>NC_133113.1:25333626-25691816 GCF_022965805.1 Primulina eburnea
TGCGAGTGTCCACGAGTTGAATTTGTTAGTTTGATATATACAAATACAAAGCTTAAGCCACATTTGAGATAACTCTCAAATTCAAGTGAAAATAATTGAGTCCAAGCGTTATTTTTTTGGAGTGAGTATTTAAAGTTAGGAGAAAAAAAAGAGAGCCTAGTGAATTTTCTTTGGAGTGACCGTGAGAATGCAGGTGAGGAATATTTTTTTTATTCTACTAATGTTTCTTGCAGGTACAATGTCCGAAAGAAAACTAGAGAAGAATGTAGGAGATGACTTGAAACAACGACTTTCCAATATCCAAATGAAGGCGTTGTTCAGTCATTTCAATAGGATGATGAGAACCCAGTCGGAGCCATACCACGAGATGTTGGATAGGCTGGAGGTTAGTACAAGTGGGAGCATGTCTAAGCCTAAGAATGTGCGTAGAGGCGAAGACGAGGAGGAATTTAAGCCTTAACATGATAAGTATAGGCAAGTTGGTGGGGCTAGGATAACAAGAGGAGTTGATGTGAATAGAGTGTCGTACTGAGTCGGGATGATGATAGGCGACGTGGTGAGAGTCCTAAACGTAGAAGTCGGAGAGAGCATCGACTGAGTGCATGACACAAAGACGATAGTTCCATTTTTCTCTCTTCATCATACAATTGTTTCACTCTCGGCTGCTGCTGCCTCTTTATTCCGTGATAAAGTATAGGTATTGTTTCAGTTCGTCGGTGTAGTAATTTGTGCTGAGTTACTACAGGTTCTGCCCATTGTATCAGTCATCTATCATGAACCTCGAAGCACTACGTGAGGAGATGGATCTGTTTTAAGAACAATGTAAAATATTACAAACTTCGATTTGGTTTCGGCTTTGCTATAAAATTTCTAAGTACTAGAATCTTAAGTTCTATGCATGTTCAATTTCATTTCCACATATATTCTGGGTAACAAAAGCAACCCATTTCTTACCCCAATAACAACTAAACTGCAGTCAGCTCCAATAATATATCGTCATACATGGGAATGAAATCACTTTGTTGGCGGTCTACTCTGAAAGATCAAGAGCAAGACAGCAAGTAATACAGGACCTGAAATCATAATCAAGGCCTGAGCTATATTTGGTCGTGTGATCTCTGGAAATATGATGCTTCCATATTTTATAGCAGCTGCACCTACCACACTACCACTTCCTAACTTCACCACATAATTCAAATCCTCCTGCCCAAACAATTATTGAAAAATCATGCACAGCTGATTAGAGAGTTATGTGAAAGAAAACATTATTAACCTGTAGGGAAATAAATGGCGGCTTCTCGTTAGTGTCTTCTTCTTCTCCTCTTTGTTTCTGAAACTTGGAAGAAGCTCGAACGAGGGATATTCTTTCCAACGGCCAAGTTTTGGGTCTCAGCTTAAATTCTCTTGGGAGGGATGCAGAATTTCTCCAGATTTGTGTGGAGGGGAGGACTGCTGCGATTGCCATATCCACAATCTTGACGTTACTTTCAGGGAAGCAAGAAAACCAAAGGGAAATAGATATTGGGCTGTCATTTTGGCCCGAATCACAAAATATGGTCCAAATACATCAGCTTCCCGCTTGACCCGACATTTTCAAAATATTGTGGATTAATGTTCCTATTAAATCTAGCATAAGGATAATGTCCTTGGAATGGCAAGAACTCAATCTCCCTCAAAGTTTGATATTTCGATCTTTCGAGGGTATTTAATCTAGATATTTAATGATTTTTTAAATAATAGATTTTTGTGGATTTAACTGATTTTTATAAATTTTCCTTGCATGATTGGTAATCGAATCGGTTTATCTGAAAAAACAGTCTGAGGGGTCGGACCAGTTTAACTAGAGAGTCGTACCGGAATACTGCTATATACATATTAATATAATATGATGAATAATTTTAAATTTTAAAACCTATATGATGTATATAAATAGACAAAAAATATGTATATACCAAAGTTTAAGAACGAAATAATCATATTCATATATTCAAAATATCCATTCTAATTATCTATTTTCAAAAATAAAAAAAATAAATTAAATAAACTCCGATACCACTAAACAATATTTTTAATGAAATCCAAGTTTGAAACAATCATGTATGTATATAACAAAATATTAAATTTAAGATTTTAAAAATAAGAAAATTAATTGATTCTGGGTTTTTATTCGAATGTTAAATAAGAAAATTAATTGATAATAATAAAATGTGTTTTCATTAAAAAAAAACAAACAAATACGCAATTATTGTTGTATATGTTGATGATTTAAACATCATTCGAACGAATAAGGAAATTAGAGAAGGTGTGTTGTACTTGAAGGAAGAATTGAAATGAAAGACCTTAGAAAAACAAAATGTTGTCTGGGTTTGCAAATTGAACAAAAAGAATGTGAAATATTTGTTCATCAGTCAAACTATATAGAAAATTTCCTTGAAAGTTTTAATATGGACAAATCAAATTATTTAAGTACTCCAATTGTTATTAGATCATTAAACATTTAAAAAAAAAAAAAGATTCATTCGTCCATGCGAAGATGATGAATTTATTCTTAGTCTAAAGGTACCGTATCAAGTGCTATTGGTGTATTTATGTATCTTGCAAATTGTACAAGCCCTGATATATCTTTTGTTGTAAATTTATTGGCAAGATTTAGCTCATATCCAACAAACAGACACTGGAGCAGAATGAAACATATGTTCCGTTATCCATGAGGAACGACAGACTTGAGACTTTTGTACTCAAAAGATATCAATCAAAGTATATTGGTTATGCTGATGTTGTATACTTATCTGATCTAGACGTACGTTCCCAAACCAGATTTGTAGTTACTCATGGAGGCACTGCAATTTCTTGGCGTTCAACAAACACTCGTAACAACTTCATAAAATCATGCCGAAATTATGGCACTACATGAAGCAATCCGTGAATGTGTGCGATGAAAATCAATGACCCAACATATTCAAATCTCATGCAGATTATCATTTGACGAGAAGTCTATGACACTATATAAAGATAATGCTACATGTGTTACTGAAATGAAAGAATGATATGTAAAAAGTGACAGAACTAAACATATTCCCCTAAGTTCTTCGCATTCTATCAAGAGCTTGAGAAGAATAAAAATATTGATATTTATTACATTCAATCAAGTGAAAATTCATCAAATCTTTTTACAAAGACACTTCCTACGATAATATTCAGAAAACATATATATAACATTGAGATGTACAATCTACGAAATTTGTGAAGAATAGTTCGTGTTAACATGAGTGGGAGTTTACGTGATTGCACTCTTTTTTCTTTACTATGATTTTTATCCCAATTGGTTTTTCCTGGTAAGGTTTTAACAAGGCAGTATAAAAATACGTAATGAAGACGATCATTGTATCATGATCATCATCACAAGAGGGGGTCTTGAAAATAAGAGTTAGAAATATTAAAAATTAGTGTGTGATGATGTATGTAATTATTTTTGCATTATTTTCAAAAAAATTCTATAAATATGTCTCTCAATTTATGAATAAGATATACAATTAAGTTGAAAAAAATTTATAAAGTACGTAGTTTAATATATTTTTGAGTTTGAAATTTTATTTTTCATCATAAATTTTTATTTTTAACAAATCAAGATTGTTTTTCTTTCTCCACTTATATAACAACTTTTTTGTGATGTAATAATAAAGTTGAAACATCAAAGTTTGACAAGACTCCAAAGTGCGCTTTTAGTGGTATTTTCATGTCAATGTTTTAGGCAATTATCCACCCCCCACTTGCTTTTTGCCCTGTAATTTAAAATATATTATATAATAAAAAATAAAGAATCTAATATAAATCCTCCAGGAACCAAACAAAATCCGGGAAAAAAATTTCAAACCGATTTGCAAATCGATTAATTTATTTCCATCCAAATTGTTCAGCTGGATTGTTTATTGCGATTTATTGCTTAAATTGATTGATATTAATTTGGGAAATGGGCATATATTTAATCCGTGCAACTACTTCTGGTGAACGTGATTGAAAATGTTCCAATGATACCATCTCAGTTTATCGTCATCGACCTGCATTGATTATGTCAGGTTTGTTCGTAAATTTATTCGTTTATTATCTTCTTTTTGGTTTGTGCATCACCTTGCATTTTGGTGTTTCGTTTCTCCTGTGATAATGGAATAATTCTTGTCGTTTTTATGGTCTGTCCTTTTGATGAAGGCAGAATCGAAGCAATAAAATGACATCTTCAAGGTAGTTCCACTATTTTTCGGACGTGGGTCTGATTTTTTTTTTTTTTTTTTTGCGGCTGAAATGTCTATTGAAGAAGGAAAGCTGGAAACAGACGATGTTGCCTGTAAATTCTCTGGTAATTTGTCTTCCGCGGGTTTCTGTTGTTTTATTTTATTTTTTTATGTGACTGGTCGCTGATTAGTGGAATCATTACATATCGAGATTAAATTATTGTAAGTATAGGAACATTTTCACTTCATGGAAATTCTCAGTGGGAATTAATTATAAATTTTGGCAATGGAAAAGTCAGAAGACTGAGCTGGATCTTTTTTAATTTTTTTGAATTTGATGCTTTTAGGAGGTTTGATTGATTTTCTGCACGATAATGAGTCTGAAAAGGGGTTTGGAAAGTTTAACTTGCTGATTAATTGGTTTTTGGCGGATCTTTTTTTTAATCTATAATCAAATGCCACATTTGTCCATTATTTGCCGATTTCTTTAAAATTCGAACTTGTTCGAGTTTTAGTTAGAAAATTTAGTACGCGTTATTTGTTTAATGAAAATTCTTACAGAACTGTGATAGCTGAAATTGTTGTTGTAACATTTATGCATCAAATGGATCAGGTTCCTGTCTTCATGATCTCTTACGAATGGAGACTTCAAGAATAAGGGGTCACTGCCCGAAGGAATGGCAAAAAACTCCAAGTAAGTGAAACTTTAGCTTCTTGATTTCCTGTGTCGGATTGTTTTCATATCTATAGCACTCGCCAACATCATGCCAAAGAAAGAACAAAGTCAATGATGATCACCCGTATGCTTATGCAATTATAAGGTTATCAATTAAATTTGTGATAATCTTTGACTGTCCCTTTTCTTGGGGGTGGCAGGAGAATGTGTATTGAGCAACATTTTTACACTTATATGGGGAAATAGTTTGAAGGTTCCCCTGTACACCATTCTCTCCTGATCAGAATGCGTTCCTCCTTAAAAGTCTTGTCTAATGTCCTGCATTATTGGCACTAAATATGTTCCTAATTCATTCTCTCTTCATTAACATGACCTGCTGGCATGGTCAGTATCAGGCTTTTGTGTCGATATCGTTTCCCAGAGATGATTAATGAGTAACTGATGTATCGGCATGCCACTTCTGATTTTTATATTTTTTATACTTTATGCCTATCAGGTACACAACGTAGGCTGGAGAGTATGTTATCTGAACCTGGGAATCAACTATGTGCTGATTGTGGAACTCCAGATCCAAAATGGGTGTAAGTATCATACTTTGAAATCTATCGTGTTTTTTAATTTTAAAGTGTTTCAAGTCTATGGGGCCAAACTATCATGGTAGTTTTGTTATTGAAAGTTTCCTTTTGGTGTGAACGTAATTCTAACATGACTAAAGGTAACCAATGGGCTCCAAATATAAGGCATTCTTCATTTATTGATTTATTAAGTGGTTTTATTGAGTCCAACTAGGTAAAAGAATCTTGTTAGTATGTGCCTCTGATTAACTTAGACTTGAAAACCTGACATGTCTTATGTGCAATTTTTCTGTTAATTAATCATACCTGTCCTTTACTTTTAATAGCTAAATGATATTGGCTTTCCAGCCGCAATGTTTTGAGTTTTTGTTTCTTTGGATTACTTTATTTATATTGCATTGCTGATGATCAGTTCTTTGAACATTGGAGCATTCATATGTATCAAGTGCTCTGGAGCACATAGAAGTCTTGGAGTGCATATATCGAAGGTCTGTAACACAGCTTATAATTTTGAACTTTGTTTTTTTTATAATTTTTTAGGTATAAAAAAGAGCAGTGGTTGTAACATTTATGCCAATGTTTGATTCTTAAGAGTTTTTCCCAATCTCGTCATAGGATAATTGTCACATGCATTTTCTATTGAGTTTGATGCTATATCAAGCAAGAAAAAATTCACCGTCAGATAGATAATTCTATTCATTCATTTTAATTGAATATACATGTGGCTTGAGATGATAGGTGTAAACTGTTTTAGTTCTAACTTGCTTTTGAATTTGGAAGAGTGTGTAAAACGATATTTTTGTGTTTTTGTAACTGTGATAGAAGTGGGATTCGCTTAGATGAAAGTTCTAAAAGAAATAGTGATAACATAAATGTAATGATTTGAAGTTTGAATATTTGGCTTCTTAGTGTCTTGACCTTTTTCCCCCTTCTAGAATCAAGCTAATCAAAGTTTTTTCTCTCATTTTTAGGTTGTTACAGGTTTGAGCATTATAGATTTGACACCAACTTATCTATCATGTTTTTTGCAGGTCTTATCTGTGAAACTTGATGAATGGACCATTGAGCAAGTTGATGCTTTGACTGAAATAGGTGGAAACACGGCGGTGAACTTGAAATATGAAACTAACATCCCAGATAATTATAAAAAGCCAAAACCTGATTCCTCCCCAGAGGAGCGTGCTGATTTTATAAGGTAGTAGTACTCCTACAACAAGTTAGGGTCTTTATTCTTTATGCATGGTTGTGAGTTAGAATAACCCTTTTTCGAAACTCAGGAGAAAATACGAGCAGCAACAGTTTGTAAACCGAGATACACAACTGTCTTGCTCGTTTCCATTTTCTTCGTCCTCTCATTGCCGAAATTCAAGCTGTCATTCTCAATCTGCCACCGAGAAGAGGCAATATGAAAAACAAACCACCGGTAACCGTATCCAAGGTCTAGGAGCAGCATTTCGTAATAGCTGGAGAAAATCAGAACACAAGGCACCAAAAAAAAATTACTCGATGGTAAATACTCTTGCAGCTTAAACAGAAAAGATACATTAACGCTCGACCAGGCTAGATACTAATTAATCATAATCAAGTAATTAAATCCTTTTTTATTTATTTTGGCGCTTAAATTTTATAAAGCATGGATGGAGATTATTACTAATTTCAGTTATTTTTTATAGGCAGGAATGGTCGAGTTTGTAGGATTGATCAAGGTTAACGTAGTGAGAGGCACCAATCTAGCTATCCGAGATATGTTGACTAGTGATCCATATGTCATCCTCTCACTGGGAAATCAAGTAAATTTTCTTGTTTGCTACCCTCATTTTATTATATGCATGTACAGATGTTATTGATTTCTAAGGCTGTGTTGTTTCTAATATGACGACCCTTCTCTATTTCGTTCAACAGTCATTGAAGACACGAGTCATAAAGAATAACCTCAACCCAGTTTGGAATGAAAAGCTAATGTTATCGATTCCAGAAAATATTCCTCCTCTAAAGTTGGTAAGTCGTGCCTTCATGCTGCACCAACATCCATACGCGCATGTACATAAAAAAATAAAAATAAACAAGAAGAAGAAGCAACAGCAACGTGTTTACATGTTAATCTTCAAAGGCTTATGCATTTCAAAGACAAAAATGTCATTAAGTAGTCTTCTAGCATCGAATATCTATTGATGCACTAAAAGTTATTACCAGTAGTAACAGTGTAACCCAAAATTTTTGAACGATTCCACAGCTCAAAACACCCGTTTTTTTATCATTCATCTAGCAAGGACTACTGTTGTAAGCACCAATTTACAACTTATAAAATCAAGTGCGTGATTTTTAACTCTAATACCAACTATTGGACCAACTGTTTACTATTTTACTAAAAATTATAGTTAATAGTAATGTTATGATCCAAAACTTTGAAATTGGTAATAGACTAAGCCCATGATTTTGATCTTTTTTCCCATAGAAACAAATTGTTCCTCGTCAGCAGAACCTGTATTACGGTATCAGTAAATGTCTTGTAGTGTTATTTCTTCTGAACATATATCATTTTTCTTGATGTCTCTGCACAAATTATTGCTGGCATGAAGAGCTGTTTTCATTTCAGTGCTCTTTTGTCTGCCTGACTTCTGACATGATAAATGAGAAATTCGAAAATTATATCGCCATCAATGTAACATGTGTAATAATCTGCAAAATGAAACGACGATAACTGTTTAGTTTCATTTTAGCAAAGTATCATGTTAGTTTTCTTGTGTAAAAGACTACTATAATAACTAATGTTACGGTTTGGTATGGCAGCTTGTATATGACAAGGATACATTCACGACAGACGATTTTATGGGGGACGCTGAGATTGATATCCAACCTCTTCTAGATGCTGCAAAAGCATCAGAAAGCTCCTCGGTCAATGAATCGATGCAGCTTGGAAAGTGGAAAGCAACCAATGAGAACACACTTGTAAAAGATGGTGTTATCACCCTGGAAGATGGTAGGGTGAAACAAGGTATCTCGATAAAGTTGCAAAATGTTGAACGAGGAGTGTTAGAAATCGAGCTTGAATGTGTGCCTCTTACACAATAGCATGCACAAAATACAAAAGTTTAATCCTGTGTAACTTCTCCAAGAAGTATTGTTTAGAGACATCATTGTTGTTTACTCAATGAAACTGTGCATAGAAACTCCATCATCTTCTAAAGTGGGGTTGGCGTTTGAGATGAAGTTCGTTAGGATCGTACAGTCTTCTTTGCGATTGAGGATGATAAGATTGTTGTATTATGGGGGCATTGTGTTGTGTTTACTTCACTGATTTTTATTTTGATTTGGTTGGTTGTTTCAGCCAATATTTCTGCTACAGAATGATGCAAAACATCATGGTAATTGAAAGAGACATATTACTTTAACATCAACTGATAAAAATTTATTTGCCTTTCTTAATTCAATCTCTATAGAACTGAATTCAGTTGGTTAAATTTTTTGGTTGCAGATGAGGAGAGTAAAAGGGTGGATGGGAGGGGAGACAATGAGACTATGGAATTGGGGAATAAAGACAAGGTTGAATAGTTCGCAAAGAAACACAGCTCAAAAGAGGAGAATATATACATATAAGAAAGAAGGCTGTCAAAAGTTACTAAATGAAAAGATTTAGAGAAGAAATGAAAAACCGCAGTCAAAAAATTTTGCATAAAAAAAATACATACGAGGTAAAATTGTCAATCTCAGTTATAAATTTTAATCATCCCTAAATAATAAAACATAGGAATCTATTTAGGTAGTACACTGGACAAGAGAGTGATTAATAAATAATCATCTGTATCTCACGTTTGGTATTTTTTAGAAAGCCCATGATAATAAATAATTTTATATAAGGATAAAATATCTCTTTTATGAAATGCGATAATTTTAATTTAATGATAAAAAAACACCACAAATGACTTAATTGCCCTCAATATATAAAAGTCCTGAACCCTATCAACTATTTTTATTTATTTTAATATATTATCAAACTAATGGTGTTTTGAACTTGAGATAATTATATAAATGATTTTTATAAATATTTAAACTTTTCTCTTGTAAAAAGCTCATGTCTTTTGACCCTAATATAAAATTAAAATCAAATAAATATTTTTATTTATTTTTATATATTATATAATATGATAATTTATAAATGAACTCGAGATAATTATATAAAAGATTTTTATAAATCTCAATAAAATTATTAGTATCACTCGATTAACCTTAAAATTTATATTAAAATTAGGTAAAAGTAAATAAATCATACAAACATTGTCGGCATATGACAGATAAGAAATATGAACTCAAGCAACAACTTTGAAATTATAAATTTTATTATGATAAGGTTAATTTTTTCATTTCAATATAATATATAAATTTAATCACTTTTATTAAAATGATACAAATATTAAATATAATTTCATACATCTTATTTATCTTTAATTTGTCATTATATTATATATCAAATGTTTATCCTATCATGTATATCAAAATATGCTTTAGTATTAATTAAACTTGAGTCCTGTACATTAACTGATTTGGTCCGTAAATGTGACATCGAAATAAATTTACATTTGTACCCTTCTTATTTTAAATAATCTAATACAAATTGTTGGGTTTGGGCCCAATTCCTTCTCCAGCCCATTACCTTAACCCTTAGTGTTCCTTCCTTATTTAGGCTGGGCTGTATGGCTTTTAAATAAGGCGCTCCTTTCTTTCTTTCTGTGAGAGCCGCCTTCGTTTCTTTCTCCCCAAGAGAGCGAATAGCCGATTGAGAAAAGAGAGATCGAGACTTGCTTCGTGTGCGTCTTCCTTCGGTGACTGAGTGTCTTTGGTGTTCTCTCTGAGTTGTGTTCCTTTCTCCCTTGCTTGTTCTCCTGACAGCAAGGCGACGAATTCTCTGTGTGAGTGTGTAACCGCTGGCCGTGAGAGCTTTGAGCAGTGAGCGTTGGGAAACCTTTGTGGTCTTCGCCTTGGTTCACTGTGTAATTGGAGAGGCCGTATCAGTTCGTCTGAGCCCGTTTCATCCTAACACTTTATATTCTATTGTTTCTTGTTGTTGTTGAGTTTCTGCAGGTTGGCCGCCATTATCAGAGGAAAGAACAGCAGCACAGATCCATGGCCACCTAACAGTGGTATCAGAGCCATTGGTTGCTGCCGCCCGCTGCCCGCCCTGTTGCTTGCTGCTTGCTGCCGCCGCTGTCCACCTTGCTGCCGCCGCTGTTCACGTCGGTTCGTTGGAATTTGAAACTCTTACTTAGAGTTTCGCTCTGGTATATTGGCTGAAACCTCTTTTACTGCATTTAGTAGCGTAACCGCTTGCCGCGGATTTATGTGCTGGGATTTGCTGCTGGTAGAACTCTAGGTTTTATGTGCTTGTTGTGTTTGCATTTTCGTGGCGAAAAGTTGCTTCCGCTGTGTTCGCTTTGATCTTGGTGATTTAAATTTTCTCTGTGTGAAAATTTGTTATTTTTGATCAACTGTTGTGTTTTTTGAAAAATGGCTATGACTGGATATCATCTCGAACCTTTTAATGGAAAAACGGATTTTTCAATATGGCAGCAGAAAATGAAAGGTATTTTAGTACAACAAAGAGTTTTCAAAGCGATAGACTCGTCATATTCTGCTGCTGAAACTCCTGAAAAAATTGCTGAAATGGATGAGTTTGCTTATTCGTCTATAATTTTGAACTTGTCTGATTCTGTGCTAAGAAAAGTTGGTAAACTGAAATCGGCTAAGGAACTCTGGGAAAAATTAGAAGAACTTTATACTGAAACTTCGTTGCCTAGTAAATTGTTTTTGCTTGAGAAATTTTTCCGGTTCAAACTTGATTTAAACAAGGACATCGATGAGAACCTTGATGTGTTTACCAAATTAGTGCAAGACATTAAGCAAACAGGAGATAAGAATATTGATGATTACACCCCTATTGTTCTTTTAAATGCAATACCTGATTCTTACAGTGATGTTAAATCTGCTATTAAGTATGGTAGAGATCAAGTAAGCTTAGAAACTGTTGTGAACGGCCTGAAAAGCAAA
Organism: Primulina eburnea; assembly: GCF_022965805.1. Taxonomy (NCBI): domain Eukaryota; kingdom Viridiplantae; phylum Streptophyta; class Magnoliopsida; order Lamiales; family Gesneriaceae; genus Primulina; species Primulina eburnea. The sequence continues at coordinate 25,345,149 of NC_133113.1, forward strand.
GAGATTGATTTAAAAACCAATAAGGGTGGTAATAATTCTGGTGAGGTTATGTTTGTTAGAGGAAGGTCTCAACATAGATTTCAAATCAAAAACCTTCAAACAACCATAACCAAGCGTTCGTTAAAAATAGAGGTAAGTGTAAGGCAAGATCTAAGTCGAGACCCAAGAATAGAAAATGCTATAATTGTGGTGAAACTGGTCATTACATTAAAGAATGCTCTAAGCCTAAGCAAAACCAAAATCAAAACCAAAACTTTAAAAATCAGCATGATGACCATGCTAATATGGCTTCTGGTAGTGAAAACTTGGGTGATATTTTTATGGTGACTGAGGCATGTGATGTTTCTGTGGTGAATTCTGTGCATTCTAGTTCTTTGTGTGAAAATGAATGGCTGGTTGATTCTGCGTGTACTTTCCACATGTCCCCATTTAAAAATCTGTTTTCTAGTTATAAAGAAGTGAAGCATGGGTCTGTTTCAATGGCAAATCAAAAATTGTGTCAAGTTGCTGGTCTTGGTGATGTCTCTTTGAAATTTGATTCTGGTTATGTGTTAACTTTGAAAAATGTAAGGCATGTTCCCGATTTATGTCATAATTTGATTTCTTGTGCTGCATTGGAAGATGTTGATTTACAGGGTAGATGGGGAAATGGGGTTATGAAAATCATGAAAGGGTCTTTGGTGATTTTTAAAGCTGCTAAAAGGAAAAACTTGTATGTATGCTATGCTGAATCTGAATCTTGTGTACAAAATTCTGTGAATGCTGTCTTAAGTGACAAAACTGATTTGTGGCATAAAAGATTAGGTCACATGAGTTCTAAAGGTCTTGAAATTTTGCACAAAGATGGTTATTTTGGTAGTGACAAATTGTCATGTATGTCATTTTGTGATTCATGTGTTCTTGGTAAACAGTCTAGAGTGAAGTTTTCCAATTCCCCTGTTCCCAAACAATCTGTTACTTCTGAAATACTTGAGTATTTGCATGCTGATGTGTGGGGTCCTGCTAGTGTGCCAACGCATGGTGGAAATCAGTATTTTCTATCTGTTATTGATGATTTTTCAAGAAAAGTTTGGGTGTTTTTAATGAAAAACAAATCTGATGTGTTTGAGAAGTTTAAAAACTGGAAAAACTTGATTGAAAATCAAACAGGTAAGAAAATTAAAATTCTAAGAACTGATAATGGTCTTGAATTTTGTAATCAATTGTTTGATAATTTGTGTGCTGAATCTGGTATTCAAAGACATAGGACAGTCCCTTATACGCCTCAGCAAAATGGTGTAGTTGAGCGTATGAATAGAACTTTACTTGAAAGGGTGAGGTGCATGCTTGCTAGTTCTGGTCTTTCAAAAAAGTTTTGGGGTGAAGCTGTTTGTACTGCTGCTTATTTGATAAATAGGTCTCCTTCTGTGCCTTTGAATGGTAAGTGTCCAGAATCTGTGTGGTCTGGTACACAAATTAATTTTTCAAATTTGAAAGTTTTTGGTTGTTCTGCTTTTGTGCATCAGAAAAATGACAAACTTGAACCTAGATCTGTAAAATGTGTTTTTCTTGGCTATCCTGATGGGGTTAAGGGTTATAGATTATGGGTAAAGGATCAACCTGGTTTTAAAGTGTTAATCAGTAGGGATGTTGTTTTCAATGAGTCTGAATTTCCCTGTTTATCTGTTCCTTTACCTACTCCTGAACCTGCCACTGCTCCAAACAAGGTGGAGCATTTACTTGGTCCAAGTCATGATTCTGAAAATGTGCAGGATGTTCCTGATGTGAATATTTTACCTGAAAATCTGTCTGAATCTGTTTTTGATAATCAAGTTGATACTGATGTGCATGAAGAAATTGCTGAAAATATTCCTGAAACTGATCTTAGTGATTTGAATGATTATCAATTGGCTAGGGATATATCTAAAAGAAATATTAGGCAGCCACAACAATTTGATGATTTTCATATGACTTCTCATGCATTTAGTGTGTTTGAATCGATTGATAATGTTGAACCTAAGTCATATGAAGAAGCTTTAAAATCTGAAAATTCTGTGCAATGGTTAAATGCAATGAATGAAGAAATTAACTCTCTGCATGTTAACAACACTTGGATTCTTGTACCTAGACCTGAAAATTGTTCTGTTGTGGACTGTAAGTGGTTATTTAAGGTCAAGAATGAATGTGAATCTGTCAGATTTAAAGCTAGGTTAGTGGCTAAGGGATTTACTCAAAAGGAAGGGATAGATTATACTGAAATATTTGCTCCTGTTGTAAAGTTTACTACTGTGAGAATTATGCTTGCCCTTGTTGCTCAGTTTGATTGGGAGTTGAAACAATTAAATGTTAAAACTGCTTTTTTACATGGTGAACTTGATGAAAAAATTTGTATGAGGCAACCTGATGGTTTTGTTGATTCTAAGTATCCTGATCATGTTTCTCTGCTAAAGAAATCTTTGTATGGATTGAAGCAATCTCCTAGGCAATGGAACAAAAAGTTTGATGAATGCATGCTCTCTATGAATTTTACTAGAAGTAATTATGATCATTGCTTGTATTTCAAACAAAATGCTAAAGTTCCTGTTTTCTTGCTTATCTATGTGGATGATATGCTATTGATTAGTTCTTGTTTGAAAACTATTGATCATGTCAAAAACTGCTTGAGTGCTAAATTTGATATGAAATTCCTAGGAGATGCTAAACGTATTCTTGGCATGAACATTTATAGGGATAGAAAACGTTCTGTTATTTTGTTGAATCAGGATACTTATGTTAAGAAAGTTTTGAGTAAATTTTCCATGTCAAATGCAAAACCAGTCAATGTGCCTTTAGCTGGTCATTTTGTTCTAAGTAAAGAGCAATCCCCTAAAACTGATTTTGATGTTAAAAACATGAAGAATGTGCCATATTCAAATGCTATAGGTTCTGTCATGTATTTAATGGTTAGCACAAGGCCTGATATTGCTTATTCTGTGAGTTGTTTGAGTCGGTATATGTCTAATCCCGGTGTTTACCATTGGCAAGCTGTCAAATGGCTTTTGAGATATCTGAATGGTTCTGTGAGGTATGGTTTAAAATTTTCAAAATCTGATGTTGGTGTTAAATTGATTGGATATGTGGATTCTAACTATGCAAATGATAGGGACAATAGAAAATCAACAACTTCTTATGTGTTTACATTGTGTGGTGCTTGTATTAGCTGGAAATCTCAATTACAACACATAGTTGCTCTTTCAACCACTGAATCTGAGTATGTTGCTGTCACTGAAGCTTTAAAAGAAGCTATTTGGTTGAAAGGTCTTATTTCTGAACTTGGTTTTCTTGAAGGTGAAGTTGTAGTATTTTCTGATAGTCAGTCTGATATACAACTGTGTAAGAATCCTGTTTTCCATGATAGAACTAAACATATTGATGTTAGATTCCACTACATTCGTGATGTGGTTGCTAAAGGCATAGTCTATCTTGAAAAAATTCCTTCTCAATTTAATCCTGCTGATATGGGAACTAAGTGTTTGTTTGTTGAAAAATTTATTTCTTGTCTCAAAATTTTAAACTTTGATACTTCTGATTGATGTGTTCTGTTCTTGTTCTGTAGTGTAGCTTACTTAGTGTTTGCTACATATTAGTACTTGTACTAACTTTGTGTTTTCTGCAAGTGGGGCGATGATGATGGCTGTAGGTGACTCTCCTGACCAGTTGAACCGGTGTTGGGCCAAAAGGTGGAGAAATGTTGGGTTTGGGCCCAATTCCTTCTCCAGCCCATTACCTTAACCCTTAGTGTTCCTTCCTTATTTAGGCTGGGCTGTATGGCTTTTAAATAAGGCGCTCATTTCTTTCTTTCTGTGAGAGCCGCCTTCGTTTCTTTCTCCCCAAGAGAGCGAATAGCCGATTGAGAAAAGAGAGATCGAGACTTGCTTCGTGTGCGTCTTCCTTCGGTGACTGAGTGTCTTTGGTGTTCTCTCTGAGTTGTGTTCCTTTCTCCCTTGCTTGTTCTCCTGACAGCAAGGCGACGAATTCTCTGTGTGAGTGTGTAACCGCTGGCCGTGAGAGCTTTGAGCAGTGAGCGTTGGGAAACCTTTGTGGTCTTCGCCTTGGTTCACTGTGTAATTGGAGAGGCCGTATCAGTTCGTCTGAGCCCGTTTCATCCTAACACTTTATATTCTATTGTTTCTTGTTGTTGTTGAGTTTCTGCAGGTTGGCTGCCATTATCAGAGGAAAGAACAGCAGCACAGATCCATGGCCACCTAACACAAATATTAATAAAAAAAGATGAGAAAAACCAAAACTCTAAAGAAGGAAAAACCTACTTTTTCAACTAATCTAGCTAGAAAATCAACTTATAAGTTTAAAAAATTGTTTATCCTAAAATTATAAGTTATGTAAACTCAATTTAGGGTTTTATTAGTAATATTAACACCAATGACAATTTCTTCCACCACTCCGCACGCAATATCCTTAGCCTAAAAGTTAAAAGAAACTCCACTTTTCAAGTTCAATTTTGAAAACCGATTACTTCAATCTAAAAAAAAGGAGAGAAAGAACCTGTTTTTTTGCCTATGTGCATGCCAATTTACCATATTTCTGTCTGGATCTTTCACCCATTTATACTCATTGCAAGTGAAAGAAATTCGACAATATGCGAGTTTTTTAAAAATTTATTTGAGTATTTGAGTTGGTTTTAATGTGAGTTATCTTCATTTTACTATTTTGCTCATAAAAATACAAACATAAATTAATCAAAATAAAGACTCACTTTAAAATAAACCCAGACATAAATTTTCACCCAAGCTGCACCTCGAATGTGTAAAACTCGATCCAAATATGAAAATATTGACCCAAATGTGAAAAACATTGACCCAAATATAAACAGCTCGACTCAAATGTGAAAAGTCGACTTAAATGTTAAAAATTCGACCCATGTCCGACCCAAAAGTTAAAACTTGGACCTAAATAAGAAAAACTTGACTCGAATGTAAAAAAACTCGATCTAGATATATTATTTATATAATTATTTACGTAAATATTCAATCAAATATGACATAGTGTAGTTGTAAGATCATGTGTTATGCAAAAACATATAGTTTGAATCAGTCAAAATGCGGTGTTATTTTTTATTTTATTTTAACAAGTATGTGTAAACACTGTATTGCCTTTAAGTAACTTCTTTTGACCAAATTAAACAATTTAGACTCTCTTCAATTAAAATAAATTATGGGGAATCGTATATATATTTTAGTGACCATGTAGACCTTGCCAAAATTCAATTTAAGAAAAATATGTCTTCCACATCAAATACCATATTTACCCTACTTAAATAATTAATTTAATTAATTAAAAAAACTATATAGATTCATTCTATACTTTTAATGACTTTTTTTTAAAGGTGTACTTTTGTAGAGTTGATGGATTTTGACTGATTTTTATAGATTCTCGTAGAATTGTATAACATAGTTCATAGACTCATAAACTTTTTTTCAAGATTCTTGTAGGCTTTTGTAAACTTTTCCATAGAATTATATGAATTTTGTAATTTATAATTGTGATTTATTTTTTTATTAATTTCTTTTAAATAATTATTGGACGTGTATAACCTCTTCAACTTTAAATTTTTGTTTATTTATGAAAATGTAAATGAATTTTACTTACTTAAAGATTAAATAAATTTAATTTTGTGAAAAATGACAAATGAACTATCCAATTTATTGAAATCAAAATTTCAATTTTTTATGTCAATTCAACATATTAATGTACAATATTTTTATAAGTTCATAATAAAATTTTATTAAATGAACAATCAAAATAATAAGTAGACTTTTATATTAAAAAAATCTAATCATTATTGACAATTTGATCAACGTCGCTCCACATTCCATTGGCTATGGTATCCCTCCATGCATTAGCTTTTGCTTGTTGTTGTTCTTGAGTATCAAATAACTGATCAAAGTTATCATCTTCATAAACTTGTACCGATGAAGACAATTGAGATTTCATTATCTGGTTCAATTTGAATTCATCACATCGCACTCCTTTCGAAGAAAATTGTGTAATCCGGCACAAGCCAATACAAGCTCTGTTTGGGTCGTATATGGAAATGGAGGAGCCATCTTGAATATTTTGAACCGTGATTTAAATATACCAAATGTCCGCTCTATAACATTCCTCAAAGAAGCATGACGAAGATTGAACAACTCTTTAGCATCTTCAGGGTGACGACCTTGACCTGTGAATTCTTGAAGATGATAACATACACGTCGAAAAGGAGCCAAGAATTGACGTCGATTTGGATATCCACCATCCACTAAAAAATATTTACCTATCAAATCATATTTGTAAAGTTAATTAACTAATGAATAATATACATAATCTTTGAAAATTACAAAAAATATAAATAGTCATGTAATATATAGGAAACAAATATATACTTTGTGGCACTTTAAGTCCATTATTTCTTGATAAAGCATCAGTCAACACGTGTGAATCATGAGCAGATCCCTCTTATCCGCTGAGTACGTAGATGAAAGGCCGATTAAAAAATCACGAATTTTTAAAAGCATAAAATAATCGATTAAATAAGTCAAAAATTAAACTCCAGTATAAGAACAATCAATTTTAATGTGTACGTATGAATGATTCAAATCAAACTATTATTTTCAAAAGAATTTTTTACAAATAATAAGTAATATTTTTATTTTTATTACCTATATAATATGTGGTGAATAAGGACCATCATACTATTACCACAATCCTTTTTATACATATATATACACATATATCGGATCATTCATCGTTTTTATAAGATGAAAGAAAATTTATGAAATACAATAATCATAATTATTCAAAAAAAACAACAATTCATCTATTTACACATAAATATTGGCAAGAATGACCAACCATACTTTGAATAGAAGAAATTTTTTTGAGAGAGTGAAGAACCCTAGAGACGGCTTGAGTTAGAAGAGAGATAACGTATTTTTCAAAAAAAAAAAAGTCCATCAAAATCTTTGCTATAGGTGGAAGAATATTTTAGATTTTCTGTAATTGTACATAAGACTTCAAGGTTTGTACATAAATAATAAAATAAGAATCCTTGAAAATCTATAGAATTTTTGGATACCTCTTGACTTATGGAGAGTTTTAAAAAGTCAAGTGTGAATACGACATTACTTTTTAAAACTCTACCGAAATCTATGTTGAATACCACTAAACTTATATAGAGTATATAAAAGTTTAAATCGAATATCTCTAGATTTTAAAATTTTATAAAAATCTTTAAAAATATATATTGAATACAACCCCTTAATCTTCCCACTCCACCCATATTAACACACTCATCCTTGTGCTTGGCAATCAATTATTTGCTCCATTGCTTCACTTCAAGCTTGTGCCGCCGCTTCCTTTCGTTGCAATCGGTTCTCCGTTCCTCGCTCCATTGCCTCCCCGATTTCTGCATTTTCGAGGTAATTTCTCGGGTTAATTTTAGAGTCGAGACCACTGGAATTTTGTTTGGAAATATTGAAAGATTTAATTTTGTTTGAATTTAAATAATTTTAGTTTTGTGAGATCTCACTAGTCTGGGATGGAAAAGATTATATGAAATAGTGTAACTGTGACTCCAATATGCAGAAAATGTATCCAATTGGCTTGTATCATCTTAGGAAATGTAGAAATATCATAGAAATTCTCGTGCGTTATTAACTTTTTTGGGTTTGTTTCTATGATGCTAAAAAATTTGCATTTATTTCCAAGTAAAATAAGTTTTGTTATTATTTTATTTTTTTATCCGATGATATATTCACTTTAAAATAAGAATATATCTCATATTTTATTATTTATCGGTGTAGCGATTAGTTATACTTTGGGTAAAAAAAGTTCCTATGTGCATCTTTTCTTTGATTTAAGATTAAGTACTTATGTAATTTTTTTTACAAATCAATACATGAAAAACTTAGTTTTAACTCTTTACGAAGATAAATTTTCATTTTTGTCTTTTTATTATTTAAATAAATATATAATTTTATCTACCAAAATAATTGCGTCTTCTCCATCTACCAAATTAGTATATATTATGGGATTTCAATAATTGATTTCGCTCTTTGAATACTCCAAATGTGTAAAAAAATATATATTATATTTTCGAGCAATAGCCATAAATTCAGTCATTGTTGGTCTTTTCATTAAAAATGCATTATGATGATTTATTCATATCATTTTATTTTTAAAAAGACATAGTTCATCACTCAACATGAAATAAAATTAAATACTTATTTTGACCTATAAAATATTTATTTTGGAGTTTCAAATACTTGATTTGATTATTTGAATACTCCAAATGTGTAAGAATAAAGAATATACTCGATCTTCGAGCGATCACCATAAATTCAGACATTTTTTGTCTTTTCCTTGAAGATGTATTAAGATTACTTATTCATCATGTCAGCTAATTTTTGAAAAAAACACATTTTCTCACTATCATGGAATAAAAAAAAATGCTTATTTTGACCGATAACATACATATTTTGGAGTTCCAGATTTTTTATTTTAGTATTTGAATACCCAAATGTGTAAGAAAATATTTAAGTTTCAAGTTATATTAAGTGACTTTGTTGGTGTCATTTGTGAATTTAAAATGTAATACCTAAATTGGTACAAAGAGTATCTAATTCGAGTCTATAAATACTTGATTTTACTCCCTAAATACTTGAATCTAATTATTTGAGTATGTCAAAATATAGTTTGAATTTAATATTGAGTAGCATTTATGATGACATTCGTGAAGCAAAAATGTGATACACAAATTAATACAAATAAGACATAATTTGAGTCCACAAATACTTGATTTTACCCCTTAAATACTCAAATGTGATTATTTGAGGATGTCAAAATATATAATTTGAAGTTAATATTGAGCGACCTTTAATGATGAGATTTGTCAATTAAAAATATAATACATAAATTAGTACAAACATTACCCAATTTGAAACCAAATATACTTGATTTAACCTTTTTAAGATTCTATTTTGATTATTTTGGGATGTCAAAAAATATAGTTTCATGTAATATTGAGTGACTTTTGATGATATTATTTGTGAAGTTAAAACATGATAACTAAATTGGTATAAAGAGTATATAATTCGAGTATAGAAATATTTGATTTTACTACCTAACTACTCATATCCAATTATTTGGGGATGTCAAAATATAGCCTAAAGTTAATATTGAATGGAATTGACGATGACATTCGTGAAGTAAAAATGTGATACCTAAATTAATACATATAAGATATAATTTGATCCCACAAATACTTGATTTTACTCTTTAAATACTCAAATTCGATTATTTGAGTATGTGAAAATATATATTTTGAAGTTAATATTGAGTGACCTTTGATGATGAGATTTGCGAGCTAAAAATATGGTACCTAAATTGATATAAATAGTAGCTAATTTGATCCCCACATATATATGATTTTACTTTTTTAAGACTTAATTTTGATTATTTTGGGATGTTAAAAAATATAGTTTCAAGTAATATTGAGTGACTTTTGATGTGTAATTTGTGAAGTTAAAATATGATATCTAAATTGATACAAAGAGTATCTAATTCGAGTCTAATGATACTTGATTTTACTCCAAAAATACCAAAATTCAATTAATTTTTTATGGAAAAATATATAGTTTGAAAGTAATATTGAGTTGCGTTTGATGATGACATTCGTGAAGTAAAAGAATGATACTTGAACTAATACAAATAATACATAATTTGAATCCAGAAATACTTAATTTTACCTTTTAAAGACTCAAATTTGATTATTTGATGATGTCAAAAAATATAGTTTAAAGTTAATATTTTTTATGGTGTCATCCGTGGAGTTAAAAATGTGATACCTAAATTGGTACAAATAAAACCTATTTCGAGTTATAAATAGTTGATTTTACCCCTCTAAATACTCATATCCAATTATTTGGAGACGTCAAAATATATAATTTGAAGTTAATATTGAGTTACATTTGATACTGACATTCATGAAGTAAAAATGTGATATCTAATTTAATAATAATAGTACATAATTCGACACGATTGATATTATCGAGTGATTTTTGTTAATGCCACCAACAAAAGCTATTGACTTTAAATTATATTCTTTTTGTATTCGTGAAGTAAAACGTGAGACCTAAAATGTGACATATTACTTATTTGATAATGACATTCGTGAATTAAAAATGTGATACCTCAATATTAACTTCAAACTATATATTTTGACATACTCAAATAATCGAATTTGAGTATTTAAAGAATAAATCAAGTATTTGTGGACTCAAATTATTTTTTATTTGTATTAATTTATGTATCACATTTTTACTTCACGAATGTCATCGTCAATTCCAATCAATATTAACTTCAAACTATATTTTGACATCCCCAAATAATTGGATATGCGTATTTAGGAAGTAAAATCAAATATTTGTAGACTCGAATTAGATACCCTTTATACCAATTTAGTTATCATGTTTTAACTTCACAAATGACATCATCAAAAGTCACTCAATATTACATGAAACTATATTTTTTGACATCCCTAAATAATCAAAATTGAGTTTTAAAAGGGTAAAATCAAGTATATTTGGTTTCAAACTGGGTACTGTTTGTACTAATTTGGTAATACATTTTTAATTCACAAATCTCATCATCAAATGCCAGTTAATATTAACTTCAAAGTATATATTTTGACATCCTCAAATAATCCAATTTGAGTATTTAAAATATAAAATCAAGTATTTGTGGACTTAAATTATGTTTTATTTGTATTAATCTAGCCTCTAGATATCACATTTTTATTTCACGGATGTCATCATCAATGTCACTCAATATTAACTTCAAGCTATATTTTGACATCCCCAAATATTGGGTATGAGTATTTATAGAGTAAAATCAAGTATTTATAGACTCGAATTAGATACTATTTGTACCAATTTAGTTATTACATTTTAACTTCACAAATGACACAATCAAAAGTTACTTAATATTACTTGAAACTCAAGTATTTTCTACACGTTTGAAGTGTTCAAATAGCAAAATCAAAGATTTGGAACCCAAAATATGTGTGTTATCGGTCAAAATAAATATTTTTCTTATTCCATGAGGAATGAGAAATATGTTTTTTCAAAAATTAGATGACATGACTAAGTCATTTTAATGCATTTTCAATGAAAAGACCAACAATGTCTGAATTTATGATGATTGTTCAAAGATCCAGCATTTTCTTACACATTTGGATTATTCCAAGAGTCAAATCAAACATCTGAAGCTTCAAAATAGGTATTCTATATGTCAAAATAACTACTTAATCTTATTTCATGATGAGTGGGAAACTACTTTTTTTTTAAAAAAAATAACATGAATAAGTCATCATAATGCATTTTTAATGAAAAGACCAACAACGATTAAATTTATGTTAATTGCTCGAAAATATAAATTTTTTTACACATCTGGAGTATTCCAAGAGCGAAATCAAGTATTTAAAACGCTAAAATAGGTACTACTTTTGGTAGATGGAGAAGACACAATTATTTTGATAGATAAAATTATATATTTATTTAAATAATAAAAAGGAAAAAAAAATGTAAATTTAGCTTTATAGGAAGTTAAAACTAATTTTGTAGTGTTGTCAGGTATTGATTTGTAAAAAAAATTACTTATGTACTGAATCTTAAATCAAAGATGCACAGATGTATTCTTTTCAAATTTATCGATACTTAATTTACACTATATCATACATATTATATATACTTCACACCCGAATCGTATCGTGTGAAATGATATGTCTGCACCAAAACATTTTTAACACATTGATAAGCACGAAATATGTTCACCCATTAACATTATGAACAGATATGTCTTGTTCGTCTACACACATTAAACACACTTTCAAGTATTGCTTGAAACATGAACTTTGAGTTTATTACAATGTGATATAGGCCAACCCTAATAAATGAAGTGGAAGAATAGACTTCTTTCTTTCTTTTTTTTAAGAAGAAGAGAATAGACTTTTTTGGGACATGTGAATAGACTAGCATCCATGTCCTTGTTTATAAAGAGGAGTGAGTGAAGTGGGGCATTTGTCCATGTGAAAAGTTATCAAATATACATGATGTGTCACTAGAATTAGCCATAAAGTAACGTTTCACCTAATATATTAAACACGCAAATCCAGTGCCTTTCCTCAAACAACATAAGAAACCATGAATCCCAATAATTGCTGTATGATCCTCAAAACATGCAGTTTCGCTCACTTCTTTTGTTTTTTTTGTAAAGCAATATCATAGCTATTACCAGACTTGTAACTGAATATCTTGATACGAATTGATTGCGAAGCCTCAAAATTGCACATCATAACGAGTACACACAGTCGAATTCATTGCAAATGTCTAAATTATGACATCTGAGCTCTCAACAAAACACCCAATTAATCGCACAATGCAGACCAGACCTTCTATGGTTTAGCAAGAGTAAATGGACTGAGTATAGTATGAGAGTATAGTATGAGAAAGATTGGTTAATTGATCAACCAAAATGCAAGAAAGGTGTAGATGAACGTGGAGAAAAAGAAAACCCTTTCACACCACAGTACAAGCTCGTTTTTCAATGTTAATAATCAAAATGAAGATCCCAAACGGACCAAAAAAATGATGGAGAGCTACCTTGTCCAAACCAATAACCATTGGATGAAAAAGAAAGAGATGTGCCATGTACCACAAAAAAAGGGTGTTTCATAGATTAAAACCTTGGAGAAGGAATACCAGATTCAGAAAGTGACAAAAAATTCCCATAGTAAGTTAAAAAAACGACCGTATAAAATGGCACTAATACATGCATTCAAAATTTGCTAAGGCCATCTCCAACCCATAAATCTATTTTGGTGCAGTTTCTGCACTAAAATGGTGCAGTTTCTACATCAAATATAACATTCATCTCCAACCCATTTACTTCAAATCTTACACTAAAAAGTATATTCCTAGAATATTCTTTTTGTTACTATTTATTTATAAATTTATCAATATAATTATAATTAATGTTAATATTAATATTATAATTATAATTAATTTTTTTGTGTTTTAATTTTTATTATGAATTATATTTTATATTATTTAATTTTACTATTCAATTATATAATATTATTATTAAAAATATTTAATACATATTAATATTAATTAAAAAAATTTTAAAAAATCATTAAATCAAATTATTCCTTATTTATTTATTTAATTTTTTCTTATTATTTATTAAATCATTAAATCAAATTATTCTTTAATTATTATTTATAAATCTTTATATCTAATTATTAAAATAATATATTATTATTTAAATAATATTTATAATTTTTAATATAAATATTTATAATAAATAAAAACAAAAAAATTATAAAAAAAATAAAGAGCTCTGCGCCAAATTGGCGCAGAGCTCTTCTCTGCGCCAAATTTGGCGCAGAGTAGATGGAGCTGCGCTATTTTGGCAAAATAGCGCAGCTCCATTGGAGAGAAAACCCTGCGCCAAAATGGCGTTTTACGCCATTTTGGCGCAGGGTTGGAGTTGCCCTAAAAAAAACCTTCATTACATACAATACAACCATATAACACGACAAAATATATGCAATGGCCTAAGCAGTTCCAAGGCACCATTCACCATTTCTAATCCTAGTCTCATCGACCAAGCCAACATTTGAAACAGAAAGTGCAACACCATTCGAAGACACAGTTAAACAAACATCACTCTAATATTGTAAAATTCACATACTATTTTAATCAATATTCGATCTTTGCCCTTGAAAAGTTTGCAAAACTGTAAGGAGCATGCACACGACAAATCTCTCATCAAAAACCTCTAAGAAAAGAAAATACATACCGTAGATGAAAATTTTGCATTATTATGCATTCTTGATCAACCTTTATTGATCAGTATTGTACATTTCATCGTAAATTGTATCATGAACTGCTTTATTCAAGCTCTGCGTTAGGCATAAATGCATTCCTCAGCACAATGGCCCAATACACGAGTAGTAAGTACAATGTTCAACTCCGTTTTACTACAAAGGTGAACAGCCAAACAATTCACCTAAGTTTGACACACAACCACTATTTACACAGCCGATTTCCTCAGCAAATCAATTACAGAAACAATTATCATGCTCCTCCATAAACACTCTGACAGCCCGAAGAAGCTTAATCAAGAAAAACAGAATCACACCATATCGCTACTTAATTATAATCAGAGCAGCATAAAAACACACCATTTTCCGACTAAATTATAATCACGTGCAGCAAAGCGGACAGCGAACAAGTCCATTTTCATTGCACTCGGGACACCTCCTGGTCTGTTCCTCATCCTCATCAAACACTTTTCGACTCCCGCTGCAATTCACACACGAGACAAATCTCACATCATCACACATGCTGCAAGGCTGAAACCCACGAAGAGGAAGCCCCTTAGTAAGCTTAATCAGCTCACCAGCTTCGAGTAATTGTTTTATCACGTCAGCACCGCCAATATACTTCCCCTTAATAAACACCTGCGGCAAGCTGACATTATTTTCGCCGAGGACTTTTTGTAACTCCTTCCTGTAAGCTACATCCATGGAAATGTCCCTCTCATCAAGATTTACGCGAAACCCCCGAAAAATCATTCGCACACTGTGACAATCCTGGAATGTTTTTCGTATTCCTCGGAGGCTGGTGAAATAAACAACGACCCTATCCTCGGTACCAGGAAGCCTGAAGAGGGAATCCGAGACGGGAAAAGAGATGTTTTTGGGAACGGAATTTGAAGAATCTAACGCTGTCAACAACAATTTGGTGGATTTTGTAGGTGGGGTGCACGGTGATGCCAAATGTTGTGGATTTAGAGGGGTGGAGGATTGTTTTGGGGATTCAAAAATCGAGCACAATTTCCTGACCTTACCCTTCAACGAATTACCGGCGGAGACCATTGAACCGAAGGACGAGCTGTACAAACTCTTGATGGAGCCGTTCCTCTGGAGCGCCGGTGAATTATATAGGTTGTATAGGGGCTTGTGACCGATCCCATCCCCCGCCGCCACCGCCGAAGCCGAGGAATTTATAGTTACAGAACGGTTCAACATCCATGACGAGTTGTTCTTATTATTCTGCTGGATTTTACGATCAGCCATCAAATAAACGAAGATTTTTAATATCCTATGAAACCAAGGCGAGGTTGGATGGCGTAGGCGGCGGCGGAGGACGGTGGACGGAGATGTTCTGCGGCGGTAATGGAAGCGTGGGTTGGAAGAAATTTTAGAAGGGAAAAATTGGGTGGAAAAGAAAGTGAGAGAAGAAGGGTGCGGGGCCGAGCTTTTTTATAAGTTGAGTTTGCGTGTATGAGGAATTTGGTAATTTATTTAAGGGGAAAATTTAATTAAATTTTTTGGAAATCCAAATCGAAAAGGAAGAATTTGCGATTTTGGTCATCGATATTTACTATTTATAATTATGATATAATTTTTTTTCCTCCTCGAATTCAATCTCAGTTTGCTATAATTATTTTCCTGTCTGGTGCCATTATAGCTTGTCACTTGATGTTAATATGTGCAATGTATGTCGATAGTACATAAAAAAATTGGCAAAAACTTGTGTGAGACGGTCTCACGGGTCGTATTTGTGAGACGGATCTCTTATTTGGGTCATCCATGAAAAAATATTATTTTTTATGCTAAGAGTATTACTTTTTATTGTGAATATGAGTAGGATTGACCCGTCTCACAGATTATGATCCGTAAGACGGTCTCACGTAAGGCTCACTCAAAAAAATGACCAATTTGCAAAACAAATTACTAAAAAAAATTGATATTTACACTCCATTTTGTGTTATCTATACTTTATTTCATATATAAAATATGTGTCAATTTTATTCAAAAATAAAATATAAATAACAAAAATAGAATTTAAATATCAAATTCTTTACTAAAATTGTTAAGAAAAACTAAAAGATGAAAGTGTAAGATCTAACTACATAAATGGCTATAAATGCAAGGAAACAAATGAAGTACCAAATTGCAATTTTCCAAATAAAATATGTTACTTTAATGAATTATTTATTAATTGATACATTTTTTTTAATGTGTTTGGTAAACTATCAACCAAATTACCATAATAGTTATATGTAAACCGTTAAGATTTTATAATTTTATTTTAGAAAAAAACTATGATCAGTCCAACTACTTATTTGATTTATCATGCAAAAAAATAAAATATTATAAGGTGCTAAAATCATATAATGAGATCTTACACAATACGAGAGGCACAAAGCTACTTGGTAACTCAGATAAATCTATTTTCAAGTTAAATAAATATTTCGTCTCCACATTTCAATTGATTGATTAAGTAGTTAAAACCCATATTTTAAAAACTAAACCCACTGTCATATTCAATCAGAACTGGTCTGACTAATTGGATTGTTATTTTAAAATAGATCTCATTGATCTGATTATGAAAACATTGATTAAAACATCTTATTTTGGTTAAGAAATAATTTAGATTTGAAATTCAAAAAAATCAAATTTATAAATAATAAATAAATTAGGAAAAAGTGTTTGGAAAATCCATAAACAACAAAATCCATTATGCTAAATCATTAAGAATTTGTTTGAAAACTTAAGCATAAGCGTAACCATAACTCTAAATCTTTTAGAACGTGTCTTGATTTTCCAGATCTACGCGCTCTTTTCCTTGAAATAATCTTTTAGTTTTCTTTTTTAATTATTTTCTTAATGAGGAAGAGAATAAAAAATGTGATGCCGCGCGATCTGAGAACTATGACACATATATAGATAATGTCTGTCATTATCTTCTTATATTTCTGTTTTAGCTCATCATAAAAACAGAAATTGCACTTATATCTCTACACATTAAAGGCTCACAACCTATTAGATATTGTTGGGATGCAACCAAAGTCCCACATTGGAAGATCTAGAGAAAGATCATGGGTTAATAAAGATGTAATGATATCTCCATTGGTATGAGGCCTTTTGGGTGGTTCCAAAAGCAAAACCACGAGGGTTAAAACCCAAAGTGGACAATATCATACCAGTGTGGAGATATCCAGATTCCATTGGTCCTAACATATACATTAAAACCCAATAAATTGAAACTTTAGTTGATCATTTTGTTTTTGGCTTAACTTAATAGACAACTCACAACACATAACTATTCACATATAAGCTCAAATAAATAAAATTGATCGAACAAAAAGGCCCAACACAGATCATATTACTGCCTTACTGGTCCCATCATCCTTCCGCTTGCTCAAATCCTTTATCCATAATAGCATGTAGGTTTTCAGTTAAGTAACATCGATTCTTGATTTTTGTAAAACCAAATTTCAGTGCAATATTTCAATTTATTTATCTTTCCATGTTCAAGAGCCAAAATAAATTTGTATGCCTTATACCACATAATTCCTATTCTAAATACGAAATTATTTTGGCTCTTGAATTCAGGACAAGGTCGCCAAAGAACACGAGCAAGGGGTGAGCTCGTAGGCGTCAGCCCGTCTTGGGAAAGCGAGCTTGTGGTTGAGAGGTGGGGTGAAAACCGTTGAGGGTTTGGCTAGGCAGACCTTAGAATGGGAGGTTCCACACTTCACACATGTGGTTATCACATTATCTCATATAAATATCAGATTTGAAAACATAATTGATTCATTCATTATATTGATTTTCAGCAGCGCTCTTAGCTGTTATCTTATCTATCCTCAGCTCTTGACTTGAGCATCAGAGGGGTTACTCTGGATACCTTTCGGCACCCTTCTAACGAGTTTTTCATGATTTCAGGCTCAGATTGGGTCCGAGGTCTGAATTCGGACTAGTCTCATCTATCGAAATCGAACTCTGTATTTTTAGTGAGTATCAGACATGCTTCCTACATTGTTGAAACAAATTTTTCTAATTTGCAAATAAATAAACTAAGCGGGTTGTATTCAATCCAGAGTTTTAATAATTTTTTCAATTGATAGACTTTTATGGATTTGATAGATTTTTATTGACTTTTACAGAATCTCACATATTTATAAACAAATTTATGTAGATTCGTGTAGACTTTTGTGCAAGATTTTTACAGAATTTGTGAATTTTTTTTTATAGGATTTTATAAATTTTGTTGCACTTAACTATAACAATTATTTTTTATTAAAATTTCTTTGAACTAATAACTATTTGACATATATAACATATTCAGTTTGAAATAATTTTTCAATATTTATATTAATAAATAAAATTACTTATTTAAAGTAGAATCATTTAATACTTACATGTGTATATATGTGAATTTGTATGCATGTTTGTAAATTTTTAAAAATACATCAATTGATTAATATGTAATCTTGTTTTTTAATTGATAATATACATGTGAAAAGAATATTATTTATCATTGTATGGATACAATTTTTTATAAAAATATTATAGCTTACATATTAATTGAAAATGCTAAAAAGATTTTTAAAAATCATGGTTGTTGTGAGGTTATTCAATTATTAAGAATTAAGCGGCATTTTTTGGGGTCATATTTTATTATTATTGAATATTACATTAATTTATATAAATCATAAATTAAAAATCACAAAATAAATTCTAAAATTCAAAATTTTCCATGATATTAAAGTTAAAAAAATTAGTAAATGAACAATCAACCAAAAAATGAAAATTTTGAAAGGAAATATGAAGATATATATAGAGACACATTTCGAAAATTTGAGATAGTGATAGAGATGGATGAGAGGAGAGAAGATAAGAAGAGATTTGATGTGAAGCGACAAATGGAGAAATAAATAGCTTGTGTACGAGTTAGAAGTTTTAAAAATCCATCCAAATCTTTAGGTTGAACCTAATAGAATTTTTGACAATTTATAGTTGTACTTTAGGTTTTAATGTTTGTATATTAATGAATTTCATGAAGTTATTAAAAGTCTATTGAAATTTGAATCCCTCTAGACTTTTATAGAGTTTTAAAAATTCAATGTTGAATACCACTTGATTTTTTAAAACTCTATAAAAGTCTATTTTGAATACCACTAGAATTCTATAGATTATACAAAAATCTTAATTGAATACATCTAAACTTTTAAAATCTACAGAAGTCATTAAAAATCAATAAATCTCTTACATTGAATACACTCCCCTAAATGACAACATTGATAAATACAAAGAAGCAAAAACTGAAACCATGAAGCAAAGAAAATTAACATTTTTTGACCCATTAATCAAGGGATGATATCGTTCATAAGAAAATAAACATACATTGTTGCATACAAAATTTACGTTTATACCACACAAATTATATAGTGTTTGGATCACTATTTTCTTGGATGTGTCGTTGTATCATTTTCTCGTACCCAAGATGTAACAAAAGTTTTAAAATTTTATTTTTACGTACAAAATCGTGTTTGAATACTCGTATAGTTTTATTCCAATAATAGGGTGTTTATTATAATTTATTTTTAGTGAATTAATCAACTTGCTAAAATTTTCGTATGTTTAGCGGATATAAATTTTGTTTTTAATCTCTATGAACAATCAACTAGAAAACTTTGTTGCTCAATCGCCAATAATCAAGTTCACAGGATTGATAATTTTGTTCATCTTCTAGTTTGCATTAGAAAATCTAAAATATTTATGCGTTGAGAAAAAAATAGATATGATGGCGGAAGCAAGACGATGTAGTGGCCGACGTGCGGTGCTGAGAAATGGTCGAACGAGTGGTCTTGCTCAATAAAAAAAAAGGTGGACGAAAGTTGAGAAGAGAGAAGGAGAGGGAATTTGGATTGTTTTTTTGTCAAATCTTGATTGTGTTATATTATCAACTTGTGATTTGACATGATCTATTTTTTTAGTATAAACTCTAGACTTAAAAAAATTTATATGGATTGTCCAGAATATTATCTATGATTCTAATTAGGTGTTTTGATCAACTGGAACATCTACCAGATAGTTTTTAATCAGAACACTCCGGATTAATGTGTCAAAATTCTTAATTAGAGTTTGATTAAGATACTCCATTACAACGATTCAAAACTCTTAATGGATGTTTTGTCTAACTAGGACTCCTACTAGTTATAGTTTCACTTATGATACTCCAAGACTAATATATCAAATAATATATAATCGCGACTTCATCACAACACCGATTGATGATCAGATGTCATCGATGCGACGAGTGTAAAAAGCTCGTTATACTTTTCAAAATCCACTAAGACAAATTAAACATGTCAAAGTCAACTCTATAAAATTCAACTAATAAAATTCAACTGGTCAAAGTCAACTTAGTCAGTCAACTATTTATTGACTCTAATTTTGGCACTTGTCAATTTTAGAAGTCCTTCACAAAATTCTGGCGGTTACACTTTCCTCACAATTTTAGCATCCATGTTACTCTCATAACTTATATGTAATTCGCTTATAAAATATTTTTGTAAGCCAAACATTTGATTTCCATCAAACTTCGATCATCAAATTCAACTCCTTGAATTTGATTATCTCAACGGTAAAATACAAATTAATACTTGTGTGACCCTCAATTATTTAAAGATACAGTTAGTTGTGGGTTCACAACTTATGTGATTCTAAACAACGTGTGTCCCTTACACATGCTTGCCCTAATTAGTTGCATTCTATGTATCCACACATTGATTATAAGAAATTTTGAAACTTGTTTCTCATTACACCCATCAAATAATGGTAAGAGTAACTAGTAATATCGTCCCATGATTCCATAAGTATCATTAATAGTGCCTGCAATAACCAATATATTACGGTTAGCGTACAGTACGATCTCTTCATATCATATATTTCGATCAAATATTCAATCATTGGTATATCGATAGATGCATATGAATTCGATAAATATGTTATGTATCTTTGCATGATCATAGTGGCATCATACGTGCAACTAGAAAACCATTTTACCCTAAAACACATATCATATTATGGCCAGAGATTTTTCATATTATTAACTTATCAGGTCACATAGGATATCTATACCCATAGATGAACGGTGAATTCCCGAATACTATCCACTGACTCCTACATGTGTCAACACTACACCCAACCTCGTTACCTGGTTACCTTCACAGATTTGGTAAACGAGTCAAAGTGCATAACTAATACGTAGAGCCTCTTTGTTGTCCTGGGTTGTAAGGACTAGTGATATACAACCGCAGACTTATCCACTTGATAAATGATAACCACTTGAAAAGGCTGATTGATGGTTCTTCAGTGATAAATTGATTTAATTTATAACTCACACAATTAAAAAATATGTAATAACAAAATTATTGGAATAAGAGAATTCAACAGTCAATTACATAATTATAACCACTAAAAATTGAATGAAAATTATAGAAACTAGAATTAAATTATTATTTTACACATTCTACAATGATAAATAATGAATTAATTGAATTGTTTCTAAAACCATATAAACCAAACCGCAATGTTATAAATCTTAACCAGACTATAATAAAATGATTTGGTTATCAGATTAGACATTTCAAAAATCGTGAACCAAAAAATAGAATGGTAGTTATGTAAAACCGAACCAAACATGTGACTGTCCACCCCTATTTCTATCTTTTCATCAGTCTTAAGGCACATAAACTTGGATAGAGTTACACCATGACACATTGATATATCTTTTTTTTACTCCTCCATAGAGAATCTCTTTAGCACGATATCGATATAAGTTAATTGAGTGAACCCTATAATCTTTTTCGACATATCCCTTCAGATCTGTAGTCATAATACATAGGAAGTTTCATCCATTTCTTCATGGAGGATTTACTTTATAACCATACTTTAGTTGAATACATATTGGCCTTCTTCAAGAAGTAGACCATACCCTACAAGTGGTCTCGATATCTTCTCAGATCTCCTAGGAGCGTGTACTTGTTCAATTGACTGTTGGGTGTGGATTCCACAATATGAGGTGTAGGTATTTCTCAAATCTCCTCGAGTTTTCTTATCTCGTGTTTTTTATCTAATATAAATTCAATCTCTAAGAAGGTGTTGTTTTTTGAAACAAATACTTTTGTTTTTTGGTATAATAAAAGTAATATATAATAGAGTTCTTTGGATATCCCACAAAGTAACACAAAATGAATATACTATCGTGATCTTTTTCACATTACCAGATATCCCTATATTCTTAGATGATAATATTTGGAAGATTTTTTCATCCATAACGCATATAATGTTTTGTTCACTGTATTTATAAGGACGTTGTTCAACAGTATCGCCACAGTCTCAAGCGCATATCCCAAAAAGGTTGTCAGTAATTCAGTTAATCAAATCCTATATCGAACCATGTCTATCAATATTCGATTACGATGTTCTAACACATCATTAAGTTATGGTGTGCCTGAAAAAGTCCATAGAGAGAGAATCACATTCTCTTTTGGATAACCTTGTAATACGTTACTCAAGTATTCTCCATCTCGATCAAATTGAAGTGTCTCGATATTTTTTCCTAATTGTTTCTCTACTTCATTTTGAATTTTTTGAACTTTTCAAAAGCCTCAAACCCTTTTTTTTTCCCTTTTTTAAGGGCTTGAAAGCTTCAAACTTATATTTCATCAAATACACATACATACACATACCTCGAGTAGTCATCAGTAAAGATAATGAAGCAAAAATGCATATATTGGTGTTAACACTTAACTGACCACATACATCTACATAGACCAAATCTAATAGGGCATGCGCACTTTCCAATTTTCCTATGAAAGATGCTTTGGTCATCTTTACTCTCATACATGGCTCACAAGTAAGAAGAGAATTTATGTCTAACAAGTTAAACACGTCATCTCCCACTAGTTTGTGCATCATTATTTAGGAAATATGTTCTAATTTGGTCACACACATCATGTATGATCGAACATTTCCATGTTCCTACCAATGAAACGTGATATATAACATCACTGATGATAATCTCGAGTTCGAGTGACATTTGTTCTTATTTTAGGCAGCTGAAACAACTGGGAAAACGAAAACTTTTTGAATAAACAATAATTTAAAATGTTTTTCATGATTGCCATCTTATGTACGATCTCATTGTATAATACTATATTCAATGTATTTTTTTCCGCAGCTTGCATTAGTATACAAATAAAATAAATGCCATAATATATAAAACGTAAAATATTATTAAAATAAATATTTTTTTTAAGATAAAAATAAATAAAGATTATGAAGACCAGGTGAACTGGTAAGAACTTGGTGGGCAATTTCACCGGATCGGGTTGATGAGCTGGAGATGGTTTCCCGGGCACCTGGATCTGCACTCTTAAGAGAGAAAGGACGTTAATGGGCGTCGGAAGATTCTCCGGCGTGACCACTCCGACGCTTAAGTCAGTTAATGATTATAGAGAGTTTTGTAATAAATGTTGTAGGCAATATATAAAAAATGAATATCTCGGTGTTTAAATGAACATGATATTTATAGAAAGAAAGCCGATGATGACCTTGTTTTCAGTTGTCACTCCCTAATTATGGCAAGATGGTTGCCCATACCATTATTTCTGACACCAACTTGCCAAACTGTCTCTCTCGCCTTATCAAATCCATGCAATTTTACCAGTAATGATTACCAAGATAATGTATCACATACTTGTACACTCGAGTGAGATGATATTATCGAGGTAACCCGGGTAGATAACCATCACCTGAGAACTCGTCTGGAAGACCGGCTTCTAGGAGCCCCGGGAGATGATGTCTCGGGCATTTATTTGCCAGGCTGTTATCGAACTGACCCAAAGTTTACCAGGACCTAACTCATGACTCGTGATCATCTAGTACCTAGGGGTGATCACTACATTTTTTTGAAAAAAATTAAAACCGAATTGCCATATGCGGTCGATTAGTATTTTAAAAAAATAATTGCGGTTTTACATGTATAATTAATCTTACGATTTTGAGCGGTTTTAGGCGGTTGCGGTCGGTTTATGATTTTTTTTAATGAAAAATATTAAAATTTATATTCTAATTTATTTCAAAACAACAACAATATATTGTGTCTTTAAATTAAAATATAGTTCAAATCACACAAAGATAAAATAAGATAAAACAATAATCACAAAACTAAGTTAATAATTTAACAACACAATACACTGACAACAAAAATGACATTTAAGCTATTTTATCTTCTTTTTTTTTTCTTCAAACAAAATATTTTTGTAAAAGAAATAAATAATCTAATAATTTAAGATGAAGATAAGTTTATTTTAGAGGAGTAATATTTTGAAGAGAGTTGAGATATAATGAAGGAAGACTTCTTTAATTGAATATGTTGTTTACAAATTATTATAATCCTAGGCCAAATATTATGGCAAACGGTTTGAGCAGTGCAGTTAGGTGCGGTTCTTGGCAAAAAAATAATCGAACCGCGAATGCGGTGCGGTCTATGATTAATATTTTTAATCGAGATTTTATAAAATATTAGGAAAAATGGTGCGGTGCAATGCGGTTCAGACGGTTGGGCGGTTAATAAAAAAATTTGATCATCCCTACCATTACCCAAGACCCGAGCCTTCCCTGGGGGGTATCACCAAAAGCCTAAGCCTATAATTGACTTGCTGGACAGCTATTCTAACAAAAAAAGAGACGACTGCTACTTAAAATAATCTTAAAATACTGCTTAATTTTTTATTTTTTTTTAAAATCTATACTTGAAAATTAAGTCTAAATGCATACATGCAATAATGCCAAAAATTAACATTTTTAAACTAACAATAAGCAACTAAGATGAAAAAACAATACAATTGAAATAATAGATAAATCGTCAAACCTAGACTTACATTTAAAAATAATGCAATAAGAAACGCATAAAAATCTCCACAACCAACGACATAATAAAATGACCAACAAGGAAATAAAATGAATGAGTTAAAGTATTCATGTCCACTACTATCTCATAAACATGATGTGGGGAAAAATACGATCCTTGGGTTCGTGTGGCACATCCAACTCTGCCTACTCAGTTTTCGGCACCTCCAGCCTCCTGATTGTAATGCACAACAACTCTGTAACGTTATAAAAAATACATATACATACAAGCACCATTGAAAAGTACCGTAATCAAAATACAATTCATGATCTTAAAAAGGCATATAGAAAATCGTAACATGCCAGAGCATAATAATATTCATAGCATATATTATCATATCAACATATACATGCTCGTTTTCTTAATTTGAATTTCGTTCATCAGCTGTGACTTTTGTATCATCGTATTAGGCGATGGATTCATCTACGTATAACCGCGGTACCTACGGTGGGGACATCAGCGACAATATTACCTATCCACTGAGCCTTGGCCTTACATATCATCGTATTAACATGTCATCATATTAATCACAACTAACCCTCATCCTTCAAAATGTGTCATCAAATTCATCACTTAATAAAATCATGCATATACCTAAATTTTTCTTAAAATCAAGCATGCAACGTATTTTCATAATTATGTAAAATTGAGTGTACTAGATAATATAAACGTTTAAAAACATGTCAAATTCTGCTTAGAGTGCTGTCATGACTAAAAACTCGACCCAGGTGAAAAATGACCATTTTGCTTCTAGAAACCCAAAATGATCATTTTACTCATGGACCTCAAAAATTCGACCCCAAACTAACCAAACTCCTTAAAACACCCCAAAATATATTTAAGAATATTTCTTAGAAGTAAGATCGAGCCCGTTATGCCAAAAACTTTCATAAAACCGAAACCTCAAGCTAACCGAATAAGTCCTCATGCATTTACATATATTTCAGCAATAATGTCGGCGTGAATGAAGAGAAAAAAAAGATACATGTGTGTCTTAGCGTTTAAATGATCAAAAGCTTGAAGAACTACGCGCGGGGCATGAATCGGAGAGGCGAGGAAAAAATTTTCTTCTTGAAAAACCTAAGGGCCGAAGCTTGCTGCTGTTGGCTGCTGAAAATATTGAGAATAGCTGTTGTTGGGTGGGTGGGGGGCGAGTGCAAGGGTTTTATGAGTTTAGGGTTTGCTAATGAGGGTTTTTAAATGGTGTAATTAAGCGCTAATAAGCCCTTATTGAAAATTAAATGGGTTAAAAAGGGTTTTGAGCTCATTAATCATTAAAATAAACTCATTAAGCCCAAAAACACTCTCAAAAAATATTTCGTTTAAGTAGGTTTTTGAAAATATTGCGTGAGCCCTCAAAAAGTTCTCCGATTCGCTAAAATTTGCGTACCGGTTAAAAATACGACCCAACGAGTAAAAATACCCACCAACGTCCATTTTTCGAAAATACCCTTAAAAACACCTCATATTAAATAATTAAAATTAATTATTCAATACAAATATTTTTCTTAATTATCCCCGGTCTCTGATCCTCGTTCGAGTTCGAAATGCAACTTAAAACCCTGATCCATGAAACTTTAATAAATCAAGAATTTAAAACACTTATTCATGTTAAAAATCATACATTTAATGCATTAAAATAATTTAAATTAAATCCATAAGAAATTGATAACTTGCATGCGTGTGGTTTACGTAAACCTTCAAATTTTTAGGACGTTAAAAAAACTCGAAGGATCGATATAAAAATTGTAATAGAACTCAACGAAGCATCATTCACGATTTCAATTTTGGCACTCCGAAATGTCTTGCAAGGGTTGAATGGTAGGTATATCATGCCTTGTCAGTCACTAGTCTCAACTCGTTTTTCCAAAATCCTTTCAGATCCCTGGTTTGGTTTTTGCATGGCATTGAGTGTCCAATGGCATTTCCACCAATTCCGAGTCGAGTTAAACTTCGTGGGAATTTAAAAAATAAGTCTATTTTAATTTTTAATTTAATCAAAGGACTTTTCAAGGACGATTTCTATTTTTTTTTTTAAAAAAACAATAGGACCACGAGGTCCATGATGTTGTGTTGTTTCTGTTCCCAATTGGATTCAAACTCGTGCATTTGATTATGAGTAAGTCTCTTGTGAGATAGTCTCATAGATTTTTATCTGTGAGACGGGTCAAGTCTACCGATATTCACAATAAAAAGTAATATTTTTAGCATAAAAAAATAATATTTTTTCATGGATGACCCAAATAAGAGATTCGACCCACGAAATTGATCCGTGAGACCGTCTTATAAGAGTTTTCGTGTTTGACTATTGGGATGAGACTACGCAACTAGAGATTTTATTGATTAATTATGTAAAAAATAATTAAATAAAATAAATTTAAAATAAAATAATCTGAAAATTACTTGACACCCGCCCATAATCAGGCAACACCCATCTACATTAACAAAAGAGGCAGGCAGGCAATCTAGATGAAAAAAACTCAATAGACACCAACCAACTTGAACAAAAATGGGTTGTCAACACTAGTTCACAAGAACTTAAAATAATCAAACTCAGTCGATTCAGTCGACATCCGTTGATATGAATTTTAATAAGTCGACACCGATCCAAATGAACTACAAAAATTTAATCTAAACTAGTCTACATGAACCGAAATCAATCGAAGTCAATCAAGAAGCAATACACATGAACTAAAAATTAGTTGAAATCAAACTACATGAATTGAAAATTAGATGAAATCACTCCATATCAACCGAAAAATCAACCAAAACTGTTCTAGACATGGTCATTTAAAAATATCCAACAAGAAGACTGAAAAATGCGCAGAACACGAACAAGGAATAAAACATTGGAAAATGGATGAAAGCTGGGCGAAAGTCCAAACTATTAATTTCGATTCGATTCGATTCGGTATGATGTGTATGACTAATTTTAAATTTTAAATTGCAAAGTGAATGAGATATCGTAATTTGCACAAAAAAATATTATAGAAATTAAGTAATTATTTTATTTGATCGTATACTAAAATAATTATAAGTAAAAACCATACACTGATCAAAATCATACGATTTAATTTGATTTGATCTTAAAGTTCGATTCGATTCGGTTCGATTTTTGAACACTCCTAAATAATATAGTGTAAGCCGAAGAATTTGTGTCTGGGTCGCAATCTTCAGGCCCACAATTTCAGCAATGTCCAACAACTTCCAGACGTAAGCACACTGCCCAACAGAAATAGTTAGGCCCAAAAAAGGCCCGATATCACGACAAACAAGAACCCAAGAAACGTCACTTCCCTTCACTTCACTATCGGAAAACGCAATAGAAGCCGGGGGAAATTTGGGCACAAATCTGCGACAAGGTTTAGCTGCGCAAATTCCAGACCAGAAACAACCAGATGCAATTGGAGCCCAGAAATTTGCGCGCAAACCCTAAAGCCCTCTTACAGTAAGTGTATTTTACTTTGTTCTTGAAGCACATTTTGGTTTTTTTACGCTGTCTCGTTTCCTTACAGCGGAAAGATCCAACCTGCACTATGGTTTATCACTGGACATGTAATGCAGTGTTTTTGTTTGCTAATAATATTGCAGATTGCGCTTCTAATATTTGACATGCAAAATTATCAGCACTTTTTGTTTGCATTCTTCAAGCCATGTTGAATTTGAACTCATCCCATTTCAAGTTTAATTGAGTGGTTAGAGGTTGAATCTTATTTCTTGGAGTACGATTTGGTGTTTTAAGTTTGGTAATGATATATTTAATTTTCTCGTGATTTAGTTGTTATACATATCAAATTTTCTTGATAAAATTTGAACGTGAAGTCATTAAAGTTATGATAAATGAGATGTTTGATTTAACTGCTATGAATTTATGTATGTTATTGTATACAAGATAATGTAAATGACCTTATACAAAACATTGTATATGCCATTGTGCATAATATCAAGAATAAATGAGTAATATATGCTACCTCCAAGATCTATACCTTCCACAAGGCATAAAAGATTTAAAGTTCCAAGGAGAAGAAACTATATGCCGAGTGCGGCCATGTGGATTTTTTTTTAAATTTTCATTCTGCTTTTCATTTTTCTCCACAGGTGACAGGTGATTTTTTTCATTGTTTTCCTTGCTTAGGGTGCATTATCTTTCTGAAAATCATTTATGTATTTAATTATATGGCTCTAGCATTCAAATGTTGTTCGGATGTGATTCTCCTTTTGTCATAGGTGTTGAAAGCTTGACGGTGAAGGAAACGTTCCGTGTTTGACACTGAAGGTGATATTTCCTACATATTTCTTCTTATTTGCTAGTTTATTTTATTTTTCAATGTGTTTGTCCCCCACTTTTGTTTATTGATAGACTTTTGTCTAATTACGATTTTATTGATTGTGAGTTGCATATGGTTCATATAAAGTTGTATGCTTAATTCCTACAATTTATGGATATTTAAAAAATGACCACATATTGTGTCCTATACTAATATGGATGCTGGATGGCTACGGACATGAAATATCAAGGCAATAAAAAAGAAAACGGTAATGGTATTTGACATGGTCAGAGGAGGGTATCCTGATCATGTTGGATACGAAAGGATGTTTTGCAATTTTAAAAGGATATATCAGGGGTTAATTTTTTTAAATTTTAAGGATATAAATTAGGATTTACAATTTAAAGTTATTGATGAAAGCAAACTGCAGTTTTTACTATACATTATTCAGTGTTCTAATGGCGGTCGAGGCGGCTGCCTAGGTGGTAACCGACCCTTGACCGCACCGCCTATATATGAGGCGGGTGTTTTAGGCGGCCCAAGCTATACGACGTTGGGGAGGCGGGTCGAGCCTGCGAGCAGACGGACAATCAAGATTTTTAAAACTTAGTTAACAATTTTAAAACTTAGTCAACAATTTTAAAAACCTAGTCAAAGTCAACTAATTTTAAATATCAAAACCCTAGCACACCTCACTTTCTTTATTTTATTTTTGGTTTTCACTCTCAATCCTCAACCACCACACATTAGTTATGTTTAGTCTATTACTTGTTCAATGATAGATAATTGATTGAAATTTTGAAATTTAAACTTAGTTTTTTGGTAAAAATAATTATATCACTTTGTTAGCATAATAGGATTAATATGACGATGAATCTTTATTAATTGCACATTATCTAGATGATATTATATTGTATAAAGCTTCTTTGTGTTTAAACATTATTTAATTGCACATTTTACATGAATAATGATGACTATTTGTGATTATGTTGCATGATTATCTATAAAAAATTACTTAAAAAAATTCAACCGCCTGGGTGGCAGAGGCGGTAGGCGGTCACCGACCGCCCCGCCACCGCCTCCCGCCATTTACAACCTTGACATTGTTTTATATTATTTGGGTTATTAGATTGCTTGTTGTGACAGAATCATATTCATTACTGTGCATAATGGCTTGATGTGGATTTTCAATCAAAAGTCTGCATTACGGATGCTACGGCTTTGATCAATTTGTGGATCTTTGCTGAGAAATATGTGTGAAGGAAACAAAAACTTTGATTAGGCGAATTATGATTTAAACTGAGAGCAAGAATAGATATTTAACTTAACTATGCATTATCACTCTATGAACCCTGCATTGAATATGCTTCTAATAGTGATGTGTTTTTTTCAAAACTCGTGAATGCAATTTCTCATCTACTTGAGATTTTATTTAAGCATGTAAAATAACTAATGGTTAAATGCATGGTAGCAATATGTTTTTATTTGTATTTAAAAAGCGTTTGCACCCCAAATCACTTCTCTGTCTTATTGGGAGAAGTGATATTATGCACTCACCTCTAAGTTTCTGACAATATTTAATGCAACGATTGACTCCAAAAACAGCTATCCTTTGCTGTCGGAAATCTTTTATTCTAGTTGGTCACCGTTTAATCGCCTACTAGAAGCGAAAATAATGTGATACATCCTTATGAACTATAAGTGACTGTAAGATTCTGGATTTTCTCATTGTTGAATCCTTCGATCATATTCATGTTTATGGATGCCTGTAAACTGTAAAGGTATTATTTAATTTTGAAGTTAGTATTATATGATCACGCATAATCATAATTATGAATTTGTTACTGATAGTAATTTTTTTTCAGTTTGTGGAGTGCATGAAAGGGTTTCTCTATGAGAAATGAAAAAAAAAAATTATTGGTGCCACAAGAAACAATGCTAGAATGCCATGTCTCAAAGTTCTTTTTTGCTAATTGTCAGTTCTAGCAAACTTGATTTAGGTATATTTTTACAAAGGTAATTTATTTTCCATAGTTTTGAATGCTAAGCTGATCTTGAATGTACTCATCTGATATTCTAGGTTTTTAAGGAAATGGCAGAAAGTTCATCATCCCCAGCTATTGAAGGGAAGATTAAAGGAATAAGATTTGGTTTGGCTACTCGGCAAGAAATAGTAAGTGAACAGTTTCCCTTCTTGTTCTATATTTGTTCTTCATTCGACGTTAGTTTGATAATGGGAAGTTGTTCAAATACCCCGTTCTTGATTTCTTTTCTTATTATACATTTTCAATACAAACATTATTCTATCCAGACATGTTTAACTATGTTATGTTACTACTGTCAACACTTTTATGATTATTCCGTTGGATATCATGACCAAAAGAAAAATTATATTCTAGTGAGCATTTGCCTACAGTAGTTTATTGTAATCTCTTTTCTATATTATCTGGAGGAAGCATTGATTCTTTTAATTTCTTGGGTAGTGCAAAGCATCGATCAGTGACTGCCCCATCAGTCATGCTAGCCAACTTTCAAATCCATTCCTTGGCTTGCCTCTTGAAGCTGGCAAATGTGAGTCCTGTGGCACTGGTGAGCCTGGGCAATGTGAAGGTATGCTAATGTCTCCACCAACATTGTAGTCTGGAGAATAAACATGAATTTTTTGAGTAGCAAAATTTACACAACATGGTACAATGGTCCTCCGAAATTATCGACAACTGCAATTTCATTTTGTCCTCGGTTTTACTGCTTATATGTCAGGCCACTTTGGGTATGTTGAATTACCAACTCCCATATATCATCCTGACCATGTCATGGAGCTGAAGAAAATGCTGAGCTTGTTGTGCCTGAAGTGTTTGAAGTTGAAAAATAGGAAGGTATTGTATCCCATTAGTTTTTCACATCTTTCCTTTTCTTTTTGAATAATAAAAAGTAAAGAGTTTCGAAATAGCAACAGTCGTTACAATTTTGATGCTGTTTACATTTTGGTTCTCTTTTGTGTGTAAACATCACTGGAATATGCATTGTATTACTGCTCGCATGTTTCTTTGCGCTTAATTTTGTTTTATTCGTTTCTTCAATTTCAGGTTAAGAATATTGGTGTTCTGGATAAAGTGCTATTTTCATGTTGTGAGGTAGCTATTCAACTGTTTGTATATTTCCAAGATTTTATTTTTCTGTACTCTCCTATGCATTATCATTAATGGTAGCTATTTAACTGTCTGTTGATTTTTTGTGCTCTCTTTTTCATGTCCTTAAAGTTTGGAAATAGTGCCAGCATTTACTTAGTTTTACATGCTCAGGAGGTTCATATTTACTCTCACCTTGAGTTCAAGATTATGTTGTTTCATTGTTTCAAGAAATGAAGGAATACCGATGTGCAACTGGAAACTGCGACTTGAATTTTCTTGTAAATTAATATTACATGTAAACTGATCTTGTTCGGGCTATTCAGGGCCTATATGGTTGCCTGAATTTTCTTTGTATAGTTGTCACCAGTTATTTAGCCATGATTAATTTTAAATTATTATTATAATCAGTGCTCCAGTGATTATCAGACATCACACAAGATGCAAATCTTCCTATGGTTCAGCAAGAATGCTCTGAATAAGATTTAGGTGCAATTATCCATCTTGTCTGTTTGCCTCCTGAAACACTGGGAAAAATTTATTGTCATTGAGTATCTTTTTCCATGGGAATACTGCGAAAATGTCAGGTTATTATTGTTACTATGTTATCATTGGGATTTATATGTTAATATCCATCCATCACTAACGTATTCTTGATCAGTTGGTTGGTATTAATTTTAAACAGTCAACTTTCCACGAGTTCCTTGAATATCATGCTCTTTCTCTTTTTCATAATCCCAAGCATTCGTGGAGGTTTTATTGAAATGCTGTTTATTAATATCCAAATACTCGAGAAGTAGAATGCTGCTGTTTTTCTGATATCGCTCCATTGACCATATCATAGAAGGAAAGTGTAAAGGTGTCTTTGTTTAATGGTCAATTGTGAGCATTCTTGATTCTGTGAGTATTCCCCAGTTTCGAGGAAAATTTATTATAAAAAGAGTTCTTGACCATTTTGAAAAGTAAATAATTTGTGCTAGAGACTTCATTTGTTTTTGGCCTAAGGAAGGCCTTGGCAGTCGATCCTTTAATTTAAATGATAATACTTGAGTTGTCTTGTCAAAGTTTGAATTCTATATGCACAGGGTTAATATACTGTCTTGAAGATGAATTAAAATATTGTTCACCCAATTGAAAACAAATTATTGAAATTTCAAAGGAAAATTTTCATTTGTCTTGACTGATCACCGTTTCACAGGAGACATCACGAATTTCAATAAATGTGGTCAAGACTACGGACGGGGCTTACAAATTGGAGTTGAAATTGCCTTCAAAATTTGCACTTCAAGAAGGATTCTGGACTTTCTTGGAAAAATATGGATTTCGTTATGGGCATGCCTATTCTCGACCTTTGCTGCCCTCAGAGGTTCAGCTCTTTCACTCTTTATTCTAATGGATGCTTGGATTTTTCCGAGAGCTCATGGACTATTGTCCGGAGATCTCGAGAGATCTCCAAAAAAATGTTGAGCATGATGATCATGTGGAATCTTTTTGAACGTTTTTATGACTATCATAAATGTAGGGTCAATGTTTGATTATCTTTAAATAACTATAGGAAACATTTCCTGGAAGTGTAAATTCAGAAGTTAGAATTGAGAATGTGATGAATGCTTTGCCATATATTTTACAAGAGATTTTTTCTAGTATAGATGAATATCATGTCAGAATGTGTTGCTTTATTTAATTTTTTTTACAAATAATTAGGTATTTAGAATTTGAAAATATAATGTTTTGGATTAAAATATAAGATAATCATGGATTTTTTTTTGAAAGAGATGAAAAGTTAAATTAAAATAATGTATGTATAAGAGAATGCAAAGGTGTGATAAAAATGTATTTTGTAAAAGAATTATAAAATAATGTATACATTTGTAAATCTGGTCCTTTTTTTCTTTCTTGAATATTTCATATTCAGAAAGTGGAAACATATCTATATTTCTTTTTTCAAATTATTTTCCAGATTTATGTGCAGACCCAGCAGAGAGAAAGGGGGTGGTCGACTACCGGCAAACGAAAAAAATTGAAATTTTATGTGCAACTTTTCTAAAACTTGTTTCACTACCCACCCAAAAAAAAAATGAAAAAAGAAAAGTGAGAGGAAAGATCTATTAAGTTTCTCTCTCATTCACAGTTGCTCCATTCCCACGAGTTCCTTGGCTTTCTCAGTATTTGAAGAATCAGGTTCTCTTCCACTTTTCTGTCTCCACCCTTCTGGTTTGAGTCATAATTTGTCAAACCAACAAGATGGATGAAAAAGATTATTGAAACGTTAGTGGCTGGATTTTTGTAGTTTCATTGATGCAAATGTCAAACTCTAATATGTGCGATACTTTTGAACTTGTAAAATATGCACTATCTTCAACCAACTGAGCTAGGTGATACAATTGTCTCATCTCTAAAACTATCAGGTGATGGTCATGTTGAGAAAAATTCCTCAAGAGACCAGAAAAAAGCTTGAAGCTAAAGGTTACTTCCCACAAGATGGATATATCCTCCAGCATTTGCCAGTCCCTCCAAACTGTTTGTCTGTGCCTGATATTTCTGATGGAATGAGTGTTACATCCACGGTTAGGCATTTAAACCCCCTTTTCGTTATTTGTATCTTGCTCATCTACTGGCTGATTGTCATGAACTTGTGGACCTCCAGGATTATTCAACAACATTGCTTAAAAAGGTGCTGAAACAAGTAGAAGTCATAAAAAATTCAAGGTCTGGAATGCCAAATTTTGAATCTCATGAAATTGAAGCAAATGATTTACAAGCAGCTGTTGCTCAGTATCTCGAGTTTAGAGGAACGGGCAAGGTACCTTTTACTTTTTTGATTATTTTGTTTATGCGAAACGGTCAGGAGATTTTTCTTTTTTTATTGTTGGCTAGGTGATGGTTGAGTTGATGGATGCTTTAGGCCGATAAATCAGAAATATTTTTTCTTTTAGAAAACTTAAAGCCTTGAGGCTCTGATTACATGACACAAACTATGAACTATTTTATGTAAAAATTTTCTTCATGTACAAATAATATACTCTTGAGTTATATAGACAATAGCGATGGCAAAAGGGTAGCTGATTAGGGTTGTATCAGATCCCATAATTTATGGGATATTTGAACTAAACAGGAACTTAATCAAATCAGCTGAATTTTAAGGATACAAATTGTTATAAGATCTCCTAAACGACTGCTATACATGAGTAGACAAGCTATTGACCATGGTTTTCCTACATAAAGAAAAGGAAATAAAGAAAGAGTTTAAGAGAAAAGAGAAACAAACACTGATTGAAAAGGGTGGCGCTAAAAGTTTGGGTCCAAATTTAAACATTTTTTAGCCTTAGGGACAGTGGATAATTATCATTCCTATCGAGAGGTTGGTTTGTGAGGTTGGACAAACCTTGTGGAGGTGGACTAATTTATCCTAATCTTATGTGTTGCTTTCCAACTCTGATTTCCTTTATCAGGCATCTCGCGATGTGGATGCACGCTTCGGAGTGAATAAAGAAGAACACACATCATCTACCAAAGCGTGGCTTGCGAAGATGAAAACTTTATTTATTAGGAAGGGTTCTGGGTTTTCATCTCGTAGTGTGATAACTGGTGATCCGTTCAAAGGAGTGTCTGAGATTGGCTTGCCATTTGAAATAGCCCAAAAGATTACATTTGAGGAGAGGGTAAGTCAGCACAATATGACATACTTGCAAAAGTTGGTGGATGAAAAGCTCTGCTTAACTTACAGGGATGGTCTTTCGACATATTCGTTGAGGGAAGGGTCAAAGGATCATACATTTTTGAGACCTGGTCAAGTCGTGCATAGGAGAATAATGGATGGAGACATTGTGTTCATAAACAGGCCACCAACTACGCACAAGCATTCCCTGCAAGCTTTATCTGTATATGTACATGACGATCATACTGTCAAGATCAATCCCCTTATTTGTGGTCCACTGAGTGCTGATTTTGATGGGGATTGTATCCATTTGTTTTATCCTCAATCACTTGAAGCAAAAGCAGAGGTGGTGGAGCTTTTCTCAGTTGAGAAGCAGCTGCTTAGCTCCCACACCGGGAACTTTAACTTGCAACTGGCAACTGATTCACTTCTATCTCTCAAACTCATTTTCGGGAAATATTACTTGAGCAGAGCGACATCACAGCAGTTGGCAATGTTTGTACCAAATTTGCTTCCTAATCCGGCAGTTGTGAAGTCTAAGTCTGGCCCTCTATGGACTGGTCCCCAGATTTTGCAGACAACTTTACCTCTGTCCTTTGATTGTGTTGGAGATAAATATCTGATTGCAAAAAGCGAGGTTGTAAGAGTTGATTTTAGTAGGGATGCGATGTCTTCTATTGTGAATGACATTGTCACCTCAATTTTCTTCTTGAAGGGACCTAAGGAGGTTTTGAAATTCTTCAATTCTCTACAGCCTTTGTTGATGGAAACTCTTTACAAGGAAGGATTCAGTGTTAGTTTAAGAGATCTTTTCATACCTGCAGGGGTTTTAGAAAATTTGCATTTAGAAATTCAGAAGATATTACCTCTGTTGTATCATTTGCGCGCGTTTTATAGTGAATCAATTGCATTGCAGTTGGACAATTATCTGCGCAGTTTGAAAACACCAATCACTGACTTCATAGTCAAATATTCTGCTATCAGCCACCTAGTAGAATGCAAAAGTGAGTCAGCCCTTACCAAGGTGGTTCAACAAATTGGATTTTTGGGGCTGCAGATAGCAGACAGGGGGAAGTTTTATTCTGCTACGTTGGTGAAGGACATGTCATCTTTGTTCAAAAAGAAGTATCCTTCTTGTGAAGACCATGCTACTGAAGAATTTGGGTTGATCAGTAGACCTCTCTTTCGAGGATTGGATCCATTTCAGGAAATGATTCATTCAATCTCAACTAGAGAAGTGACTGTCCGTTCCACCAGAGGGTTAACTGAACCAGGAAC
Organism: Primulina eburnea; assembly: GCF_022965805.1. NCBI lineage: Eukaryota > Viridiplantae > Streptophyta > Magnoliopsida > Lamiales > Gesneriaceae > Primulina > Primulina eburnea. The sequence continues at coordinate 25,382,338 of NC_133113.1, forward strand.
ACTGTTTAAGAATTTGATGGCCATCCTTAGAGACGTAGTGATTTGCTATGATAACACCGTTAGAAATAAGTGCAGCAATTCAGTCATTCAATTCGAATATGGAGTTAACGGCGCTAATATCTCAAGTGAGTTTTGTCCTGGAGATCCCGTTGGAGTGTTAGCTGCAACTGCTATATCAAATCCTGCTTATAAGGCTGTTCTTGATTCTTCTTCAAATAGCAACTCCTCTTGGGAGATGATGAAGGTAATTGACAAATAAGCGGGTAGAATGTGTTTACCTGACATTCTTATTATATTTCCTTACCTGTGAAACAATCTTGGCTCATAATTACTTTTCTGTTTGATCTCAGGAGATATTACTTTGTGCATCCAATTTCAAAAATGATATTTCTGACAGACGAGTAATTTTGTATTTGAATGATTGTGACTGTGGAAGATATCATTGCCGTGAAAATGCAGCACTGATTGTGAAGAATCAATTGAAGAAAGTTAGTCTTAAGGAAACAGCCATCGAGTTCTTGATAGAGTAAATCGTCTACCTCCTTGTTTATATTCTTTTATTGAGTGATGATTAGATTTGACATTTCAGTCAATATGTGCTATGTGATTCATTTTGCTTTACTTCTGTGAAAATTCTCTGAATGCCTGTTATTGATGAACCAATCTTTTTTGTGAGGTTTAAATCCATGTTAACTATTTCCTTCTTGTTTGTTACTCCATTGTTGGCAGCAAAAGCCATATCAATGTGATGTTTTCTTTCCTCTGCCATAAAAAGCAAGGGTGGGGTAAAGGAGGATGGTCTGTGGAAAGTCACGTGCTCAATTTTAGTGTGGTAGCAATTGGAAGAGGATGCCATTTTCAAATCTCCAAATGTTTGCCTTTATTTAATATTTATATTTAATAGCTTTGTTTACTCATTTTGAATCGTTTACCCTCATCATAAATTAAAATCCTTTGTCCTTTTATTGCTAAAAGCAATATCAGGTTTGATTGAAACTCCTAGATTACCAGACCTAAACAAGCACAAGACCCGTGATTTTATGAAAATACGAACATAGTATTCAAGTACATGCACTCCGGATGGTTACACTTAGTTTTTTGCTATAATATGACTGTCAACTGTTATATGCTTCCTCTGTCCTTGTGTAAGCCCCAATGACTTGGCGCAGAGTTGAATTTTCTAAGTATCTCCGAGTCTGGTAATTGGAATGCGAGAAATGTTGAAAATCAGCTTATGACAATGTCATAATCGTTAAATGTCGTGATAAACACACCATGTTCTGGTAACAAAACTTTTAGGGATGATGGGAAGGACATGTTTAATGCTTTTGTCTGACTGGAAAACCTATTGGGTTAGTTTTCTTAGCAGGGTGTGTTACTATTTTGCACAATGCATCAACTACCACATACTGCTGCAGATAATTTGTATTAGGTCAGCAGTCATGCTTCATATTATGTCATAGTAATGCATTTCACACACTTCTGAATTTTGCCTATTTTGTTTGTCCTTGGGCTTTCATAAGCCTGGATGGTGACAAATCAGACATTGATATCTATCTAGAAAATGACATTGTGCTTAGACTTCACATTTGATATTCAGCAGCACATTAAACCTGTCAATATTGTGTGCTACTTGCTATGTCAGTATGTCCCTTGTATGGGTGGTGGGCGACTCCATAAATACGGTAATATTTGGGACAAAGAGGATAAATCAGTATTTGATGTGATTAATTTGTCATACTTCCTCGTTTACAGATATAGAAGACCATCAATCGTGCTGAGTCATGAGTCTAATTCCGGCCTCATTGGACACATTCATCTGAACAAGGTTTTTGCATAATCTTGTAGAAGTTTGAGCTGTTTTGGTTTGATTTTAGCTCTTTGGCCCTCAAAACTTTTGAGGATTTTGAAATTGGTTTGTTTAGATATATTTAAATGGTGTTTGGCTAGTATTTTTGAAGTTGATATGAAAGGGTAATGGGTTTGGATGGTGATTGATTGAAAGAAGAAAGAAAGCAGAGTCATATTTAGTATTTCTCAAAGAACTTGTGGCATAATTATTGTCACTGATGTTTTTCTTTGTCATGACTGATTGATTTAACAGGCACAACTCAGACAATCAAATATTACTCTTCCTGATATTTTTGAAAAATGTCGTGATAGCATTGATCTGCATCGGAAGAAGAAAAAGGTTGGGAACCTGTTCAAGATGATAGATTTATCTTGCAGGTTGGTTTTGTTGTTTTGTTCACCATATTTAATTTTGACCAGGTTTATTTGTTAATTTTCGTGTTGATCATGCATTGCAATTCGACCTTGCTATAAAGAAGCCTAAAAAAAGACGAGCAGAGAGAGAACATTCTGTTTTAAAAAGTTTCCAGAGCAAAGGACATTAAAAGGATAATGTTAATACATTTGTGGCTATACAATATAGTAGATATCTATTTTTTTTTTTGTGATTTCAGCGGTTTCTTAATTATGATATGTAGATAATATTTAATACTTCATCGAGCTCAAACACAACCATATTACATTAATAATTGTTTACTTCTCTGCTTTGCAGTGAATGTTGTACTTTCTGCTTGTCTTCAAAAAACAAATGGACTGATGTTCCTTGCATCCAGTTTTGTTGGCGAGGAATGTATGATGATCTCTTAGAGAGGGCTTCTCATTCACTTGCTGATACAGTTTGTCCAGTTCTTTTGCAAACAATCATAAAAGGTGACATGCATGTATTGCTTTCCATAGTTTTAGCATGCTTTTGATTTTTCTTCTCTTAGTGTTCCTTGTTATATTTTTGTGCTCATTTGGCCTATGACAAGTAATATTTTTCAGAGAATATCAAGATTTTAAATTCGCTAGGCGCTAGTCAGGCGCTAGACCAAGACCCCCGCCTAGGCGGATTTCACGAGGGAAAGCCAGTGAAATGCATTTCTTGTTGAAATTTGATTTAGGGCGGGCCTATAAAAAAAATTACTTTTCATTTTTTTTAAATCAAGTCAAGCCCAAAAAACTTTTCAAATAAAATAAATCCGAAAAAGGTAACTTTCGGCCGCCTAAGTCGCCCTAAGCGTCCTTGCAGCCTAGGCTGGCCAAGAAGCACATTTATACTCATCAGTAGCATTGTATTCAGCAGACTTAGTATTGTTCTTATGTTTAGAATTTTCTTTTGCATTTCGAGCCATGATAATTTCCCTCAAGTCACGGACTAGCTTCCTTCTTTTCCTAGTTTTGTTTCGGGTTGGAACCATTAGCATAGCATTCCGTCATGACCAACTTGATTACAATCTTTACAATATTTCAGAATTGATGAGTGGACAATTCGTTGTTCCACAATCATATCACCAAGCCCTACACCAATCCATTCGTTCTCGTCTTTGACAAATTTAACACAAGCTTGACGAAGGGCATAGACTGAAACTATTAGAGGTAGCCTCATCCATCTTTATAGGTCTGCAGGTCTATGATTTTGTTCCATTTCCAGCTAAGAGAATTTTTGTTCTAGACCCGGTTGAGACACTTGCTATTTCGTATTCAGTAGAATTAATTTTTGCTCTACTTCTGATAAAGGTAATTCTGATTCTGGTAAACTTCCGTTGAGGAAATATAAAATTCAGTAACTGCCTGATTAATTTAATATATAAAAACAGAAACTAGTCTCAAATAATCAAAACAAATATGTCACAGTTTGGTAACTCAACAGTTGGATGCATCGGTATATTCTATGCTTCCCTTTCTATAGAAGCTCAAAACAAGAAAGAAATAATCCTCCAATAGAGTAATAAAGAAACATATTGGCAAGCCAATTTGCATGCAATCACGGAAACTCTTTCCAACAATCAAGGTTCTAACAATCACTAGACGCTAGTCGGGCACCAGACCAGTACCTAGGCCACCTAGATCTAGGTGCCGCTAGACACTAGACGCTATTCGGGCACCAGACCAGTACCTAGGCCACCTAGATCTAGGTGCCGCTAGGCGGATTCCATAGTGTCAAGTATCAGCAAACTGCAACTCTTCCCCTTGGCTTGAATGATGAAGATGAAACGAATTCGACAAAAGAGAAACGATCTACAGACCGTAGGGACTAGGTTTTCTTGTTGCCTCTTGGATGTTAGTTTAGGCCTCGTGGCCTATAAAATTGGGCGTTTAATTGTTAGGACAAGCCAACAAATGAGACACCATTTTTTATTGGGCTTTTAAGTCTAAAAGCCCAAAAGAAAAAATCTTGAAAGCCTGCGGCTTCTAGACTTAGTCGGCACCTAGGGCTGCCTAGAGCTGCCTAGGCTGGCCGACTAGCACTTTTTCGGTTAGGTCGGTCATCGCCTAGGCCAAAATTTAGAACACTGCCAACAATAATCTGTCACAAAAAAACATCTACACGTGTAAGTTTTCTTTCATTATTTTGTGATTGGGAGTAAAGTTTGGCCCTTGGTTCTTTTAAGAATGTGATTTATTATGTGATATATTTTACGACAAATGTATAGGTGATCCTAGGGTATCAAATGCAAATATAATTTGGAGTAGTCCCGACACAGCAACTTGGATCAGGAGCCAGTGTAAAAGTACAAATGGTGAAATGGCTTTAGATGTGATCCTTGAGAAGGAAGCTGTCAAAAAGAGCGGAGATGCATGGAGAATTGTCATGGATTCTTGCCTTCCTGTCATTCATTTGATTGATACCCGGCGTTCTATTCCTTATGCTATAAAACAAGTTCAAGAACTGCTTGGTATCTCTTGTGCATTCGAGCAGGCTGTCCAGGTATTATTTAAGAAGTGCATTTTTGTAGCTTACTCCTATTTCTGATGGATGTCAATTTATTGAGACTAACCCTGTGGACCACTTTCCCTCTCTACATGACATTATTTAAATATCCTACTCTTTTTTTATATCTTTATGTTGGATAATGTGTCACCTGTTGCTTATAGTTGGAGGACGATACAATTCCAATTGCATAATGGCATATGCTTATTTTTTTAACATATCAAAGCAGAAAAGTAGGGATAAAAACTTGCCAATTTTTTACGTATCAAAACAGAAAAGCAGGGATAAGAAACTTCAGGCATTGACTATATAGAAAGCTTTGAACGTATCACTGTTTCAATGTATTTCTACCAGCTTTCCTGCTTGTCATTCACGTCAGGTTTTTTGCGATGCTACATGCTGACTAGATGGAAATACATGAGGGAATGACACCTTCATAGGTTGAATCTAATACTTCTCTTTAGAGTCATATTCATAATATAATACAGATAGGGTGTGATGCTTGTTAGGGTTAGTGTTGATAGATTACCAGTCCCAAGGAATCACCAGTTAAGTTTGGTTTCACAGTTTTTAAATCATTGGCTTATCCTTGTTCCAGTTAAAAGATGAGTTGTAGAGTGATAAAGCATCCCACCAACCAGGATGGATGATTTATTAAACAACAATTTAGTCATGTTCCAAGTTACACTATTACCATGTAAATGTTAATTAGTGTTCCCACATATCTATTCCAAGTATTTTAGAGCCGTACACTTGATTGTGTAAATAAAGTAGAACCTGATTTCTTTAGGGGAACCAACAATGTAAAGGATGACTGCAGCAGCTGTGACTGAAAAATTGCAGAATTGGTGGACAGGAGCATTGGAAACGAGTAGAATAGAGAGGACAATTTACGATTTGTTTCTATTGTGGTGGTGGTGGTGGTGGTGATAGGGACTTGGCCGGGCCTATAGTTGTGGAGGAAATTTTGGTTTTTGTATTGGTGCCTAGTGATTGTAATGATTTATTGCGGGTTAAAGCTTTATGTGGTTGTGCAAATGAATCAACGGACAAGATGTGGTGGGATACGATGTATTGATGGATGGAGGTATAATATGGAGCTTCTGTACCAGCTGCTGGTTACTCATAAAGGAAGTGAAACGTCGGCCTTGGGTCTCATTATAGGGGAGGAGACTTGTGAATTTTACTTCAAATCTTGCACCTGGAGGAGACTTGTGAGTTGTACTTCAGTTTTACCGTTTGTGGATTGATTTTGGATAAAGAAAACCATTAGCTGCATTTACTTGGCTAGATAAGAGTGGGATGGGCTAATTAATCAAGACCTATACCATGTTTAGTTCAAATTTGCCACTTATATGAAATCCTTAAAGCCTGTATTAAAATAGACTTTATTGTGATTATAAATGGGTCTCTCCAATGGGGATAAATTATTTCAAATTGTGGTTTAAAATTTTTTTTTTGGGAAAAACCTCAATGTGCCCTTGGAAATCTATACCAAAAGAAAGAAAAACAATATCTGGAAAAATTAAAGTTAACGGTGGAGAGCCATGACAATGCCGCCCCTTGTGTTTATTTCTTTTCTTCTGTTAAGTGGTCAATTTTATATGGGTCAAAAGTGATATATTTTGGTTCTGTTTGTACCAAAAGAATTGAGAGGGAACTCATTAATCAAGGAATAATAAAAATGAGGCATCTCTTGATTTTCGGGTAAAATCAACTTTGAACAGAGGATTTAGGAAGATCTAAATGCTATTTGTATCGCACACAAGGTGTTTGACAAATGGTTAAAATGATATATATTTGTCCTCTTCCAAAATTTGGAACTGTATTTTTAATTCTCCAATTGTGATTAAATAGTTTGTGAATGGATAATTTGAGTTCGCACTTGCAAATTATATTCTCGATTGATTGATGGAACATATAATTTACAATCCTTATTTGTTATTTTCTTTTTATTTATTTGGTCGATTACATTTTTCCCTCACTTTTTGTTTTTTTGAAAGCAAGCCATCTGAAAAAGCAGTGGACTGTTTTTGCCAAACAATTGACTGTTTATTCTTACTATCCATTTCCAATCACATCATATTTTTATCACTTAATCAAGAATAACTGTGTTTGGTTGACTATTTGCCATCCCATGAATACCCTCAAAGCCTGATGCTGTTCAGATAAACTGTCTATGACCTGATTTATAATTATAAATCACTTATAAAATCACATGTGATATTGTAATCATGAATTAGGCTGTAAACTATTGTGTTTGTAACCGACTCTACCCCTTAATCTTAAAATTAGCCCTTTTTACACTTGGACAAAAGCTCCCACAGATCTTTTCTTCTCCAATCATTACCTATGGAGGTACCCAGCGGCAGACTCCATGGATTGGTGGCTGATGGGTCCGGTGATGGAGTTGGCAGGTGGCTGCCAACATATTGGCGGTGATGCAGATCAATTCGTGGTATTGGCGGGTCAAAATTGGGAACTTGGCATTAGGCGTCTACGTACATAGTAGCAGCGGTTGAGTTCTGATTTGTTTTGATAATGCAAAATGGATTTACAGGTTTAGAAAATTGAAATCTGTGAAAGATAAACAAAGGATTATAGGTCACGGTGATGGAATTGGATGCGCTGCAAGAATAATGGTGGTGATGCAGATCAAATCGTGGTTATTGGCAGATTGAAATTGGGAAGCTGGGATTAGGCTGCGACAAACTACTGGTAGTGGTTGAATTCCGATCGGTTTTGATAAAACAAAATGGATTTCAGTATCGGTAAAGAGAAATCCAGGAAAGATGAACGAAGGATTATGGGGTTAAACGGTGAAGAGCATTGGTGCAAAGAAAAGTGGAAAATGAGAAAGTTCGAAGGGAAAATTATAGACGGATCAAAATAGAAGCAACAAAAAATGTGAAAACTGGGAAGTCTGCTGAAATGGTCTCAAAAGGAAAATAAGGAACAGTTAATCTGGAAATAACATGTATAACTATTGTTTGGAAAAGCATAAGGAAAATTAAAGTTTGTAATGAGGGTGAAAGTGTGATTTGACAATAGTTGAGTTTAAATATGTGCTTTTGATAATGTTCATTTTCTTATTATGATTATAAGTGTAAGGCATAATTATTGATTAGGTCATTTTTCAAACAAAGTAATATAAATGCATGTGTTTTTAAGGCAGTGAATTCATGTTGGTTGTCATTTGGAACCCTCTGAAAAGTTAATTCTTGTCAATCAAATGTTGTTGATTAAACCAAGTCTATTATGATTTTATTCCATTCTTATAACAATGGAAAAGGCCATTGTGGCTGGAAGCAAGAATCCCGTTTCATGAAATTGTGAGCCAAAAACAGCCTCTCTGTCAAACTTTGGTTAGGCCATCAAATCTGTTGTGTTAATTAAATAGAATCCTTTTGCTTCGCTGAAGAGAATTTCACGCTTTTCATTATGTTTCAGCGCTTGTCTACATCAGTGACGATGGTCACAAAAGGTGTGCTGAAAGATCATCTTCTTTTGTTGGGTAATAGCATGACTTGTGTTGGCACTTTGATTGGATTTAATGCTGGTGGGGTTAAATCTTTGTCTAGATCACTTAGTGTTGAAGTACCATTCACTGATGCCACTTTATTTGTAAGTAGCTCACCCTTTCTTTTGTCTGATGATGTTAATTGGGTTTCTTTAAAATACTGATCTTATAAAAGATCCTTGTGTTTTCCCTGCAATGGTAAGACCCCTAGAAAATGCTTTGAAAGAGCTGCTGAAAAATGCCACGTCGATGCTTTGTCAAGCATTGTGGCTTCTTGTGCCTGGGGAAAACAAGTATCTGTAGGTACTGGATCTCCTTTTGAGATTCTTTGGGACACAAGAACGGTATGATTTGCTACATATCTTTTGCCAAACTTGTTTTTATTTGAAATATCTAATACAACAAGTGTGTTTATCATTTTCTCAGGCTGATTTGAAGACAGAAAGGGAAATTGATGTCTATGATTTCCTTACTTTGGTAATTAATAGCTCCAAGATGGAAGATACGGGGACCGATTGCCTGGGTGAGGATATTGACGATCTGGAACTGGATGATGAATACATGGGATTGGACCTATCCCCTATGCATGAATCTGGTTTAGAGAAACCAAGTTTTGAAGATGAAGTAAAATTTGATGAGGGCGATGATGAACCCTTCTCTAAGCAGGTAAACTTTTTACTGATTGATGAAAATTAATGTAATTGAACTTGTAGATATATTTATTCCGTTAGCAGTGGATCAGGGTTAAACAAGTTCCCCAAAACCAATGTAAATAGTATTTTCTAACATGGTGTCTATTTGTCCGAGGTGATATTTTGGGTTTGATTTACAATTGCATTCAAATTATGATTGAATAATATTCATTCTGGGAACACTTTTACGAATGTCTCACGTTGTGCACATATTGCTCCTCTAGAATCTTACTGCTAGAAGTAGAAGATATTGAAGAGTCTCAAACTTTTTTTAGGCTGTACTCTTCTCGTTTATTATGTTTGGGGAGGATGGCTTTGCTATGTTTTCTCATACTTTTATTTGTATCTTGTTTTTGTCTCACCTATATACACTGATAAAAGAAACTAATGTCATTGATCTTTTGGATGCTTGTCTCGTGAATTTGGGCAGATTGGCTAATTATTAATCAACAATATTTTGATGCTTCATTTTCTTCATTAGAATTTAAGTTTAATACCCAATAATTTGCGCAGGGTGTTAAAGAACCTCAACATAGTTCTTCTTGGGGTAACAAGGTTGGTTCTGGTTGGGATAACACTGTTGGTTCTGGTTGGGGTAACAAGGCTGATTCTGGTTGGGATAACAAGGCTGGTTCTGCTTCGGGTGACAAAGTCGATTCTGCTTCGGGTAACAAAATGGATTCCGCTTGGAGTAACAAGGTCGATTCTGCTTCGGGTAACAAAATGGATTCCGCTTGGAATAACAAGGTCGATTCTGCTTCGGGTAACAAAATGGAGTCCGCTTGGAGTAACAAGGTCGATTCTGCTTCGGGTAACAAAATGGAGTCCGCTTGGAGTAACAAGGTTGATTCTGCTTTTGGTGAAAATCTCGATGGTCAGTTAAATGATTGGACCAAAAAAGCTAGTCAAAGTACTTGTTCCAAAGAAGCTCAGAATGGCTCCACTTGGGGGGACATGAAAGATTCTGATGGAGGGTGGGAGAACAAAGTTGACCAGACCAAGTGTGCCAGACCAAAATCTGCACATCCTTGCGATCAGTCCAATCTGGTGAAGGCTTCCAGTGAAACGAATTGGTGCGATCAGGCAAGTAATTCAAAACCTTCCGGTACTTGGGGTGCTTCAAATGATTGGGCTAAGGTTGGTTCACTGTCCCCCACTCAGAAGCAGCAAAAAGACTCAACAGCTTCTAAGACGTGGGGCTCTTCGAAAGTAGACACTTCCATTGGGAACGATGAGCAGTCTCAGTCTTCTGCTGGTTGGAACATATCAGGTTCTGGCCAGGATTCTGATACATCAGGTTCACGGTCTTCATGGAAGAAGAAAATTGCTAAATCTGATGAAATTGGCCTTCAGCCTGAGTCAAAAAATGCTGATTATTCGATTTCTTCAACTGGTGAGGACTCTGTTGATGTGGGATCTTCAAAGGAAAATCTATGGGAGGCTAAAATGACTGGTGAAGAAACAAAGCCCTCTAATACATGGGGCTCTTCAAATGACTGGGGCAAGATCGATTCACTGTCTCCCACAGAACAAAAGGTGACATCTCATCTCAATAATTGGGGTTCCAGTCAGAAGCAATCAAATGACTCCCCACGTGCTCAAGGTTGGGGATCCGGTGAGAAAGATGTAAGATCTCAGCGGGGTCGTGGTGGACGTTCCAGAGGTAGGGGCCCATCTAATGCAGGAGATTGGAAGAACAGACCTCGTCCTGTGAAGACTGTCGATGACCCAAATTCACTAGGAATTTTCACCGCCACAAGGCAGCGCTTGGATTCATTCACGGTGGAAGAACAAGACGTTCTTTCAGAGATTGAACCGATAATGAAGAACATCAGGAGAGTTATGCATCAGACAGGGTAAATTTATATTCCTTGGGTTTTTAATCTCCACCTTCCGAATAGAATGCTGTTAAAAATGTTTTCTGATTTCCTCGTTGTCTATTTTGTTGTCTAAGATTGTTTCGGGACAGACAAATTATGTATTCTAAGAACTGAAATGGTTTACTTATACTTGCAGATACAATGACGGCGATCCTCTGTCGGCGGATGATCAGAATTACATAGTAGAAAACGTGTTTAATCACCATCCCGACAAAGCTGTAAAGATGGGATCAGGAATTGATCATATCATGGTACGTAAAGTTTATTTGTGAAAAGTAGTTTATAATACATTTCCGATTCTTTTTTGAAGCTTAACTTCGTGTTGTATTGCAGGTCAACAAGCATGGACAATTCCAGGAAAGCAGGTGCTTCTATGCTGTCTCTGTTGATGGGGGAAAAGAAGATTTTTCTTACCGAAAATGTCTCGAAAACTACATCAGGGGAAAGTATCCTGACCAGGCAGAAGCTTTCATCGCCAAGTACTTCAAAAAACCCCAGCCTCGTGCTGGCTGGAACAGGGACAGAGGTGCTCGGCCTCAAACTCCAGATGATACCTCGAGTCCTGGCCGGAAAGACTACCCGAGCCCTGTAGATGATGCCGAGACCCCATCCTAAGTAATGACTTGTTTTTTTTTTTTCCAAGTTTGCCCGTGGAGTAAACAGAAAAAAGAACTCATTTTCCATTCACTGATGTTCTTTTTTTGTTGTAATTTTATACTTTGGAGAGCCATTTGATGTACAGTTAGTTGTTACTCCAGGAGGCGTCAGCATTCATGTTTAGGAAAACAGTTGGCTCACTTGATGGTTTGGATGACAAGTACCGTTTATATTGATTATGCTAATCTAATCTTTCTGGGCAAATCTTTAAAATACAAATTTGCAAGTTACTTTTAGAGGTGACCATTTTGTAGAAGCAGATTCTATTTGATGATTGAATTAGGATAAAATACTTAATATCAAGTGAAGTTGGTTGATTTTGCAATAAACTTTTATTCAAAAGTTGTTAATCAAGCTTCTAAACCTCTTTTCCTATATCCTTGATATTAATTTTTATTCAAGAAGAATATTGCTTGATCTCTGTATTTGAGTTTGAACTTGATTCGAATTATTATTATATTCTAGTATGTGAAATTATATTTTTAAATCCAATTTGAAGTTCGAGCTCGACTCCAAAAAGACACCGTGGCAGAGGCAAATAGGAATAAGAAAATAATCTTCACAACTTTATAAACAAATAAATAAAACAGGAATAAACCTATCTTATCTTTTGTTTAATACATTTGACGAATGACAGAGAAGGGTTTAATACGATTTTTTTTTACTGAAAATAAGATTTTTAATGATACATAAGATTCACATAAATGTATGAAATATAATATTATATTAATAAATACAGACTAATAAGAAAATCGTTATCGGTTATTGTTGGGAATATCAAAAAATTGCCTTGAAATTTCTGGGGTGTTTGAGATCACTAAGAAGTGATCTTTTCACCTAAAAAAAAATAGTCTGTGGTGTTTTTAGCTCCGGATTTTGTTTTTGCTTACGCTAATTTGATTAAAATCTCAAATACGATTTCATGTGGATTCTGATTCTGATAAAGTGATTATGATATTCTGATAAATAAAAAAAATCTGCTGAACACCCTTAACTACAATGTTTTTATCTAACCAAAAAATATCATTTACATTTTAAATCTAGAATGATTTCACATCATTAGCTTGTGTTCGTCAATAACATCAAGTGTACACAAGAAAGAGTCGTTCGTGTGTAGTATATTTTGTTTTTCGAGCTACATGTAACACACTCTCCTGAATTATAAATCAGAGAGAAAATCAATCCAATGACAAGTCAATTTAGTATTTCTTACCTTGGAGTCTGATAAACTCAAGCTTATTGATGAAATGAAGATCAAGTAAAACACGAATCTGATCCACCTGACGCACTCACCACTGCGGCTGGTCTATCAGCGCAAACATTTGGAGGCCTAGATGCCCAGTCCAGTGAATTGAAAAAAGAAAAAAATTTGTATCGAGAAGAAAGTAGACACTTCCTGTTTTCAACTCTTAAATACAACATTTTTATTTTAATTAAATCAATTCGGAATCATCTACTACTGATTGAGTTAGCCAAGGTTTTTATATATTTACCAGATACAAAGTAATTGCACTCTGAAATGTTAGAGTAGGTGCAATGGAAAAAACGGTTGGCATAAGTTTTATTGACTCTTACATACTATCTTTATTTTATAAATATTTTACATTTTATTCATTTTTACATTTGTTTTATCTGTATACTCTTGAAAGCTGCATACACATAAAGACTTTGAATATACTATGATATAATGAGACCGTATATATGATGGCGATCATGAAACAAATTTAAAAATTGCTTTATATTCTAAACTTGTTTCTAGTCGATTCAGCTGCCTGAAATAAAGATAAATAACACCCGATTTCAAAACTAGAATATGTGATGTTATGTATCATGTTTCATTGGTAGGAACATGAAGATATTCTGTCATACAAGATGAGTGTTCATATGATGGATTTGATGAATAATCCTCCTCAGACTTTCTAAGTGGTTATCATTTATCCAGTGGATAAGTTCACGATTATGATTGTACACCATTAGTCTTTACAACCCGATACAAAACCGAGACTATAAGTACTAGTGCTGCACTTTGACTCGTTTATCGACTCCATGAACCTCGCTAGGTGGGAAGATTGAGTATAGTTTTGATATACATATAAGCGAGGGCATAGTAGTTGGAGATTCACTATTCGCCTATGAGTGTGAATATCCAATATGATATGATGAGGTAATGATACAAAAAATCTCTGGCCAGAGTATGTGATGTGCTTTAGGGTAAAATGATTTCCTAATTGCACATACAATGCTATTATGATCACTCAAAGATATATTACATCAATATCGAATTCATATACAATCATCGATACACCAATGATTGCAGATTCGATCGGTATATTGAGATGGAATGATTGTACTGTACACTAATGTTATGATCAGTGATGATGCTTTAGAAGGAGGTGAATAAAACACTACAAAATTTGAACTTTCTTTTCTTGAGTTAATCTCTACTGGTATTAACATTAGAAATCTGATATCAACCTTCAAAAGTCAATATGCAATTGATGAATAATGCAAAATGAGTTTACTAAACACTGTGAACAATAATACAAGTAACAAAAAGACACATTGATTGTTTCTGGAAGTTTGATGGATAAAAGTCTTCTATGTGTACCCTTCTTCTCTTTCGATAAGATATTCACTAAAAGACTTTGATATGTACAGCTTCTGTAAAACACTCACTTCAGTAGGATTTAACACTGCCTACTGAAACTTTTAGTATCAACTTCCTTACAACTTACATATTGAATTATGATCAGAAATTTCTTTTAGTCAGTTACAAATATCTACTCAAAATGCTAATATAATATTGAGATTACAAAAAGTAGAAGATGACACAAGGTGATCTCTTGGAAGATCTGATAAGGCTTGTATGATTATGCTTCTGATTTATTTTCAATAGTGTTTCTGAATAATAAGATAAGTTCGCATTTAGTGTATTGTCTCTTGCTGAAATATTATTTGATTTTATGAAGATAATTTTCAAACGACCGTATCTGAAATGCTACAAATTGGTCGTATCAAGTTAAGGCATTTTTCTTATATTTCAAATATAATTTGACCCGCTCCAAAAGCAGAAAGCGTCATTAAATATTTGAAACTGTCGATAAAATCATCCAGAAGGTATCCTTTATAACTAGAATGATGAACATTTTCTGAATGTTCTTTCTTCAGAATTTATGCTTCAACAAGTGCAAGATATCTTCAATGCTCATAAATGACCGTTGTCAAGATTCATTAGTCTGTGGATGTTCAGTAATTGCTTGTCTATTAGATTCGGTATACTCTGATTACATAGCATATTATCATCTACTGGCTATTGAATTTTTGGAGTGATGAATTTAATAATCTTGAGTTATTCCTTTATGCTAGCTTATCATCAAAACTTAAATGTTCTAACAATTTTTTTTTTTTTAGTTATACCAAAATTCAACATGCAAACTGTTTCAAAAACAGTAACTTATTTTTAGATCAAGTCAGATATAGAGAAAATTCAAAATAATTTAATGGTTTTGGGTTCGGATGAATGTCTTTGGGGGCATTTGAGCTTTCAGGCCTTTCTTCCCCTCTTTTGGCATCAACTTATTTAATGTAAGAAAAAAAGTTCAGAAAACTGAAAAGTGAAAGAAGCCTTGCATGATCAATTTTATCAGACAGCTCTTGTGGCTTTGCTGCTGAGTTGCCACTAGATCTTGATGGCTTAACATATGAGATTCAACCAGAACATTCTGTTTTCCCATAACTAATTCATGAGATTCAATAATTTCTGTCTTAAATTGAACAAAAGAATTGTGAAGAGAAAGTAAATCATTTTTTGAATAATCTCCACACGACCCATGATTCTTGTCTTGAAAAGTTTCATGATGTTCTTTGAATCAGTAACAGTGTATTAAATATCATTCATTAGAGATTCAAAAGATCTTCTCAATGCAGCAAGATCTTCCCATCACTTATTCATTCACTTGATTTTGATAGAATACCGAAACAACTGACACATCATTAGTCTCGGGAGCCCATACTGAAATTGATTTTGGAGAAAGGGGCGGAGAATGTGCAAATGCTGTCTCAACAATTTCTTGATCTAGCGAAGGGTCGTTAGTTGTATTTTCAGTTGAAATTGTTATCTTAGAAATAGAGTTGACCACTGTTGCGTGTTTTATTGATTGATCGCAAGCGCACGACGTCAAATTATAGTAAAATATATTTGTGAGTGCAAGTGTCGATCCCACGAGGAGTGTGTATAAAAATGTATATCAGTGCTCGTAATTAAAATAGTCTCAATTTTGTTTAGAATAATCAATTAAAAGGTTGATTTGTTTAAACAGTTCAATTATGAATAAATAACCAATCGAATTACCGAATGGAGAAATATCAATGATAGAAAATATCTAGAGGAATGATTTCACTACGTTTCTACGATAATTCTTCGTGGTTGGATTTAATTTCATGAATTCCTGTTATTTAATGGCTAAGAACACTTACGTATTTTATTCCCCCTTTCCCAAGTGACGAATAAATTGTATCAATCAAATTTCGATTCAATTATTCCTAATAAAAATCAAAGTTTGATAGATAAATGCAAACCATGTTCTTACCTAAGCATCGCTAAAGTTATAAGCCTTCCGAACGATATAAACATTTCAACGATGTGCCTCTAATGATCTATAATCATAATCCTTCTCCCGAGTTGTAGAATTAATCAGACAACACACAATTTATGGCCAGTAAATTGCAGTTAAATAAATACAGAGGACACAATTAAACAAACGAAATTCAATCATCAAAATATGCACGTCAAATCATCATATAGACAAAGCTACGTCAACCTCTAGAATGGAAATTTAGTTCATCACGAAATCCAAGTGCAAACAGTACATGTTCAACATTTTAGACGGCGAAAATGTAAAAGCGAAGGAAAGATAACAAATCCGAAGTGTCGTCTCCGTCCCCAGATCCGTCGTTCTTCGTATTTGTGATTTTTCTTCGTACGCTGAATCTTCGTCGCGTCTGTACGCTCTGATTTCTCACGCCTTTTCTTCTCCAAGCAAGGCTGTTTTCGTGACTTTCTCCAAAAGGCGGCTCCCTCTCGTGTGTTTCTCCAATGACGGCTTCCTTCTCGTTTATGACCTAACTCGTGCATTTTATAATAATCTGGACGCACGGCGCGCGCGGTGGCGCGCACCATTCTGCCATGTGGTTGTTGCTGCGTGCGTGCGTCTGTGCGAGAAATGGCGCGGTCGCGCGCGCCTCTCGGGTCTCCATGTTATATCTGTGCGCGCGGACGCGCGAGAAGTGGTGCGGTCGTGCGCTAGCTTCTGTCGATCTTCTTGCATGTGTGCACGCATTGACGCGCATGATGTCGCGCGGTGGCGCGCGGGCTACTGGTTCTCGCATGTATTGGTACGTGTGCGCCTGCGTGTGATGTGGCGCGGCCGCGCGCTCCTCTGCCCTTCATACTGTTTTTAGGCGCGCGCGCACCTCTGTCCGTGGGTTTGCTCTCGGCTGCGCACTACTCTGTTTTCCTAGTCCACTTGGTTTCGTTTCCATTATTTTCTCCATTCCTGGAATGACAACAAAAACAAACCAAAAACGCATAATTCTGTTCGAAACAAGCATAATTCAAAATGGATTTTAAAGTAAATTAAGTGCAAATCTTGCACTTATCAAACCCCCAAACTTGAACTTTTGCTAGTCTCGAGCAAAATAGAATAAAAGCTAATAATTAAGGAAAAGATTTACGCAACTACTAAAGTCATGGATATGCGAAAAGTGATATTGTCCTCCGACTCATCTAATTTCATGTAATTCACGATTTCCTAAGAGTCACGTATGTGTGTGATATGTCAATGTTCGTTTACCCCATCGAATGCTCAAATAGAGTTGTAATGCCCATTCGCCTTACATAATCAAGAAATCCTCAGTTCAGTTCAACTCCCACTTTACCAAAATATAAATTTGCATTCACAGATCCCATAGGACTTTATCGGTGATTAATTGGCTCGAAAGATGGTCAACACAAGTACGCCACTGATGAAATCACACACTGAGATGCTTGCATGCAAATGATTAAAGTCTATACTCGTTATCCATGTTTATCAGGTATCCATAGGCTTGACTTGAACAACTTTTCTCCACTAGTATATTGGATAAATGTGACAAGGTTAATAGGTCTTGTAGGCTTGTAACGTTAAGCTACGGCTCATGGCTACAATAAATGTATGAAGATCAAAATTTGAGAGAAATATTTGAACTTCATCAACTTCACTCATTTTCATTTTCTTTTCACTCACCACTCACTTATTGTTTTCTTTTCATTCATATCCTTCATTTTCCAATTTTTTTTTTCTTTTTTCACCACTTTTGTGTGATTCTTTTCATTGTTTTTCTTCCTCTTTTCTTTGCCAACTCCTTTTTGCACACTTTAAATTTTTCTTTTTCTTTTCAAGGAGCATTTGAATCATTACAACACCAATGAATTTATGTCTCTCAAAATCAGGTAGGAAAATAAGTGTATAAGCTTCATTTGGTAGTTGCTGTGGGATATAGAATAGATACAAGTGGGGGCTAATCGTATGTCATTGACACACACCACTTGATTTTTTAATAGGCTCAAAATGGGATACTAGGGATATTTCATGTTCATTTGGTAGGCTCGAAGGCTCAACGGTTCCAAAGATCGCCTAAATCATTCCTATGTCACAAATTATTCGTATTTCGCCTCGAAAAGTGTTCAAACAAGTTTTAGACTTCCGTCAATCCATTAGTCAACTCATACAAACCAGTCACATGCAATGTTCAATCAAAATGATATATGAAATAAGTGCACGAAAAAAAATTAAGCATCTCAATTAACTTGAAGCTCAAAGGGCTACAATTGACAGCAAACAAAGAACACATGCCCAAGGATATTGTGAAAAATTTGCCTAGCTCATTTCTATGGTTGCAAAAGTGTCAATCAATGTCATGCGAGAATTACCAAGAATCAGATCTCCATCGTCTATTTAGCATCATAGGAATGCAACTTATCTCTAAGCAACGATAGTATCAACAACCACGACAGTGCAGAATAATTGTCTCCTAAGTTATCATGAACACATATATATTTCAGGATCACAATTCAGTTTTCATCATCGGTCACACATTTTACTTATCCATGACTCTACCTAACAAATCCGGCATGCAATAATAAAATAAAAATCAAATTAACTACTGAGCAATAAAAGAAATGCAGAAAAAAATTCTAACAGGCAATTTTACCTCCCCCAAACTTAAAGTATGCATTGTCCTCAATGTATATAAATAAAGAACGCGACAACACATACCTCACGCAGAGTGTCAGAACTCGGGGCTCGAATCATCATTCGCAGCATCTTCATTATCATCGTCCATGGGCTACGGCGGTGATAGATCTGGTGGTGGGTAAAATGAACAACTAATGGAGTAAAATAAAATACAATAATAAAAACAAAATGAATGTTAAAAAATAAAAATTGTGGGTTGCCTCCCACATAGCGCTTAGTTTAACGTCGTTAGCTCGACCGTCACTACACCGCTCAAGGTGGGTCGTGAGGACTTTCAGATGCCTTGATTTCCACCATTTGACCTTCAACTTCCATGGTCAACTTTCCTCGTTTCACGTCAATGATGGCTTCAACAGCAGCCAATAATGGTCGTCCTAGAATGACGTGAACGTTCTGACTGTTCTCAATATCAAGTACCACAAAATCTGCTAGAAGCCTTATTTTATCAATCTTAAGTTCAACATCTTCCACAACACCCAGCGGTGTCCTGATCGATTTATCTGCCATTTGCAAGCTTAGTCCTGTGGGCTTTATCCTACTCAATCCAAGTTTCTCGTAAAGAGAACTTGGCATTATATTCACGCTCGCTCCTGAATCACAGATAGCATTTTCCACCAATTTACCCCCTATTTCACATGGTACTACAAATTCTCCGGGGTTTTGTAGCTTCTGAGGAAGATTTCCTTGCTTCTCCTTATCATCTCCTCCATTAAATGCCACCTCTTCCTGCTCTGCAGACTGAATATTAGAATGTAGGGTCTTGAGATCTTCAAGACTTTTTTTCTTTTTAAATTCAGCTTGTAATTGTAAAAATCTCTGAGGGTAGGGAAGTAAGGAAATATCAATGCATTGATTTAAATCATACCTCTCAGATTTCTTACCTCAGGTTCTTTTGCTTGGAGTTGGCTTTTCATTCGGAACATATGTGAGTTCAAACTCCTTCTCTTCTCTGCCTACCACACCATTCTCTTCATGCTGTATAAAAATGGCATTCACTTCTCTTAGATTTCGGTCTGCAATCTTTTGAACTGCACCTGATGGTTGAGATGTGAGTTGCTTCGTTATTTGCCCAACTTGCGACTCCAGGATTTTCAAAGTAGCACCAATACTTGCCATGTGGGTTTCTATGTTGTCAAGCCTAGACTCAGTCCTAGCCATCCTCTTGCCAGATTCAGAAACAAATGTCCCAACTAAATCCTCAAATGATGGCTTCCCTTCCCTATTTGATGTATTGAACCCCGGTGGTGGATTCAGTACATTGTTATTGTTTGCATATGAAAAGTTCTCGTGGTTTCTCAATCCAGGATGATAAGTATTAGGGAGAGGGTTACCTCGATACGCTCCATAGCCTCCAAAGTTCTTGTTGTTGATGCATTGGACTTCTTCAGGAAAATGTGATTCTTCAACAACAACCGGTTGTCCCTCTGTGTTTGATGTACCCACTTTATTCATGGTCGCTATCTGTGTAGTCAATGCTGATACTTGCGCACTGAGTGATGTGATAGGATCCACAGCATAAACTCCAGCAGTCCTTTGTATTCCTGACCTCTCAGATGGCCATTGGTAGCAATAGTCATCTGCTCAAGCAAGCCATAGGCTTGAGCAGGGGACTTGGCAAAGATCGTGCCACTTGCCGTTGCATCCACTGTTGTCCGTGTTTGACCATTCAATCCATTACAAAACAACTCAATCTGCACCCAGTCTTCAAAACCATGATTCGGGAACTTCCGCAACAACTCTTTATACCTTCCCCAAACTTCATACAACTGCTTGAAGTCTGTCTGTCTAAACGTGCTGATCTCAATATTTAATTGTGCAGACTTCGCAGGGGGAAAATATTTAGAAAGGAACTTTGTCGCCAGCTCCTGCCATGTCGTGATGCTCCCAGTGGCAATGTTTGGAGCCATCCTCTAGCTTGGTCCCTAAGAGAAAAAGGAAACAAGCGCAGTCGAATAATATCATCAGAAACACCATTTATTTTTACAGTGTCCGTAATCTCCAAGAATGTTCTGAGATGTAGATGAGGATCTGCAGTAGTGGCTCCCCCAAACTAGTTTTGTTGAACCATGTTTATCAATGCAGGCTTAAGCTCGAAATTGTTGGCGTTGATGGTTCCTCGAGCAATGCCAGAATAGTGCGTGTTGATCACTGGTCGGAAGTGATCTCTGATTGGTATAGCATCAGGCGGCATCTGTCGGTCGTTTTATCTGTTATCAGCCATCTCTTTGATTTCTTCCCTTCTCGCTTTTCTTAATCTTCTCGCAGTTCGTTCGATCCCCGGATCAAAAATAAGCGAGTCTGGGTTTTGCGATCTTAGCATGCACTGTCAAGCAGAAAAAATGAAAAACTCAATCAATTTAAACTAAAATAAAAATAAAGCTCTAAATTAAAATCTAGAATAATTGGTAACAATACTCATATAAATTCAAATTTGACACTCTCCGGCAACGGCGCAAAAAACTTGATGTGTGTTTTATTGATTGCTCGCAAACGCACGACGTCAAGTTATAGTAAAATGTATTTGTGAGTGCAAGTGTCGATCACACGAGGAGTGTGTATAAAAATGTATATCAGTGCTCGTAATTAAAATAGTCTCAATTTTATTTAGAATAATCAATTAAAAGGTTGGTTCGTTTAAACAGTTCAATTATGAATAAATAACCAATCGAATTACCGAATGGAGAAATATCAATGATAGAAAATATCTAGAGGAATGATTTCACTATGCTTCTACGATAATTCTTCGTGGCTGGATTTAATTTCATGAATTCCTGTTATTTAATGGCTAAGAACACTTACGTATTTTTTATGGCCAGTAAATTGCAGTTAAATAAATACAGAGGACACAATTAAACAAACGGAATTCAATCATCAAAATATCCACATCAAATCATCGTATAGACAAAGCTACATCAACCTCTAGAATGAAAATTTAGTTCATCACGAAATCCAAGCGCAAACAATACATGTTCAACATTTTAGACGGCGAAAATGCAAAAGCGAAGGAAAGATAACAAATCCGAAGTGTCGTCTCCGTCCCCAGATCCGTCGTTCTTCGTATTTGTGATTGTTCTTCGTACGCTGAATCTTCGTCGCGTCTGTACGCTCTGATTTCTCACGCCTTTTCTTCTCCAAGCAAGGCTGTTTTCGTGACTTTCTCCAAAAGGCGGCTCCCTCTCGTGTGTTTCTCCAATGACGGCTTCCTCCTCGTTTCTGACCTAACTCGCGCAATTTATAATAATCTGGATGCACGGCACGCGCGGTGGCGCGAGAAGTTGCGCGGTGGCACGCACCATTCTGCCATGTGGTTGTTGCTGCGCGCGCGCGTCTGCGCCAGAAGTGGCGCAGTCGCGTGCGCCTCTCGGGTCTCCATGTTATATCTGTGCGCGTGGACGTGCGAGAAGTGGCGCGGTCGCGCGCTAGCTTCTGTCGATCTTCTTGCATGTGTGCGCGTGCTAACGCGCATGATGTCACGCGGTGGCGCGCGGGCTACTGGTTCTCGTATGTATTGGTGCGCGTGCGCCTGCGCGTGATGTGGCGCGGCCGTGCGGGCACCTCTGCCCGTCATGCTGTTTTTAGGCGCGCGCGACTGCACGTGAAGTGGCGCGGCCGCGCGTGCACCTCTGTTCGTGGGTTTGCTCTCGGCTGCGCACTACTATGTTTTCCTAGTCCACTTGGTTTCGTTTCCACTATTTTCTCCATTCCTAGAATGACGACAAAAACAAACCAAAAACGCATTATTCTGTTCGAAACAAGCATAATTCAAAATGGGTTTTAAGGTAAATTAAGTGCAAATCTTGCACTTATCAACCACATCATCGAATGTTGATAAAATAATGTCTCTAGCTGAGAGGAAAGAAGAAGATTTCTGATATTGAACAACAACTGGTGCTGATACAGGAGTACTGGATGCAATATCTCTGGGAGGAAATTGAGCACGTTCCTATGCTGTTGAGATTCATTGGAACAGAGATATGAAAAGCCAATGGAGTTGCAAACTTTGTCTCAATAACAGTGATCCCCATAACCAAGGTAGACCAATAATTGCTCAACTGCCAAATGATCACAACATCATAAGAAGAAGTAGGACTCTTGATAATCATAATTGGCTTTGAGAGCAGTTAAAGTCTCACCGAGCTTTGTCACCTTCCGCTTGGCCAGTAGATAGGCTCTCTGTTACATGGACCTAACAACAATATTTGTTTTAGCTTATGAGAAGACCAAGACTTCAAGCTTGAAATCTTTACTCAACTTCTTCTGGTTATTCTAAAAGACGACCAATCTTGTGACAGTTCTAAACTTCACTCATTCATCAAAATAACTTATATCATGATAAGTAAAGACAACTAATCTTCCATACGAAGATCGATTTTAGTCCGGACATAGGATTTTGGAACACCCTCTTCACTTGTATCTTTAGCAATAGGGTCGGCAGTCATCTTCCCCTTTCCTTTACCTGAGACATAGGGATGATCCAACCTTGATCGGGCATATTTTGGAAAAGGTTCTTGAATAATCACTCCTTTAGGTCTAGGTGCTGTAGAAAAGCTTGCTCTGGGTGGTACATTCTTGAGACTGGTTGAGCTCTAATTGGTTGTTCTGATTTAGTAAAGACTTGAATAACTGATACCATTTAAGTAGTAGTAGTGGAGAAGGATGCAATAGAAATAGTCTTATTTGAAGCTTTAGCCTTTCAAGTTCTAGGCTTTTTCTTCTGCGGTTGGCAAGACAGCAGAGCCTTCAGAGGTATTTTGCTCAAAATCACTTGCCAAGATCAACTTTCTTTTGGATTTCTTCTCAGTGATTGATTTTTTTTACTTCACCAAGTTCCTTCTTGATAGAAGCTGCTATAATGACAGAAATCTTGGGTCTTGGAGCAAGAACATTTGCTCCAATCCTAAGCAGAAATTTCAACTCCAAGAATAGTAAGCATTTTGCTGATATGAATAGCAAATCCAGTAAAGTGCTTGGTGATCATATCCACCAAAATATTGAACAATATTGAAGACCAGTTGATCTTCATACCAACAGTGACAACATCCATCACCAGAAACTTCTCTTTGGTGCTAGCAACGAAGGATCCAGCCTTCACTAGCAGAGCTTTCAAAATGACGTCCATGAAAACCTCGTATTCCATCTTCACCTCCTTCTTTTTGCAAGAAAGGGAGATACCAGAATCAGAGAGTGAGAACTTCAACTTCATTGAGAAATGACATAAGGATAGAGCTTGGAGAAGTGTGAGAGTCCTTGTAGGCATAGAGAAAGTAGAAACAAACAGGGCTTCATCGAACAAATACACATACCCATTAAATAAGTATGAAATTTGTTTCTCAGCAGTGAATGCGATCTGGGCATAAAAATCCAATAAGATATCTTCATAGATAACTACCGGAAGACCGAGAAATGGATGGATTCCAGTATTTTTTAGGGCATCTCCAACCGTCCTTCATAACGGAGGATACCTCCATTATGGAGAATGAAATCTTCTCCAACTGTGTTCTATTTGTTTCTTCCATTTTGGAGTATGCAACAGTGATCGTCTATTTATGGAGTATCACTGTTCATATGCAGGATTAAAAAAGACCGAGAAATAATTGCAAAATAGATAATTTAAAAATCGACTGGTGGCTTGAAGAAGAAAGGATCGACCCATTCACAAGTTTGGTGGACTCACACACCCACACTTGGGTCGACCAAAACAGATTTGGTCGTGCTTTGGTCGACCAAAGCATACCATAGCACCATCTTGCTTTGGTCGACCAAGATCAAGCTTGGGCCCATCAAAGTGGGTCTGCCTTGTTGATCAAACGTTGTTTTAATTAAGTTGTGTCATGTTTAGCGAGTTAATTAAATTTAGTTAATTAATATATTATGAAATTAATTAATTATATGTGTGTATGTGTATTCGAAAATGAAATAAAATTAAAAAAGAAAGTATTTGGTAATATTTAGAAGATATTGGTTGAAAATGAAATAAATTATAGAAATAGAGTATTTGGTAATATTTAGAGGATATAGGTTGGAGAAGGGTTTTGAAAATAGAGATCATGGATCTCTATTTTGGAGGATAGATGATGAAAAATAAAGGATATGGATTTTTGGAGGATAGATGATGAAAAATAAAGGATATGAATTAGAGATGACCTTAAGATTCTGAACATTCCCACTATAAGAAAATCTTCCGATCCATAGACAGATTTGAAGTTCACTTCAGAAACATTCATCCTGTAAGCTGACATTGTCGTAGATCTTGAAAGATAGTAATGTATGAATCAAATATGTTATAATGCAAAGGATGTAGAGAGTACTGAAATCAAGAATTCGAAAATTTTGCAGAGTAAATTAAAATGAAGACGAGACGATGAAAAAATATATATACAGCCTTTTAAAAAAACGTATTGTTCTACGTGTAATCGTGTGAGCAGTTAAATTTCAAACACCAGAAATAATTAAATAAAAAGAGTAAATATATGATTTTCAAAATTAAAAAATTTAAATAATTAAAAGTCTCAAAATAAATAATCAATTGACTGTACTTTAAAGGTTAATTAAAATAAAATGAATTGAAACAAATTACACTATTTGATATTGACTATTGAGACAATATATTGCTGACTATTTCAGCAAAGACCTTGTTCAATGGACCACTTTGTGTTATCACTGTAATTAGTCAGGACATGTATTCAACAATTCTTGCGTTGAACATCCAATAACAGAATTCTCCCTTAACATATGCATAACTTTATGATAAATCAATTAATGCTAAAATATTTATGAAATAGAAAAACTTAGCATTTGAAAGTGGTTTGGTCAATGTATCAGTAGGCCGTTGTTCAGTAGATACATATTCTACTCTGATATACTCTAAAAATCAATGGAAGCGGAAAGGGAACATATTGAAGTTGAACTGAAAAGATGCACTACTACAACGTACATCTTTAACAGTAAAATGGAGAAAAGATATGGAGTAGTACTACAACAAAGATATGGTGTAGTACTTTCAACTTTGACTAAAATTCTAGATTTCTATACGCATACAGCTCAAACAAGGGGAAAGGGAATTAAGAAAGTGGACCGGACAGGACATGACAGGGTTAGGTGTGGAAAATAGACATTTTGTTTAGGTAATTTAAAAAGTGGTGGGCTGAGCCCATGATAGCCCTTGAGTAGATCCTTCACTGCTCATTGGAGTTGCTTCCGAGGAACAAGTTTTCATATCGAACTTTTTAAGTAGTTCTTTGGTGTATTTTGCTTGATTAATGAAGATATCATATTCCATTTGTCTAACTTGTAATCTTAGGAAGAATGTTAGTTCTTCAATCATGTTCATTTCGAACTTTTCTTGCATTAACTTGATAGATTTCTCTCATAGCTTTGAATTAGAAGAAAAACATAATATCATCTACATAAACTTGTACAAATAAAATGTGATAACTGATAGGATCGGTTAATCGAGTAAAGAGTGTTTAGAAGGAGGGGTTGAATATACACTCCTCGAATTTAAAATATTCTTCGACACTATAAATTCAGTTCTGTTACAAACTGAAACTGAATATCCCGTCGGTCAATAACAATCAGTTAAACTGAATAAAATAGTTGCGGAAAACTAACTGACTGAAAGATAGAGTATCTAACTGAAAATGATAACTGAAGTAATGACACAGTAAGTTTCTGGATGTTCGCAGAATTGAATAACTCCTACGTCACCCCTTCTATCACGAAGATAGGATATCCACTAAAAGACTTTGATCAAATACACGACACTGTACTGACCCACTTCAGTTTGGACTTATCACTTTGCCAAAACTAAAACTCTTAGCATACAACACTTTTATAGTTCGTAACTGATCTTAGCACAACTTAGAAAATCTATTAAAGATTACAAAGTGCTAAATAAGCTCGAGAATGTAGTCTTGAATACTACTGATATGACTAATAAGCGTGAGCTTTGATTTCTGATTGCGAGTAGATATTTTTGCAGCGTAACAGCAAGTAGAATAGGATCACTGAAAGTCGGGGGATCTTCAGTTGCTGTTTTTCGACTATTTATAGGCTCTCCTCTCAACGGTAACATTAAAGAATGTTTGAATATTCTAACCGTTGATTGCTACGTCGATATATTCTGACAATCGTACACTGTTCATTCTGCAATGCGGAGTTCCACTACTAGTTGCAGGTATATGTACTATTTTGTCTGTTGTCGCTTTCAACTGATGACGTGTACAACTGAGAGGTCAGCTGGTAACGAATCAGTTGCCGAGAATGAACTTCAGTTTTATAGAAGAGTTGACTGAGTTCAGCAGATGACGTGTTCAATTGATGAGCAGTTCAGTTGCTAAGTTCAGTTGGTAAGTCTTTTTGTCAAAGCACCGGAATTAAGTTTCCAACAATAACTTTTGAAAATTTGAACAACGTTTTATCTACTAAACCGACAACAGATTCATGATTAACTAGAAATTGAGAATCATATTATGCCCTTGGTGCTTGGTTTAAGCCGTGTTGTAAACATGATTTGGTAGAGTATGATCAGTATATCCTTATTCGACTTATATTTCATCTTGCAATAGACCATGCAGGAAGAAACTTTTGACATACATTTGAAATACTTGAAATCCTTGTAAGAAGCAAAAGCAAGAAAGATTTTAATAGCTTCTAATCGGGTTATTGTTACAAAAGTCACATAAAAACCTATACTTTTCTCTTGTCTAAAACCTTGAGCTACTAATCTGACCTTATTTCTAATTACTATGCCTTCTTCATTCAATTTATTTCTGCATACCCACCTAGTACAAATTACTGATTGATGACTAGGTATAGGAACCATATACCAAACATTATTTCTTTTAACTTGAGTTAATTTATCTTGCATAACTTCTATCCAACTATAATCAATAAGTGCTTCTTCAATTTTCTTAGTATCTAATTGAGAGATGAATGCTGCAAGCATAAATTAATTTATCATTTGTCTCGTAGTTATGAGTGGTGCTGAGGAATTACCAATTACTAATTAAGGAGGATGAGTTTTGCTCCACACATAGCTTGGTTTTGAGAAGATGTTTGTTTGAGTTGTATCAAGATTATCTTGTAGTAGGATCTCTTCAGTATCCTCTGGAATATTTTGACCAGTAGACACTTGATCATGTTCTATGTTGATATCTATTGATGGTTTGCATTATAAGGAACATCAAGTTCAGGAGGCTGAATAGATATTTTGGACACATAATCTTTATTGTCTTCTTCTAGCTGAATATTATACATTCTAATGGTCAATTCATTCATGATAGATTGATAAATCAATATTGATAGATTCATAAAAAAACTACATATACTGTTTCTTCAACATTTAATGTTTTATGATTCAAAACTCTAAATTATTTACTAACCGGTGAATATCCAAAAATATTCCAGCATCGAATTTTTAAATCAAATATTGTTAAGTGATTCTTACCATTGTTATGGATATATATAAAACTTGAAAGTTATGGATATAAAACTTGCAACCAAATGTATACTTCATTCTACTTAAACTTATCATGGGTATTGGTCCAAATAAATCCATGTATAATAGATTGTTGAATTTATTTTTAAAGATAGATCTGATCTGTTTCCATAGTTGGAATGCTGAACTTATATGATTCTTAACAAATTCTATCTCAGGCAGTCCCATCAACAGATTCATTTTACACAAGTTGTTAATCGAACTGAAATTTAAATGATTCAAGCATTTATGTCATATAGGATGCTAAAAAACATGTAGAATTATAAGGCAGAATATATTCCCGATTTATTTTGTAAGTGTTTCTGCTTCTGATTTTTTACAACAGAATATTAGAATTAGCATTCTTAATTGTACATGTGTGCTTATGAAATTCTACCTGATAACCATTATCACATAATTGACTTATAACATTCAAATTATAACATACATTTTTAACTAATAATATGGTACTTATAACAATATTCCCGTGGATAATCTTACTCTTACTCACGGTTTTACCTTTTGAGTTGTTACCAAAAGTGATCTTTGGTCTGCTACAATTAACGACTTTTGAGAGTAGAGTGTCTTGACCAGTCATATGTCTAGAGCATTCACTATCCAGATATCAGGGACTTCTTGATATCAATGCTCTTGCTTTCACCCAAATTTAAGATTTAGTAATCGGTACCCAATCTATTTGGGTCCAAACTAGATTAGTTCCTTTGAAACACACATTTGTACTATCCTAAAGGGTCTTGTACTTGGGGTAACTAATGGGGTATGTGCAACAGAAGATCTAAGTTCATTCTAAACAAAGTTTACTCTAATATATTGTCTTCCCCTATTATTCTTGTCTATTATCATATATCTCTTTTGAAGAAGTTTGCAATTATGGTATCGAC
Source organism: Primulina eburnea (assembly GCF_022965805.1). Lineage (NCBI taxonomy): Eukaryota > Viridiplantae > Streptophyta > Magnoliopsida > Lamiales > Gesneriaceae > Primulina > Primulina eburnea. Next base: position 25,411,527 of record NC_133113.1, read on the forward strand.
AATATCTTGCCTTCATTGAGGTAGGTGCTACTGAACTTGATCCGCTACTTGATCTATTATGTTATTTGGCTTTCCTCTCAGGTTGAACATAACCTAATCCAAAATGCTTACCATTGTTCTTCTGATTTATATGCTTTTCAACTTGAATGATAGATTTATTATGTTCATATATTTTTACTGAATTTAACAAAGTGACTGCATTTTTCTTTGCACATGTTCAATTGTGGTTGGGTGCTAGTTTCATGATTGCTTTATGACTGATGAATCCGAGACCGATTTTGTCTCCAGATTGCTTATGTAGTGCTTGCATCTTCTCTAATAAAATAGAAGACTTATACTCTTTCATTCTCAGTCTTCAACTTAATCACCTCGACTTCAAGATCATTGCAACTGTCCTCTTGTGAACAAGTGGACTAACTGATTTGATTAATTTAGCTTTGGTTGCAGCTTTGACTTCCTCACTACTGAATCAACATCGACCACCAGACACTGAATATGTTCAACATAGCTTTCACTAGATTGCCTTTTCGAATAACAGGATTTAGAGCTCGAGTCTACCCACTTATTTTTGTTTTCTTCAGAAACCATTGTCTTACGGTCTTTTCAGGACTTCTTGTCATTACACTTATGTCCTTTCTTTAAGACAATCGGCAAAGAACTAAGCATCCTTCCCACAATTAAAACATGCCATGCCGTCGGATGGTGACACCTTCTTGAAGTTTTTGTTGGGATTCTGATAGGTTCTATGACTTTTCTTTATAAATCTTGAGAATTTATCGATAAACAAAATGACATAGCATCGCTGCTGATTTTGCTCAGCAATCTTCTCCGGTACTGGGTCAGCAATGGTAACTACAAAGGCCTTGGTTAGATTGTTTGAGATAGATTCTTCTCCGCTCCTGATTTTCAATTCAAATTTGTATGCCTTTAGATCAGAAAACAAGTCACGCAATTTCACTTTTTAGATCGTCTTATTCTATCATAGTAATCATTTTTACGTCTCACCCCTTGGAAGGGGTCTGAGGACTTCCAATGCAACTTCTGTGTTGGTGTACTCTTTTTCAAGAGCTGCCAAATCGATTATAATGCGACTGAATCCCTCCTCAATTCATTCAGAAATTCTTCGGACTTCACCTTGATGTTTTTGAATTTTTGCGTGGCTACTTTGAGTTTTTTCTCTTTTGTTTTATCATTTCGCTCACATTATGACAGATATATTCATACGACACGCATGAAAATTTAAATTAATCTGGCAACGCCCAGATACATGGGTTACAAAAAAAAAGACTAAAAATGAAATAATCAGCAATACTATAGAACCGCCGAACGTCGATAATCTATATTCTATATACCTATAAAAGTGTGGATTCTTGACATTGTTTTCCGATTGTGTATTGACAAGAATACCCTTCGTGCAAACTTGAACAAAATAAAACTTTTTATTATTGTTATGTAAAGATAAAAATAATAGGACATATCTATATACCTATAAAAGTGTGGATTCTTGACATTGTTTTCCGATTGTGTATTGACAAGAATACCCTTCGTGCAAACTTGAACAAAATAAAACTTTTTATTATTGTTATGTAAAGATAAAAATAATAGGACATAAATGTCTCATCATTACTAATAATCAATTGCCATTTAGAGCCTTATAATTTCATCATTATAGTTTTTTACCATTAAATACTCACACCGGAAAATTATATTTAATCAAAAATTTAAATTTATTTTGTGAATTAATTTCTAAATACATGAACGAATATAATATTTTATAAACCAAAATTTAATTGTGAATTTAAATAAAATTAATCAAAATCTATATTTCTAATTGTGCAATGACAAAATTAATCTTTTATACACACTTCAAGAATAAAAAGTAACTCTTATATTAATTTTATCAAATAATTTATCTTTATACTACATTTAAACATTCTATCTTTTTAATTTTCCCTCTATAATTTTTTTCTAATGATTTTATTGTAAACTTTTTTACCATTAAACACTCACACCGAAAAATTATATTTAATCAAAATTTTAAATTTATTTTGTGAATTAATTTCTAAATGCATGAACAAATATAATATTTTATAAACCTAAATTTAATTGTGAATTTAAATAATATTAATCAAAATCTATATTTACAATCGTGTAATGACAAAATTAATCTTCTATACACACTTCAAGAGTAGAATGTAACTACTATATTAATTTTATCAAATAATTCATCTTTATACTACATTTAAATATTTTATCTTTTTAATTTTCCCTCTACAATTTTTTCCTAATGATTTTATTGTAATTTTGTAATTATATTTTTAGTGTTATTTCTAATTAAATAATGAATTATACTATCACAAAAATAGAATAGAATGTAACTCCTATATTAATTTTATCAAATAACTCATCTTTATACTATATTTAAATATTTTATCATTTTAATTTTCTCTCTACATTTATTCCTAATGATTTTATTGTAATTTTGTAATTATATTTTTATTGCAATTTTTAATTAAGTAATGAATTATAGTATCACAAAAAGATATATGAAAAATTTATAACATACGTGCAATAGTAGAATAACTAACATATTTTATGGGTTTTTTTAACAAAGAATTGAAAGTAAAGAGTTTAATTCCGATTTTAAAAGATAGTACGATTTCAAAAAATATGAAAAAAAAAATTATCTACAACAAATATATATGTTATAGGCATAATTATTTTATTAAACTGTATAACTAAAAAATTACATGTATTGCTGATAAAATCAATCATCAGTCAAAACATTGAATATGTAATTCATGAAAAGAGATTTAATAAGCAATAAAAAGACTCTAAGTTATTTTCTATGTAAAAACAATATATGATATAATCTTTATAATAAATATAATTATAATGATCATTGATTAGCATTTATTAAAGTATCAGGATTTTTACATATCATATTTAATTATTTTGAAATCAAACTAATTAATTCAATAGATACAAAAATAACATTTTTTTATGAAAGTTTATTTCTTTTGTTATATTTCAAATTTTAATGGTGAAAATCATACCAATAGTTTAAAATCTACATTTAATAACTATTATATGAGTTTATTTGATATTTATCATATAATCTTATTTGAATGTGCATTTCTTTATATTTGTTGATTTATTTATTATTTTAAAACTTATTTAACAAGAAATTAATAGTCATCAATGGTAGTCTACGAAATATCGATATATAGAATTTATTATCCATGATATAGAATTGTAAAAAAAAAGTTAAAAAAAAATATTAAGATGTTAAATTAAATATCATGAGTTATATTTTACTATCAATATTACTATTTCATTTGTTTTAACATTGTTTTTATGAGTTAGTCGCAGTGATTTTAAATTGATAATTATTTGTCTTTAGTATGCTTCGCTTATGTAGATTATGATTTATACATTGATAAAATCCATAATTTGGTTGATTTTTAGGTTATTATGCTTTATACGTGGTGTTTGAATATATAATTTTTTAAAAGAATTTGTTTCACTTCATTTAGTTATATCTATTATGTTCTATACACTTTGTTATATAACATAAAATCAACTGTTTGAATTTTAATTTAGAAAACAATTTTGAAAATAAGTTATATAAGTTCTTATAAATCGTCTAATATGATAAGAAATTAAGCCCAAATAAATAAAAAAATGATTCAAATTTTTTTTAAAAAAAAATCAATTTTTTTTAATTTTTATACTACATTTAAATATTTTATCCACATGACCCTTCCCAAAATTTTTTAATTTTTATAATATAATTGAAATTACGTGCAACGCACGTACATCATGCTAGTAATTATAAAAAGAGAGAAATATTCTCTGTTTTTTATGTTTAATTTAACTATATAGTTAACATGAAACTAAACCGAAAAAGTTATGTAAAATGAAGTACTAACTCAGGATACTTAGAAAAGCGAGGGAAAAAATCAGGAAAATGTGATGAAATGCAGGACTAAATACAGAATCATCATTGAAAATGCTTACTTTCCGTCATTTTTAATAGTGCAGCTACTGGGATGACCCAATCAGGAATAGTTAATAAAAATGAAGTACTAAATCGAGACAATATAAAAAGTAGGGACTGAATCGGGAAAATGTTATAAAATGAGTGACTAAGTAGGGAATTATCTTTTAAAAAAAAAATGAAAATGAAAAACACGCACATCCTTAACAATAATTCTATTAAATTCCAAGTAATACAATTAAATTGGTACACGTTTTATAGCTTAAAAATTGTACATGAACAATAAAATAGTAAAAAGGCTCACGAGCTGAGCTCTTGTATGATCATATAAGGTAAAATGGATGTTATGATTCAATTGTCCTAAAAGAGGTTGTATTTTTATTTTGCTTGGACAAAGTGATGTGCGCGATCAGCATGACGTTTAAAGAAGATGCTAGCAGAAAATCAATTTAATGCTACAAATTATTTTGTCACAGGTACAAGCAATTCATCATACACACGGATCACATTGTTTGTGTATTGAGGCGCAGACACCATGGTAGAAATCAAAGCAACTTAATGTTTGTGACTGTCTTTATGTAGCACAACATACAGGTAAAGCGGTACCACATGGTAAGAAAGATGAGATGATTCAGACACGCTGTGTAGATTTACCCTGGAGTCGCAATGAAAATGCATACAAAGATAAGAGAAGCTCTTTCAACTTCTCTCTGGTTGAATCATCAATCAAGTTGCCTTCACTGTCAAATTTCGCAGGAGGGTGGAATGCTTGAACAAAAAGCTCTGGTTTGTTGATGAAATGAATATCAACAAAAACACCGATTTGACGGAGATGATATTGTGAACGGCCCCCACCAAAACTTCCGCCTGCGCTTACTATCGCACCTGCTTTATCCGCCCACACATTAGGTGGCCTGGATGCCCAATCAATTGCATTTTTCAGGGGTCCTGGCCACAGAAAAGAAGAAAAATACATTATAAGATGCTAAGATACAAAAACTGTTCAGATCAATGAAATATCCATGAAATCAAAAAGAGGTTATTGGTCCTGCCATTAGAAGTGAACTTTCGTTCCCGCATTCCCTCTACCTAAATGGCAAATACAAATTTCAAGTGATTTATTAAAAACTTTAAACCCTCACTCCACCCTTGCATAGTCCATTTGCTTTCCTTATGTGTTGTACATGATAACACTGATTGTCTGGACCTTTATTAGCTCAAAGAAACAAGTGTGTAACCTATTTGTATCAGGAACACATATTCTAGTAAAGCCAGATGTTTACCTATAAATTCGATTAATGGATTGGAAGATATCTTATCCATCAACTGTACTTCTTTATTAATGAATTTTGTTTCCTATAAAAAAAAGACATGGCATCTTTCTTATATGCAGATCACCTGACAAGTACCTCTTACTAGCTTTTCATCTACAGAGTCTAACGGCTGTGGATAAATTCTGATTGGACATTGATCCAATATTTCATTACTAATCATCTCCAAAATTGTGGTAGGATTTTATTGTTCTTTACAAGTGCTATACTTCTGACTCATTCCAAATTCCATATTCTCAACATATCAAACTTGATGTCCATGCAAATGTTTTTCCAGCTGAAGGTAAAAAAACTTCATTTCCTTCGATAATATAACTGCAACCAACTAGAATTCTATTGAGATGGAGCCTCTCTCCTCTACATCATGACACATCTAAAACTTTCACGAGCAAAGAACCTCAATATGATACCGTGAATAAAGATTAATGTAAATATTGGCAGATGAAAAAGACTAGGTGAACATTGATTCAGTGAACGAAACAATCTAGTAGACTTGTACAGAAATCAACTGCTAAATATTTTATTTATCAGCTACATTAAGTTAGCATGAGATAAGAGTTGTTTTGTTACCAGTAACAGAGAAATTGTACTCGGGTGAAGCAAAAAGAAAGCAATCAGCAGCGAAAATCTTCTGCCGGAAAGCCTCAACAGCGGGCGGGTAAGTCCCATTTACCTCAAGATCAGTGTTGAGAAGTGGTAAAGGTGATATATCCACATACTCTATCTCCAAACCATTAATTGATTTTGATATCTCGATAGCTAGATTGCCAGATCCATTTTTCGCGTGTATAATGGGACCATCGCCATCAACACCGCCATCATAAAACAAGCAGGAAACACATAAATTAATGCATATTTGCTTAGCAAAATGAGAAAGAAAAACCCCAGTGTCTTCAAGAAGAGCAAATTGAAAATGACAACTATACATAAAAAAAACTAAATATGTCTCAGAGAGGGTACCGATCTCTGAATGAAAAACCATGTCTTCTACAAATCCAAGCAACATTTCTATATTCCAGTTAAAAAAGTCGGTCACAACTATAATTAATGGACGAAAACGCAAATTAAGGGGAAAAAATAACATAATTTGCATCTTCTGAGGAGGGACCTGATCCTAAGCTAATACGATAGAATTCCACCAGTAATATATCAAAATAAATTCTAACAAAAAAATCAACTGAAATTATGCAATGCACAAGATAATATAATCGATCAAAAGCTTCTTTTAACTGAAAATACTTTTTCAACGGATCTGAATCTTATAACAAAATAAAAAAAAAAAACAAAATAAAGAGAAAAAGGAAAGGAAAATACCAGCGCGTATGAGGCCTCGATTGAAGGAACCTTTGCTGAGAGAACCGCCGATAGCTGCAACATTTACTGTGGGTGGAGTTGGCATGGCCGCCATTGGTTTGAAGCAATGAAGAATCTCGGCTCTGTCTTGTAGCTTAATCAAATGTCAACAAATAATAATAATATTAATACGGCGTGAAATTTAACGTATTTTAGTACTTGCTGGGCCAGTGCTTTTGAATATAGCGCGAACAATTCGTGTGCAAATTTTTTTTTTTTTTTTTTTTGAGGAAATCTCGTTGGTCGTATTTTGTGAGACATGTCTTTTATTTGGGTCATTCATGAAAAAAACATTACTTTTTGTTGTGAATATCGGTAGGTTTGACCCGTCTCACAGATAAAGATTCGTGAGACGATCTCATAAGACACCTACTCTTATATTTTTACGTGGATTTTTATTAATAATTTGAACATAGAATTAAAATCTATACTATCAAAAGGATAAATTAAAATGTCATGGATCGGGTCACATTTTAGCATCTTACGTACTAAAAATAGTAGGACACATACAAACACAAACACATTAATATTATTATCAACCCAAACCTAAAACCCCCAAACATGTCACCCTTACGTTTGACGATGCATCTTCGTCAGTAACATGGTCATGACCACCGTGGATTGTTAACCCAAGCCCTATTGAATCTATTTTGGGTTGAATCATAGGTTCCAAGCTCGACCCGAACCCTAGCTCGCTACTGAATTTGCACGCACAATATTCCATCGATTAGTTCGTGAGTTCATAATTGTGATACATTTGTTCCATATTGGTTGGAAATTTTATAAAGGCATACAATAGACTTTTATAGTAACTTAAGTTAATCATTGTCATAAATCGAAGACATATACAAAATAGTTTCTCTAGGGACCTTTTGTGCAATCGCGCAGATGCCGACCTGAGCACGAGGCGTGATATGACGGTATTAGAGAAGGTCAAAAGCAGCTATGCAGGACAATCTCTTGAACCTGTAGAAGCAATCTCTAGATTCTTGGCGATAGTGGATCGAGGGACATGCCAAGGCGAGGATGTCACAATATGAAGGAGTGACATTTGTGATATTCTTATCCCACATTAGTTGAAAATGATAATTTAAAATGCTTTATAATGTCTTAAAATAGACTCATATAACAACTTGAATGAACCATTTTCGTGAAATGAAGACAAATAAATACAAATTAGTTTTTATAAAAACCTATTGTGCAATCGTGTAGGCACATGCCTGAACCCACTACGTGACAATACTGATATCTCTTGTTTGGTATAGTCTGTAAGTTTGTAAAATCTATAAGATATTATTTGGATCAAATGCATACTACCAAAAAAAAAAAAAAATCGTCGTGGAGCACTCCTGCCATCAGAATTTTATTTCCTAAAAAATTAGGTAAACTCTGCCATCAGAGCTCTACTTCCTATAGATTAGGTAAACGCCAATAAATCAATTAGTAGGAACAAAGGAATCTTATTTTGATTGTTTAAAATGTGGTGTTATGCACGCATCGATTGATTATTTTCATCAAGTTACAATAATAGTAGGGGTCCTTGTTCCTCGTTTTGAAGGTCTTTTTGATACGTTTCACATATCTATATCACTATGACGGATATATTCGATACATATCTACAGTAAAAAAATTTATTTTTTTAAAAAAAAAATTTATTTTTTATGAGTCTGGTTGGGATATGTTGAGTTGGAGATTCGTCTCACAAAATTAATCTGTATCATTAGAGTTTTTGTATTATAACAATGAAATAATTTGAATTGACTTTGATATGTAAGAAACTTAATTTGGACTTGGAAAGTTAGGTATTATACAAATAAAATTAAGTATATCTAGCAGGGGTGAAAATAAGTTGGTAGATCATATTTTAAATTAATCTTATCTGACCTAGTTTACTACTCGATCGAGCTAACAAGAAAATAATTCATTAGAGCAACCTCATTGTTGTTCAAACCAATCTGGTTGTTGTTATTAACACACTCACATTTCCATGTCTTTTGAGCGTTCACAATTTGAACATAATGATTTTTTTTTAAACACCCATAAGTTTTCAGAAATATTAAATTCATCTAAAAACATTATTCTACATCATAATTAATCACTTCTTAAATCTCATCTATACTATCCTCATCATCTCAATTTAATTTTTAATATTTATTTTTATAATCCTATTTTTTTTTATATCCGAAATAGATGAAAATAACAAAAGAATTTATAGAAATTTCATGATTTTTCCAAACACGCCGAATAAAATTTTTCGTCCATTAATTCAAAAATTCCACCAAATTTTCAAAATGATCAAATTTTCCATCTGTTCCACCATGTAGTCAAAGTTTCAAGGTTTTGAAAATTCTTTGAATCAGCTGCCTAACTCCCCCCCGTCCCCAGCTCCATATCAAACGCCTTCTCTCAAGCTCCGTATCAAATGCCTACACCCGAATATTGTCAAAATATGATCACTCCATATTTCATGATGCATTATTTTTATGGATTTTTAATACATAAGCAACCATGCGCCCTTTTACATATTGGACAAAAAAATCGGCAACTCCGATTTTTGTCCTCGAGCTCAATTGTTCGAACGTGACTTCCAAATTGAGCGCACAAATTTGGAGAAAGTAGATTCATGTGCTGAGGATAGGAGAAAGTGGCCAATATAGAGAAAGTTGAAGATGATGTCCAAGCGAGATCATTTTTTACTATTAGTGATGACCTAATCATTGGCAATAATGAGAAGGCAAATGCTTTTTGGGACGTGTTGCAAGCTATTATAATAAGAATAGTCCTGCAGTTTCACCCAATAGAAGTGCAAGTGTGATATGATCTCATTATCACAAATACAATCTAAATGAAGGTATACAGCTTCAACGCAAATTACAGTAGCATTTATAGTGCATATGAAAGCGTCCACAATGATGAAAATATATTGCGGCTTGCGTTTGAAAAATATCAGGAGAAAACTAATGGTATTGCATTTAATCTCAAGCATCTGTGGAGAGTCATGAAAGACCATCCAATATTTACTTCATAGTTCGTTGATCACCTTGTTGTCATGAACAAAGCAATGATCTCGGAGTCATGGCGTGAAACACCTCATCCAACCAAGATGCGAGTCTAGATATAGACCAAACGAAGAAGACATTCGTCCAATGGGTAGACGACCAAAAAAAAAAAGGAAAGGCAAAGTAAAGTCGGCCATGTAGGGTATGACAGTAAAGTTGGACAATATGTTTGTAAAGTTTACTAAGTGTACAAGCATTAAAAAGACTGAAATTGAAGTGAAACAAGAACAACTCGAACTAAAGGAGATGAAATAAAAAGCTTCCTTAGCCAAAATTCAGCTTATTGAATAAGAAATGTTTTCGAATGACACTTCACAAATAATAGAGGAGCAGCTTATCTTTCATGAACTTCTATATATGTCAGGAGATTAGGGGATATGGATTATGAAATGTCTACTACTCGTTTTTACTTGAAATATACTAGAAATTTTTTTTCCTTCGTACGCTTTTTGGCCGAATATATATATATATATATATATATATATATATATATATATATATATGTGTGTGTGTGTGTGTGTGTGTGTGTGTGTGTATTTTTAAAATACTTTTGCACCATTTATAATAAACCAACCAACCAATTATTTAGAATCCAAAAGAAAGCATTTAAAATATAAAATCGTAAACGTCAACCAAATCTAAACTTAGAATTTTTCAAAATAAAGCATAAACTCTTTAAATCTCTCAAACCACTCCAAAACATAGAAGCCATAAAATCTTTAAAGTAATCTTAAACCATAACATAATGCGGAAAGCTAGCAAACTTCCTCGGGTTATGTGCACCATCAATCTAGTTAGTTCAACCATCAAGTTCTCCATCAAAATCATGCTCACATGCATCGATCAAATCTAATAAGTCTAATGACCGAGCAAACATTAATCATGTATCAATAAAAATAATTTTACTAAAAATAGCTTTTCAAGAATATGCATAAACTTTAAACCTTTTTCTATTGATCATATACATATATGTTTTCTTTTTTATTGAATTCAGATCGTTAATTGTGATTTTGTTTCAGCTATAGGTCGACGGATCCATTTACATATAACCATGGTACTAGGCGACGGGGACATCAGCGACACTCTTGAAAGGGATCGATTAAGTTGCCCTCTTGTGCAATGGAAGTTTCAAAATTATTTTTCTAGCAAGAAAATCGAGCACCCTAAACTATAGTGTGTAGTAATACAATAAAACACAAAATGACATTTATGGGGTTTTTTAAAAAATTACCTATCAATCTTAAAAGATTGATTATAGCTCCAACTTAGTTGTCAAACGACTAAGCTCTTCAATGGCAAGACAAATTCTTCAAGCTTCCAATGAGCACTCCTTGCTCAAAATTAAGCCCACCACCAACAAAGAAAATCCACCTAACACTTGTACTAGAAAAATGTAAGGTATTTTTCTTTGAGAAAAGGGTGCATTCATCAACAAGTGAAGAAGCAAAAATGGAGGAATGAATATATTCAAGTTTCGTCCATCTAAGGGGAGGAGAGAAGGAGGAGTGTTTTTCTTGGTGTATGAAAAAGTGATAAAGTGCATGAGCATGTCATGCATTGTTTTATGAAAACGTTGTCTCCAACCCTTCACCTCCCTTGCATGCTTTTTACTTGGGCTTGTAACAATTACAAGGCCCATGGAATTTTAATTAAATGTCTCAAACACATTTGAGACCATTTAAACTTTACTTGATTTTACTAAAGCTCACTAGTTTAATAATTATTTCTAATTGGGCTCTACGAGGCCCAATGTTGTTTAATTAATTCAACACTTGAATTAATTTAATTATTTGGACTCTACTAGGTCTACTAATGTTTAATTAATTCAACACTTGTATTAATTTATTTTAGTCCATAATAATGTTTATGAAAATCAAAATTTTCAAATACATTATTCACTTGGCCAACTTTTAATTTAGGAACACTTCCACAAGTTAAAGTTACATTTCTCTTATATAAAAGTCATACTTCTAATAGTTCCTTGTACTTACAAACTCCTTTATAAGCCGTTCAACACATTGAACTAATTTCCTTCTCAACGGGATCTAGAAAGTTAGCACTTGTGTGGCCCTCAATGGTTCATTTATACAACTAGCCGTGGGTTCACATCTTAATGTGATTCGGGACTAAACATGTCCTTATATGAGCATACCCCAATAGCTCCATTCTTAATTATCAACTCCTTGATAATAAGAACGTCGGAACTCAAGTCTGATAGTACCCAACCAATCATGTTAAACGCCTAGCAGCATCGCTTACATGATTCCCTAGGTATCAAATGATAGTGCCTACAAGAACCATTCTATTATGGTTAACGTACAGTATAGTCCATCCATCTCATATATCCCGACCGATTCGACAACTATTGGTATATCGAGAGTTGTCGATGAATCGATACTATGTGTCATGTCGTAGTTGCATCGATGGTGTAATCTAAGAAACTGATTTCTTAATTACCACCATACTATGATCAGAGATTTCATACTACATATACATGAGATCACATAGTATATCCATACCCGAAGGTAAGCGGTGAATCCCCGACTACAATGCATTGACTCATATATGTTTCGACGAAGCAACCAACCTTGCCACCTGATGACCCCATGAGAGTCGGTAAACAAGTCAAAGAGTAATGCTAGCGTATAGAGTCTCAATGTTGTCTCGGGTCATAAGGACTAATGGTGTACAACCATAAACTAGGAAGTTTCCACTCGATAAGTGAGAACCACTTGGAAAGTCTTTTATTGAGGGTTGTTCAGTGCACTTGTGAGGCCCGGGGCCGAAGAGGGCGAGGGGTGATCGCCGGTGCCATGAGGTGGCACGGACAATGAGCGGCTCCTGGCAGGCTTCTAGGTGGAGGGAACATGAATGAACCGTTCTTACACCGGAAGGAAAGGGATTCCGAGACTGTTCAATGTAATGGACTGTACAGTTGAAGAGGGCTTAAAAGATTTGATTGGTACTACTCATATCACGAAGGTGCATCTTCTTTTCGGTAGCTCATCACATAAGAACTTCAAAGTTAAGTGTGCTTGACTTGGGGCAATTTTGGGATGAGTGACCTCATGGGAAGTTTTCTAGGGTGCGTGTGAGTGAGGACATAAGCACGCTGGAAATACTCGTCTTGATACAGTGAGGACAGTCATCGAATCTGGGGCGTTACTAGTGGTATCAGAGCCGACCTCTTCAAGTACGGTGTGGTTCGGGGACGAACCAAGCGGAAGCTGGCGGGCATGTGAGGCCCGGGGCCGAAGAGGGCGAGGGGTGATCGCCGGTGCCATGAGGTGGCACGGACAATGAGCGGCTCCTGGCAGGCTTCTAGGTGGAGGGAACATGAATGAACCGTTCTTACACAAGAAGGAGAGGGATTCTGAGACTGTTCAATGTATTGGACTGTACAATTGAAGAGGGCTTAAAAGATTTGATTGGTACTACTCATATCACGAAGGTGCATCTTCTTTTCGGTAGCTCATCACATAAGAACTTCAAAGTTAAGTGTGCTTGACTTGGGGCAATTTTGGGATGGGTGACCTCCTGGGAAGTTTTCTAGGGTGCGTGTGAGTGAGGACATAAGCACGCTGGAAAGACTCGTCTTGATACAGTGAGGACAATCATCGAATGTGGGGCTTTACAGCACTATACAAGGAGCACGTATCTGCATGTTCGGACATCACAATGTCCCCTACCAATGAAACATGGAACTCACATCGTAGATACTAGTCTCGAACTCGAGCAGCCTATATCCTTCTTAGCGGCGGCTGAATCAACTAAGAACTGTTTAGAATATATATTATTACAAATATGAGATTCATGATCATCATCTTATGAGCATCTCATATTATTTCTACTATTTCTATATTCAAGGACTTTATCTATGCAACTAGCATGTGTATACAGATAAAGATGTGCCAAAACAATAATTTCAAATATTATTAAAATAAAGATTGTTTATACATATAGTTTCAACATGAACCATCGGCCAACACTTGGCTCGACGGGCACCTACTCTAACAACTCTCACCCGTCAACTGACCATCGGCCTTACATATCATCGTATCATTTCGATGAAAATACGATCGTCGGGCTCCCTCTGGGGCCTTCTTCCATTGACAGACTCACTTTGGGGCTTTTTCCCTCACGATATCCCCAATCATATCTTTATGTCACAATCAAGTCACCTCCTTCAAATTTTCATTATTTTCATCACATATAAAAATACATGCATATATATATATTTATATATATATTTTTTTTCTTTTAAAACAAAGCATGCAACACATCTTTTAGTATTAACATTTCATCACAAAATTCCAAAAACATTTAAAATAGACATTTTAACATTCATTATAGCATTCAGGGCACTGTCAGGACATCTAATATTTTTCAGGTGTAAAATGACCGTTTTGCCCCTGAAACGCTAACTTTCCCAATTTATCTTTAGACCTTAAAACAACGTCCCAAATCCATCCAAACCTAACATAGCACCTTAAAATACACCCATAAATATTTATTAGACGTAAACTTACGTCCCTCGACTACTTACTCAATTTGTTTTAAAACTTAAACGTATGTCTCGGTTTCAACCCGAAATGATTCAAAATGTAACCAAACCTTACCAAATTTGAACCATAGCTTATTTGTAAAGTCTAAAAAATTCGAACTATGTAACCTGCCTGCATGCAATCTAAGTTTTTGTAAAATATGTGTTTAATTATTTTTAATGCATTAAATGCTTGATCATGGCATGATTAGAGGTTTTATTTCATGGTTGTTAAGATTTTCATGTATTAGGGCTTTTAGCAGTATTACGCGGTCGAACGAAGAACGGAGACCGGGGATAATTAAGGAAAAATATTTTTATTAAATAATTATTGATTATAGAGGATTTTCAAAAATGGGCGTAGGTAGAGTATTTTTACTCGTCGGGTCATATTTTAAACCGGTACGTAAATTTTAGCAAGTCGAAGGAATTTTTGAGGGTTCATGCAATATTTTCAAAAATATACCTAAAAGAAATATTTTACGGGAGTATTTTTGGGCTTGATGAGACTATTTTATTGCATAATAGGCCTAAAATCTTTTTTAATCTCATTATTTTTAATTAAAGATCCATTAGCACTAATTAATATAATTAAACTCTTCATCCAAACCCTAAAATCTACACTCTAGCATTCGGCCACCCCCTCTACTTTTCCAGCAGCAATGTTTGAATTTCAGCAGCTCTCCTGCTTACAGGGCTGACAGGGAAGATTCACTGCCACATACATGAGATCCCCGTTCATGCTTTAACGGGTGGATTGGTCCTCGTTCGTGCTTTAACGCTTTCCACTCCTGATCTAAATCCGTTCATGCTTTAACGGGGTGGATTGGTCCCTGGTCATGCTTTACCACTTTCCAATCACATACATAATTTGGTCACAAGACATTTAGCATACTTCAAAAACTTAAAAAAAATTCTTTGCACGTCGAACTTACTTACTTGGCGTTGATGGATTCGTTAAATCTCGTTTGGGACCTTGCTGCACATGCTAACATGCTACCATGAACTTTAAATTCCACAACTTAATCATGCCTATCAAATGCATCACCCCTTGACTTACTAACTTATGACATTCTAGAAATTCTCGGGACTAGACCGTGATAAACCTCATGCTAACCCCCGACTCAACCCCGAAGTCAATCTTGCCAAGAAGCATGAATTTCCCACACAATAGAAGGTACAGACCTTGCTTAAAACATAGTTCAATGTTCCCAAATCAAACTTCATGACATCTAAATTATTTTTTAGTATATTAGGACTTAAAGACTTAATAGTACCCAAAGGAAGCAAGAGCACCTGAATTTGAAGCCCAAAATTCGTCTGAAGCAGCGCCTAGGCACTGCAATACAGCGCTGCAGCGCCAGACTGGCACCTAGGTGCTGCCCTGCAGCGCTACGGCGCTGCCTGGTGCGTACCAGCAACGCTGCGGCGCTGCAGAGGCGCTTGCTGGCACGTACTGGCAGCGCTGCGGTGCCCGCAGTGCGGCGCTGCGTCGCTAGTTCTACGCTAGCACACAAGGGTTCATTAGGACTTCTAATGCATGCACAACTTCACAAACCCGAGACAACACCTCAATATTCACATGATCAACCCAATGGACACTCCTAAACACAGCAAGGAACCTCCGACGATTCCCAAAGAACCCTGCAACAAGGGATTCTCAAGAACACGTCAATAACATAATATTTCAGAAAACACAGTTTGAGCAATCCCACGAAAATGATCATATCTCACTCAATTTTTATCCAAATAATTCGAATTTTATATCAAATCGAAGGTATCAAAAAGATCTATGTTGAAATATTTCCCAAAATCTCGACCGAAAAATCGCAATAATTCAAAATTCAGTGAAAAACGAAATTTCAGATCTAAAAACGTTCAAAAATCGATTCGACAAGTTTTTGCTCAAACTTCCACATAACGTACACATGATTTCATACATAATCAACATCACAAAACGTAATATAACGAGATCGATGCAGAAACAACAGATTATACATGTATTTTGATGATTCAAAATATCGAAACGACGATACCGACGCGGGAAAAGATGCGAGGTTGATTCGGGACGAACGTGACGTGATTTGCTTTGAAGGAAACTTACGAAACTTGCTGGAAAAATTTAGAGGAGAGGGCGGCTGCTTCACTCCTAAGAACCCTAAGTTTCTCTCAAAAAATAATTTCTGAAATCTGAAAATAAAATGTGTGGTGTGTTTGACGTGTAATTTTATGTGTGAGTGTGTGTGCGCGTGTGTTTGGTTAATTAGGGAGTGTAAAATTTGCTTAATATATAATTAACAAGGTAATTATAAATATTAACTCCCCACTAAACTCTAACAAAGAATTTTCTAATTAACAAAATAAACACACAAATGCTAACTTTAAAAATTTTAAAATTCTAAAACCACTAAATAAATACTTTAGGCTTTAAAATGCTAAACTGAATAAATTATTTAAAATACCCCAATTTCAACTTAAAATACAATACCATATTTAAAAAAATTGCCAAAAACGTCACCGGTATCTTTTCCTCGATCCCGCCTCGAATAGTCGCCTGAAACATGAAACTCGAAAAATATTTTAACGTACATCACATAAACATTAAAATAATGCAATTTAAATAAATCATGACCACTAAAATCATTTTAAACTTAAATAAAATATTTAATCATTAAATAAATGCATGGGATTTACGTGTACAAATTTTGGGCTCTACAGTTCTCTAGCTAGATTGAATCCTGCAGTCATATCCCATGCAATATTAACTGATCCCATAAGACACATCTCTATACTTTTGATGAATCCCTCTTTTTTAAAATCAAGAGTTATTGTTGCGATCCTCATTGTTAACATCCAGTCATCTACAAGATTTTCTCTGTTTTTGAAATCTAGTACATCAAAATTAAGCATAAATGTTCGTACAGATGTATTGGTTCTAAAATATTTTTTCCATCTGGTATATAGTGAAATGGTATTTGATTTCTCCTTGACCGGGTTCATGCTTGGTGGGATTCTCTCCAAACCTGGAAATCGATTTGAGGCCATCAAATGTTTGTATAGTGGGAGCCCACACTTTCCATCTACGGTTTTTGAGAAGGCATCCTATCAACTAGGGATTGGGTGCTCCTAATTGTGTTCATTTTGATATATATGACATTGAGGTTTGTAAAAAGCTCTGCAAAGTCTTGAAGATCGTCGAGATCAATTATTTATACGGTTGTCATCAGGTCATTTCTTTGTTGAGATCATTTTGATAAGGTTGATCATTTTATCATCGTCGATTAAAGATTTTTGCACCACTTTGGCTTTTCCCGTTTGATCTAACAAGGGTTTTAGTACCAAGGCGGGGTGATAAACTTCATCCCGTTATCTATTGCTAGAACAAGGTTGGTGTTCTAAGCTTTGGATTCTTGTTTAAATATCCTTCATTGTTAATTTCCTCTTTTTTTGTGGATTTCTTCAATTTATTGTGCTGCATAATATAGTTTGTTGAAATAATTTCTACTTTATTTTGAATTTTTTTAAGATCCCCAAAATTTTAGAATACTTCAGGATATTTTGTAAGTATCTAGGATCTTGAATAATTTTTATCTTAGTAGTTTGTGTTGCTACTAGTTGTTCACGATTTCTAATCTTGATGAGATCTATTTGTTCATATTTCATAATATTGGAATATAACTTGAAATAAATAAATCTCGGATTCATATTTGAGAAATTTTTCCTCCTCAACAAGGTAAGTTACACAGTAATAATAGTTTTAAATGTTTGAAAAAAACTAGACTCCAATACCATTTCAATGACATTTTCTAATCTTTATCAAACCAGGATTACTTTGGGAACATTTTTTGAAAATATTTATTTTCGAAAAAACAAATCAGGAAAATCTTTTGAAATATAAAAGACTAATTGGTGAACGTCCAAAAAAAATCTAAATAAGATTCGGTTAAACGTTAATTGTAACTGAAATAGAAATTGAGAAATAGATTAGCTTGAAAATTTTTTTGAGTTCTCTAGCGCAGCGAGAGTAGGTCTCTTGTGAGACAGTCTCACGACTCTTTATCTGTGATACGGGTCAACCCTACCGATATTCACAATAAAAATTTATACTCTTAGCATAAAAAATAATATTTTTTCAAGGATATCCCAAATAAGAGACTCATCTCACAAAATACGACGCATGAGACCGTCTTACTTAAGTTTTTGCCCTCTAGCAAAAGTAAATCCAATCCCATAAACATCAATGAATATACCGTGAAAATTTCGATGATCAAAATTGAAATCCGTATTTATGATAAGATGAAGGCGAAAACTTGTGTGAGACGGTTTCACGGGTCGTATTTGTGAGACGGATCTCTTATTTGGGTCATCCATGAAAAAAATTTACCTTTTATGCTAAGAGTATTACTTTTTATTGTGAATATCGGTAAGTTGACCCTTCTCACAAATTAAAATCCGTGAAACGGTCTCACATGAGTAGAGGTGAGAACAAATACCGAAATACCGAAAAAGCATACAAAAAAATACCGAAATTACCGAAAAATTTGATATACAGAAATTTCGGTACAGTAAATTTTCGGTATCGGTATCTGTACGGAATTATTTTTTTTACCGAAATACCGAAAATAATTTTTATTATTATTTTTTTTAAAATTGAAGTTCGATATACCAAAAAAATGTCGGTATACCGAAATACCGACAAAATTTTCGGTGTCGGTAAGGTATCCGATATGAACTTTTTTCATATCGATAATTCGGTACCGAATTTTCGGTATCGGTAGGTATGGAAAAATTCCATGCCGATATTTATGGTACGGTATACCGTACTGTATCCACCCCTATACATGAGACCACTCTATGATGAATAACATACCAAAAACCGATTGGTGCTAGTTTACTTTAGGTTTTCAATTTCAAAATGGATGTGAAAACAGTGGTGAGAGCCTATGCTTTTCAAATGTTATGCTCTAAATCCAAATAAGCAAACATGTAATTTGAAATATAGGAAATTTAAATATTTCATTTATGTTTAACCTTTTTTTAAATAATTATATATGCAATTATTGTAACAACCATTGTGCATCACTCCATCGAAAAGCTAAAAAGATTCCCACTGTTAACTAATCTTCCATTTGAAAATTAATGACACTCTTTTTTATGGGTTATTATGGATTGGTCTTTTGCAATTTCAAATTTTTTTAATGTAAAGTAATGAGACACAGAATTTTTTATGGGTTCTTATTGATTGGTCTTTTGCAATTTCAAGGCATAAAAAAATTGAAATTGCAAAAGACCAATCAATAATAACATTAAAGCAATCCCACCATCAATTGGTAATTCATTTCAGATCCACTTTTTTCTAAAATCTAAGCTAAATTTTGAAAGTCACAGTTGGTTACTCAGTCCACCAAAAATGGCTGCTCACTGCCACTTTCACCACATTTTCAACACTCCCTTTAGATTCAACAATGTTAAAACTCAACCAATACATGTTATACCTGAAAGAAGAACCATTATCAGCGCCACTCTTCGTGCCGCTGTCATCGGCGGCGGCCCTGCTGGGTCCTCCGCAGCAGAAGCTCTGGCAGCTGGTGGAATAGAGACTTTCCTCTTCGAACGCAGCCCCGAAGCCGCCAAGCCTTGTGGCGGAGCAATCCCTCTATGTATGCTCGATGAGTTCTCCATCCCATCTAACCTTATTGACCGTAAAGTGACCCAAATGAAGATTGTTTCACCCTCAAACCTCACCGTTGACTTCGGGAAAACTCTGCATCCCAACGAGTTCATCTCCATGCTCCGCCGCGAGGTGCTTGATAGTTTCCTACGCAGTCGTGCAGTGGGCTGCGGAGCCACCCTCTTCAAGGCCCTTGTCACGAATATAGACATGCCAGCGTCGGAAAAAGCCCCTTATCTGATCCACTACATTTCAAATAATAACAAGAGTACGCTCGCCGTAGACGTCATAATCGGAGCAGACGGCGCCAACAGCAAGGTAGCGAAGTCAATAAAAGCAGGAGACTACACTTGCGCCATAGCGTTTCAAGAAAGGATCAAATTGCCGGAAGACAAGATGAAATACTACGAGAATTTAGCAGAGATGTACGTGGGAAACGACGTCTCGCCCGATTTCTACGCGTGGGTCTTCCCCAAATGCGACCACGTAGCAGTAGGCACAGGCACCATTTGTTCTAAACAAAACATCAAACAGTTTCAGGCCGCCATTAAAAAACGAGTGAAAAAGAGAATCGAAGGAGGAAAGACATTCAAAGTAGAAGCGCACCCAATCCCAGAGCACCCACGTCCAATAAGGGTCCGCGGGAGGGTGGCACTAGTGGGAGACGCCGCCGGATATGTCACAAAATGCTCCGGCGAAGGCATTTACTTCGCGGCAAAAAGCGGGAAGATATGCGGAGAAGCCATCGTCCGGGTGTCAGAAAACGGAAAAAAGATGATATCAGAGCAGGACTTGAGGAGGGAATACCTGAGAAAATGGGACGACGAATATTTCAGCACATTCAAGTTTCTGGATGTTCTGCAAAAGGTCTTTTATGGGAATGACGCGGGGAGGGAGGCGCTGGTAGAGATGTGCGGGGATGAATATGTGCAGAGGATGACATTTGACAGCTATTTGTACAAGAAATTGGCAAAGGGGAATGCGTGGAAGGATGTAAAAATGGCGGCGAACACCATCGGCAGCCTTGTTCGCTCTGGTATTCTTG
Organism: Primulina eburnea; assembly: GCF_022965805.1. NCBI lineage: Eukaryota > Viridiplantae > Streptophyta > Magnoliopsida > Lamiales > Gesneriaceae > Primulina > Primulina eburnea. Next base: position 25,432,529 of record NC_133113.1, read on the forward strand.
GAAGAGAGATGAACGCCAAGCATATCGTAATCGAGTAGAATAATAATAATAATTTTGTTGTCCATTTATTTTTTCGCGTGCTTGTTTTCAATTTTGTTGGGAGTTTTTTTCTTCGATTTTCGGACTATTTTCTTTTGTTTTAATTGTAGTATTTTCTTAAAATATTAGAACCTACGATCAAATTTGGTTCCGAAGTCGTTTGAATTCTTAAAAGTTAGATTTTGTTATTTTCACTCTAATTAGTACATGATCGGTCTTTTCTTGCGCTGAAAAATCTCCAAAAAAATATTTAAACTTTGTTTCTCGAAATAATTGCAAGTACAAGAGTCAAGTTATATTATAATATACTGAATACAACTGTCGTTCTCACAAAGACTGTGTACACAATTATTATCTCAAAAATTTACTCTTTAGTGAGAGCAAAAAATTATTTGATGTGAGTTTATCTACTAAAAATTTAATGATAATTATAATTCAACAAGACAATAAAATCAAGTAAATGAAAATCTTAAAATCAAGTGAGAATGAATTTGATGTACCCCTCGTTTATTTCAAATAACTAATCTCGATTATCACTCATGCTTTTGACAAGATTCTCTAATTTATTAAGAGACTCTCTCAAAATATGTTAAACTAATTCAACACAATTAAATAATTAAATTATTTATTAAAGGTGATTGCATGCACGATTTATTAAAAGTCTGAGTGACTCCCACAAAAACCGTGTATTATGTTTTCCATGCAAGTGAGCCCAGAAAAATGGAAACAAATCAATGGCATTTTTCCATATCGTGTCACACTAAAACGGTCAAAATAACCCGTCCTAGCGCAAGATGCTCGAATTCACGTGGACCCCGGTGGTGCAAGCTCTGCGCAAATTTACTTCTTTTCATATTTTTTGCGCACGGGTGCGGGCAATTTCATATGTCTTAGCGCGACATTCTTGCATATTGACCTATATTTCCTTATTTTCTTGTTCAAATCAACCTGAAACACATAAACGAAAACTAATATGCAAAATATGAATAAAAGGACCAAACAATAGACGCAACATAAATGAAACATGCAAATTATGAGACTCAAAATGACACAATAAAATACATAAAAACGATAATTATCAACTTCCTTGTACTAACCTTTTGCTCACCCTCGAGCACAATAGTTATGCCTAAGTGAACATGCAACATATTTTCCATCATTCGATGCCCACCGACAATTTTCACTCATCCTTTGAAGTTTACACACTAAAATTGAAAGTGTATGTGCTATGTTGCTTATAGGGTCAAACATTTCAAATATATCCATTCTCCAAAGTTTGTAAGAGATTTCAAACAATATTTTGGTGTTTTCTCCACTAATTACGGACTACAAAATGGTATATGAGATCCTACCTATGTGGGCAATACCTTCACTTCATTTCAACGGGTAAGATCTTGCCACACTGCCACACATACAATTTAAAAAAAAAAAGTGGGTCTTATATATTCATGGGCAAATCTTGGTCATCCATCTTATCATGAGGACAATGTCCAAATGAGTAGGATGAAATAAACCCTAGAAAACACAAATCGTTAGAACTATTTCAGCATTGTGAGAACCCAAATTTTTGGGCATATAATGAATTAAATATAGACATGTATAGGAATTTATTTTCGAGTTATAATAAATTCGAAAATATTAAATAATACATGGTATTGGAAATTTCAAGCCAATAAATACATGAAATTCAAAATTCAGCACAAATCATGTATTAATTTTGAAATAAGGCTGGATATCAATCAAATTGAAAGGAAATATTACATACAAGGTAGAATTTCTCAACAAGGAAGCATATCAATATGTATGGAAGGAGCATCTCGATATTTAAGGAATAATTATCTCGCAATTTGGAAGGAAAATCAATCGATTTTTGGTAAGATTTGAATACCAAGTTTAGCTCCTTTCTCCTCCCCTATAAATACCACATCAACCCTAGCATTCCCTACAGCCTAAATTTCGAAAATTTACTCTACGCGTGCTGCTGAAATTTTCGAAATTTTTCTCCCAAAAAAAAAATTCTGCACGAGTCATCAAAATTTTGTCTAGTTTAGAAATTTTTTTATCTCGTTAGGTTGCTCAGAATCCGATCTCCACCGTTCAAAATATCTTTCGATATGTTCCGAATAACATATCCAAATTTCAGCAAAATCCAACGGTTCAATAAGGCGCAATTAATTTTTCAAGACGGCTGATTTTTCGGCGATGATGCTGCTGCGTTTTCAAAGTGCCCGTTGCATGATTCTACTATGTTTTCCGAGTTCTTCATGTTTTCTTCCAGTATAAGGTAATTGGACTTGTTTTAAAGATTAAATCTCGTTATGCATATTACCTTATTCGTTTTTGAAAATACGATCGAGTACATTCTTCTCCTACTCATTTCTTGTGTTGATTGTCATACGATTTTGAGCACTGTGAGGAGTCGACTGGATATGGGTGGGAATCCCAACCATGACGTACCCTTACGCGGTGGGGGATATAACCGCTATACGGCCTCGCCCCCTTAGAGGAGTAAAAATTAGGGACTGATATCAGTAAACAATAGAAAGCAGACGAATCTCAGTGCTGGTAAATGTTATGCAAGTGATATGAATGATGTTATGCAAGTGCAAGTCATGTGATTTTCGAAATTATGCATATTGTTATATTGTGCTCGAACGGCCCCCACTTACTGAGTATTTCCCAAAATACTCACCCCTTACTCTACTCTCCAAGACAAATCAGAAGAAGAAATAGAGAAAGAAGAATCGGACACCAGTTTTTGGACTGATAGTGGACACATGAAGAATTTTAATTAAGAAGATGGTATTGTGAGTTTTTAATTCAAGTTATAAACGATTCCGCAGATTTTTGTCATTTTAAGAATCTACATTGTAAAGACAATCTTTTGATTGATTATGAGTAATAAACTTGTTTTGGTTTATACTGTACTACGAGGCTTATTGTTTAGCAATTATGTGATTGTTGAATAACGCCGGTGTCGACTAACCCCGGTCTCGGGGCGTGACATTTAAGTGGTATCAGAGCCGGTCACCGGCATGGAACACCGAGAAATAAGTGCTATGCGGGACAAAGTGCTACGTGCATGGGAGCCACCTCTTGAACCTGCGGGGCAAAGTGCTACATGACGGGAGCCACCTCTTGAACCTGTAGGAGCCACCTCTAGATTCTCGGTGCTGGTGGATCGAGTGGTCAGGCCGCGACGGGGACGTCGCGTTCTGAAGGAGGGGTGATTGTGATACCCTTGTCCCACATCGAAAAAAATCAAGATTTAAAATGAGTTTATAAAGAGCTACAATAGACTTCTATAGCAACTTGGGTTAATCATTTTCGTAAAGCGAGGACGAATACGAAGTAGTTGCTATAGGGGCCCATTGTGCAGTCACGCAGGCACGGGCCCGGGCTCGGGGCGTGACAGAATGGTATCAGAGCCGCCAGGTTCATAATCTAGTTGGGAAGAAAAATTTGTCAGGTTATGGCAAAAGGCTGATGCAGTCCCCTTTGGAACGACCAACAAGTATTATTCATAATTTGATGTGAGACGTGGTCCGAAAACGAGAAAATCTTTCGTTTAGACCTCTGAAATCGTGTTTTTGCTATTTTAGGAAAGTGTCGTAGAATTCCTAACTTTTCATAGGAAACTCGGAATTTATTTCCATCGACAGTTATAGAATCCTCTCGACGTATTCTTTCTTTCCATGGGTCAATGCCCAAACTTTCTACTTTTGGAAACTTTCTTGAAAATCTCGTTCAACGTGTTTCTTGAAATACTTGTCGATTTTTTTTGGAATTCTATTATGAGGACAATTAGTATTTGTATTTATTTCAGAAATATATCTAATAGAGATAAGTTGACTTAAGCTTCTAATTTAAGGGGAAAAAAATTGACTCGAGGATGATAAGTTATTTATGAAAACTAATATGAGAAAAGTTGATATAAGGATTATATCATAAGTTTTGGGTACTGTACTATAGAAGTTGATTTTGTGTCGATAGTTAATTGTGTGAGCAATATGTTTGGGTTATTAAGAATGTTAAGCGTTAACTTTAAATATGTAGGACAATAGAATATCTTGTGAGAAAATATCATCAGGTTAAGGAATTTCTATTATTTTGGGATAACAAGTAGGTTACCACCTTATGTAAAAAAAAAAAAAGAAAGTTATGAGATATTGATGGATATCAAGGAAAGTATAATACAATAAGTTTTGACTTTTATGGTAATAAGAATGATTCAAAGAGAATGACATTCAATGAGCTCCTTTGTTTTAGAGCGTGATAGGCTCGTGATCTTGATGAAAGTAAGATTTAGTAAAATAATAATTATTTGAGGTAACGACTAGGTTATAATTTTCGGGATTTAAGTCAATAAACTATAGATCAATACTGAGTTAAGTTTCAATATTCTATATGGGTTTTAAGTTCTGAGATAGTAATCGGGATAATTTCTAGATAAGATAAAACTAGTATCAGTTCGCATATATTCAGTGCCGACTTAATTCAACTCACTTCGGTAGATTTCGACGCCATCCTAAGGATGAAATGATTAGCTAAGAGCCGTGCGATAGTAGATGGCGAAAGTAAAAATGTCAAACTCTGAACCCCAAACCAAGAAGAAATCAGATACCATGGCGATGCCAAGAAACAGAAATGCATTTTTTCTGTTACCCAGAATTGGAAAGCCATAATATCGGGAGAAGAAATTTACCTAGCAATGGGGAACAATGTGCATGAAGGAGATAAGCTGAAATCGGAAGATATTCAAGTAATACGAAAATTTTCAGACGTTTTTCCAGAAAGGCTTCTTGGAATGTTCTCGAACTAAGAAGTATAGTTCGAGATAAATTTGGTACCAGTGATGCATTAATCTCCAATACACTATACCGAATGGCTCCAGATGAACTCAAGGAACTAAAAGAATAACTCCAAAAGTTGTTGGACAAAAAAAAACGGATTATGCCAAGTGCATCTCTTTCGGGAGCCCCGGTCCTATTCGTAAAAAAGAATTATGAAAGTATGAGATTGTGTATAGATTATAGAAAACTCTATAAGCCCACAATCAAGAATAAATATCTTCTTCCAATGATAAAAGATCTCTTTTAATCAACTTAAAGGAGCTACAGTCTTCTTCAAGCTTGATCTGAGGACATGCTATCATCAGCTATAGGTCAGAGCAGAAAACACCCCAATGTCAGCATTCAGAATAAGGTCATGTAAGTTCAAAATCAGGAGTATAAGTGGACCCAAAGAAATTGGAGGCAAATCTAAATTAGCTGAGACAAAATAATGCAACCAAAATTAAAAGCTTCTTTGGATTATCAGGCTATTAGCAGAAATTCGTTGAGGGCTTCTCTTCAGTAGTCGTATCATTGACGAGACTAGCACAAAAGAAATATTAATTCAACTTAAGAGAAAGATTTGAAAAGATCTTTCAAGCATTTAAGGAGAAGCTAGCATCTACACCAATGTTGGTATTATCTACTGAGGACAAGGATTTTACCATCTACAGCGAAGCATCAAAGGAAGATATCAGAGGTGTACTCATTGAAGACATGCTAGTCAACTAAAGCCACATGAGCAAAACTACCATACTCACGATCTCGAGTTGGCAGCAGTGATCTTTGCTTTGAAAATTTGGAGACAATATCTCTACGATACCAAATGTGAAATATTCACTCCCTGGCCACCAAGTCTCAAATATTTGTTCATTAAAAAAAATTAAAAATGAGACAGACAGTGGATAGAGTTACTCAAAGACTGTGACTTGACAATGAGCTACCACGCCAACAAGACAAATAAGGTAGCCAATGCTTTGAGTCAAACATGGATAAGATAACATAACATCATTCTCCTTACAACCATGCCTTCAGAAAGCAGTCAAGTTAAAATAGAGTAGAGATACGACACTAGAAAAGTTCAAAGAACAAGTCATGGAAATAAAGTTGTCAGATTTTCATCTTGACCCAGACAAAATCCTTGGGATGAGAGGATGATTATGTGTGCCAGACATCAACAATCTTCGATAAGAAGTTATGTAAGAGGCTCATAAGTCAACATTCTCAATCCATCCAAGCAGTACAAAGATGTATAGGGACTTGAAATAAAGTTTCTGGCGAAGCAGATAGAAATAGATGTCGCTGAGTTTATATTTAATATTTAAATGACAAGTATGCCAACAAGTGAAAGTCGAGGATCAACGACTGGAAGGACTACTGCAACCCTTAGAATCCTAGAATGGAAATGAGAGCATATTTCCATGGATTTCGTTGTAGAATTGTCAAAGTCAATACAGAGTCACGACAGGGTACGTATAATCGTAGATAGACTCATAAAATCTGCGTACTTTGTACTCGTCCAAAGAAATCATAATATTGACAAGTTGGCTACTCTATACATGGATAACATTATACGGCTACATAAAGTACCTACAATCATAATGTCGGATAGAGATCCAAGATTTGTGTCACTTTTGTGGTAGAGCTTTCAAGAAGCCATGAGAACAAAAGTTACTCTTAGTACGACTTATCACCCTCAAACTGATGGCAAAACAGAGAGAATAATTCAAATCCTAGAGGGTTTGATAAGGGCATGTGCCATAAACTTCAGTAGTAATTGAAGTGAAGATATATTCCTGATAGAATTCTCCTACAATAACAGTTATCACAGAAATATTGGAATGAATATATTTGAAGCTTTTTCGGATAAAAGTATCGATCTCCACTGCACTCGGACAGAAATAGAGGAGACAGTCATAACAGGGCTAGAACTAATCCAAGAGATAATGGAAAAGTGGCCATCATCAAAGACAGCCTCAAGGCTGCATAAAACCAAGCAAAATAGTTAGTCTGGTCTTAAAAGGAGACCAATGGAATTTACATTGGGTGAAAAAGTTTATATAAGGGTCTCACTAATGAAAGAATCATTAGATTCAGCAAAACTGAAAAAGTGAAACCTCGTTACGCAGGACTATTCGAAATTCTGGAGAGATTGGCACATTGGCTTACAGAATAGCATTGCCACCACATATGTCTAGATTCCATAATTTATTTCAGAAGTCCAAACTAAGTAAATATACCTCAAACCCAAGCCATGTTATGGAAATTGAACCACTCAAGATCAAAGGTAAGATAGGGAAGAGCTGAAACATGAAGATGTCTATATTCATATTATGGACACCAAGGACCAAGTAGTGAGACGACGTATCATTCCCTACGTCAAGGTGCAATGGTCAAACCACGCAGAACAAGAAAACTACATGGGAGTTTGAAGGGAAAATGTGCAAGCAATATCCCTACCTTTTCCAAGGTCAAGCCGACTCCAGTTTCGAGGACAAAACTTCCAATAAGGAGGAGGGATGTGAGAACCCAAATTTTTGGGCATGTAATGAATTAAATATAGACATGTATAGGAATTTATTTTCGAGTTATAATAAATTCGAAAATATTAAATAATACATGGTATTGGAAATTTCAAGCCAATAAATACATGAAATTCAAAATTCAGCACAAATCATGTATTAATTTTGAAATAAGGCTGGATATCAATCAAATTGGAAGGAAATATTACATACAAGGTAGAATTTCTCAACAAGGAAGCATATCAATATGTATGGAAGGAGCATCTCGATATTTAAGGAATAATTATCTCGCAATTTGGAAGGAAAATCAATCGATTTTTGGTAAGATTTGAAAACCAAGTTTAGCTCCTTTCTCCTCCCCTATAAATACCACATCAAGCCTGGCATTCCCTACACCCTAAATTTCGAAAATTTGCTCTCCGCGTGCTGCTGACATTTTCGAAATTTTTCTCCCAAAAAAAAAAAATTCTGCACGAGTCATCAAAATTCTGTCTAGTTTAGAAATTCTTTTCTCTTGTTAGGTTGCACAGAATCCGATCTCCACCGTTCAAAATATCCTTCGATATGTTCCGAATAACATATCCAAATTTCAGCAAAATCCAACGGTTCAATAAGGCGCAATGAATTTTTCAAGACGGCTGATTTTTCGGCGATGATGCTGCAGCGTTTTCAAAGTGCTCGTTGCATGATTCTACTATGTTTTCCGAGTTCTTCATGTTTTCTTCCAGTATAAGGTAAGTGGACTTGTTTTAAAGATTAAATCTCGTTATGCATATTACCTTATTCGTTTTTTAAAATACGATCGAGTACATTCTTCTCCTACTCATTTCTTGTGTTGATTGTCATACGATTTTGAGCACTGTGAGGAGTCGACTGGATATGGGTGGGAATCCCAACCATGACGTACCCTTACGCGGTGGGGGATATAACCGCTATATGGCCTCGCCCCCTTAGAGGAGTAAAAATTAGGGACTGATATCAGTAAACCATAGAAAGTAGACGAATCTCAGTGCTGGTAAATGTTATGCAAGTGATATGAATGATGTTATGCAAGTGCAAGTCATGTGATTTTCGAAATTATGCATATTGTTATATTGTGCTCGAACGGCCCTCATTTACTGAGTATTTCCCAAAATACTCACCCCTTACTCTACTCTCCCAGACAAATCAGAAGAAGAAATAGAGAAAGAAGAATCGGACACCAGTTTTTGGACTGATAGTGGACACATGAAGAATTTTAATTAAGAAGATGGTATTGTGAGTTTTTAATTCAAGTTATAAACGCTTCCGCAGATTTTTGTCATTTTAAGAATCTACATTGTAAAGACAATCTTTTGATTGATTATGAGTACTAAACTTGTTTTGGTTTATACTGTACTACGAGGCTTATTGTTTAGCAATTATGTGATTGTTGAATAACGCCGGTGTCCACTAACTCCGGTCTCGAGGCGTGACAAGCATAACTTATGTCTCAAATGAGGGCTACCAAAGGTAATTAAAATTTACAAATGGAAAGGAGCGTAATGAGAGATCAATTCGTGCACAATCAGATTTTGCATAAGATTTCCTTCAAATCCATACATTCTCCCTTTTAGCCTAGGAATATGATTACATTCTTTTATTTGGCTTCCCTTACCTTATATTTTTTTTTTCTTTCACATGTGTAATCCCTTAGGTATTAAAAGTACAATTCTATCTTAATCCGAGAGATTTACCCCATGTTATTAAATAATATATACGTGTCAATTTTTTTTTATTTTACTATTAATTTTAGTTTGGTTTTTAGCTAATTCCTGCCACTAATAATTATTTTTGCCACGAGATCATTTTTTCCTAAAATATATCACGCATTAACATAAACCAAAAAGTATATAAAAAAACTTGAGAATAAGTTTTAAAATTTCACGTAATTTTAAAATCCGCAGGTTTCTTAAAAATATAGCACTCATTTACTATCAAATAGAAATTTCACGTAATTTTTAAATATAAAATATTAAGTTTTAAAATTTTGAGAATAATAATAATAATAATAATATAATACATGTTATATACATGAAACGAAATTAGTTTAATGATTAGTTTGGTTGATTATGGTTAAAGTAGTGTGAAATGCAATAATTAAAAAAAAAGACACGTGTAGGAAAAATAAATAAAAGGGTGTAACTCACCTGATGTAGGATATAATTGGCCGAATAATTGGTCAATTTGGTTTATTTATTCTAACGATGCTTAATTTAAAGGTTAACTGCACAAAATCACACGTGTCTAGGTAAGTTCAGTGCAATTCATAAGTAAAGAAAAATTTTCCTAACTGATTTCTCATGCTGCTGGTATGTACCTCGTTTCAAAGGGACATATTCAAGTTCAATCCACACATAGAAAAACGGGCATATATGTTACCAACTCACAATCATCATTGGCCACGTGCAAATATGCAACATAAACGAGTATCCACTCCTCATACTAAGTTCGTGCAATGTCCTCATTGCACTATACGAGACCACAAGAAAAACAAATGGAACATTGAATGCAAAAAAAAAAATAAATAAATTGCAGAAAACACCAAATAAAATATAGAGAAAAAGAATGGAAAAAATCCCCTCATCAATCATCGTCTTCCTCGATGTCTTGTGGTGGAACTCCCACTATGTTCTCATGTGGGAAAGCGTACTGGAACTAGAACAGTGTAGGGAATGTCGGCGGTGGTGGTGTAGTCGATGTTAGAATAGGTGTCCGTCGAGCCAAGTGTTGGCCGAGTGTTCATTTTGTTCACAATGAAACTCTATGTATAAACAATCTTTATTTTAATAATATTTGAAATTATTGTTTTGGCACATCTTTATCTCTATACACATGCTAGTTGCATAGATAAAGTTCTTGAATATACAAATAGTAGAAAGAATATGAGATGCTCATATGATGAGTATCATGAAACTCATATTTGCAATATTGTATATTCTAAACAGTTCCTAGTCGATTCAGCCGTCGCAAAGAGGGATATAGGCCGCTCGAGTTTGAGACTAGTGTCTGCGATGTGAGTACCATGTCTCATTGGTAGGGGACATTGTGATGTCCGAGCATGCAGATAGGTGCTCCTGGTAGAGTGCACTGAACAATCCTCCATGTAAGACTTTCCAAGTGATTCTCACTTATCGAATGGAAACGTCCTAGTTTATGGTTGTATATCATTAGTCCTTATGACCCTGGACAACATTGAGACTCTATGTGCTAGCATTGCACTTTGACTTGTTTACCGACTCTCATGGGGTCATCAGGTGGCAAGGTTGGGTGTTTTGTCGAAACATATAGGAGTCGATGCATTGTAGTTGGGGATTCGGGTATGAATATCCTATGTGATCTCATGTATATGTAGTATGAAATCTCTGATCAGATTATGGTGCTAATTATGAAAGTGGTTTCATAGATTACACCATCGATGCAACTACGACATGACACATAGTATCGATTCTTTGACAGCTCTAGATATACCAATAGTTGTCGAATCGGTTGGGATATATGAGTTGAAGAGACCGTACTGTAAGTTAACCATAATTGAATGATTCTTGCAGGCAATATCATTTGATACCTAGGGAATCATGTAAACGATGATGCTAGTCGTTTAACATGATTGGTTGGGTACTATCAGACTTGAGTTTTGACGTACTTATTATCAAGGAGTTGATAAATAAGAATGGAGCAATTGGGGTATGCTCATATAAGGACATGTTTAGTCCCGAATCACATGGAGATGTGAACCCACAGCTAGTTGTATCAATGAATCATTTAGGATCACACAAGTGCTAACTTTCTAGATCCCGTTGAGAAGTTAAAATAATTCAATGTGTTGAACGACTTATAAAGGAGTTTATAAGTGCCAAGAAAAATAGAAGTATGACTTCTATAAGGAGAATGTAACTTTTAATTTATGGAAGTGTTCCTAAATTAAAAGTTGGTCAAATAAATAATGTATTTGAAAATTGTTATTTTTATAAACATTATTATGGACTAAATTAAATTAATTAAAGTGTTGAATTAATTAAACACTAGTGGTTCTAGTAGTTTCCAAATAATTAAATGACATTTTGTGCTTTATTGTATTTGCTACACATCTTAGTGTTTAGGGTGCTCGATTTTTGCTAGAAAAATAATTTTGAAACTTCCGTTGCGCATTTCAGACACCTTAAACGACCCCCTTTCAAATGGTATCATGAGCTATGGTTACTATTTTGTATAGCATATACTTGATATTATATTAAGGTCGATTTCTAACCGCATGAGATGATTTGTTGCAACAAAATCGAGGCCGGTTTGGGGTGCATTTTGGGCAGCAAGGGCAGCCCGTGTTTTGAAATAACAAAATGTCATGGGTCTTAAGTTGTTGGACCATTGGATGGTTGTCATATTTTGTGAAATTTAAATGGGCCAAAATGTTTTTGGTGAAAAAAGGTGATTTATAATTGAAGTTGGACTTTAATTATTTATAGTAAATGGTGATTTACAAGAAATTCGGTTATAAATAAATTATTTAGAAAGTAGACAAAAGAATTTGTATACTTTGTTAATTTAGTTTATAATCGTGGCTGTTAGTGATTGGATCAAGATATATAATTGATGCCGTTGGGATAGCCTGGGTCATGGATGCTAAATGGATAGCCCAAATCTGGGTTAATCTGCAGGATGGATTCTTTAGAAGCCGGAAAGGTGAATGCCCAAGACATATTCTCCCCGAGCAAGCAGATGCCTGGGCTCTCGAGCCATCTCCCAAGAAGCTTATCACCCGGGCTACCTCGATAACAGTGTCACACTCGATTGCTATCTTATATGTCAGAACTATAGGGCTTTGGCGTGTCAGAGAAGCTATCAGAGGTAGGGTGGCTTGACATGATAGGGTGGCTTGACAGGAAGTCAACATCAAAGGCTATGAGTGGTAGGTGTACGCGCAAATCGAGGTAATCCTTGATTTTCCTTCCTATAAATGGCAGGTATGGTTTATATTTTGAGGCACCACATTCTGGTGCTTCTAAGCTCTTGGCATTTACATATATCCTCACATATATCATTTGTATTCTTCATCTTCAACCTGCTGACTTAAGCATCGGAGTAGCCACGCTGGACACCCCTCCTGCGCCCATTCACTAGTTCCTTTCATTGTTTGCATGTCACGATTAAAGCCATATTCCTTACTCAGTTTCCTTCATTAGGGCACCCACATTGGTATGTTAATGGGTGTTATTAACACCCATTAACATTAAAGCACCAATGTGGGTGGAGGTGTTATTAATTTTTTGTGCCAAGTCAGCAGAAAAATTCATCAGAATGAACGCCGTTAATCCGAAATTTGCGACGGTTTTTGAAAAACCGTCGCAAATTCAAAAGCGTCACTACTTTCTTATTTTTTTTAAAAAAAATCGCAACTTGCGACGGTTTTGTAAAAACCGTCGTTATTTGCGACGGTTTTATTAAAAACCGTCGCTAATAGCGACAGTGTTTGAAAAACCGTCGCTAACATTATTCACCAACGGTTCTTTCATAAATTAAATACTACATATCATATTTAGCAAACTATAACGGCTAGTTTTTAAATAATATTATAAAATACAAAGTACAACGGCTAGTTAAATAAAATAATAATAAAAAATCACTATAAATACAAATCAATTTCTACAAATTTATTCATTCATCCAACATATTGCTACTCATCAACCACACTCAATATATATTCTCTACCATTCTCATACTTCTATTTGTAGGTTCAATATTTATTTCTTTAATCCTTATTTGTATACAATGTCTCATTCTTCGAGCAGCTCGAGCTCCAGCTCCAGCTCTAGCCCAACAAGCGAAGACGAAGTACAAGTTGAAGTTAATGACGAAATTAATGATCCGGGAGAAGAAATGATGTTATGCATGCTTGAACTAAGCAGAAAAATACATGAATCTTCTGAAAGTAGTAACGAGATTCGACGAAGAAGAAGGTTCATCCAAAGAAATCGTGAAGCCGGTCACTTGCGACTCGTCAATGATTATTTTTCCGCCAGCCCAGTGTATCAAGATCATATATTTCGAAGAAGATTTCGTATGCGAAGAGAGTTATTCCTTCACATTGTGAATGCACTTGAGGCCAATTCAATGTATTTTCAACTGAAGAACGATGCTGCTAGAAGGAAAGGATTGTCACCACTACAAAAATGCACAGCTGCTATACGTCAATTGGCTTATGGAGTCCCTGCCGACCATCTTGATGAGTACCTACGTATGGGGGAATCAACTGCCATCAAGTGTCTTTTCAAATTCTGCCAAAATGTGGTTGAAATATTTGGTGATCGATACCTGAGACGGCCGAATGCTGATGATATTCAACGTCTTCTTCAAATGCACGAAGAGAAACACAAATTTCCTGGCATGTTGGGTAGCCTTGATTGTATGCACTGGCAGTGGAAAAATTGTCCAGTTGCTTGGAAAGGGCAGTTTACCAGAGGCCATGGGTCGCCGACAATCGTACTTGAAGCAGTCGCATCTCAAGATCTGTGGATATGGCACGCATTCTTCGGGGTCGCGGGTTCACGTAATGATATTAACGTGTTGTACGAATCTCCCATATTCAACAATATCTTGCAAGGAAATGTCCCGGAGATCAATTTCACAGTTAATGGCACTCATTATACGAAGGGTTACTATCTAACGGATGGAATATATCCGGAATGGGCTACTTTCGTTAAGGCTTTTCCTTGTCCGGAGGATCCTAAAAGGAGATTGTTTAAAGAAAGACAAGAGTCTGCAAGAAAAGATGTTGAACGGGCATTTGGAGTGCTCCAATCCAGATGGGCGATTGTTAGAGGTCCAGCTCGTTATTGGTACAGAAAAAAATTAAAATATATTATGTTAACATGCATTATTTTGCACAACATGATTGTTGAGGATGAGGGGTGTAACGTGACAAATTGGTCTAACGACGAAGGTGACGAACCCGCACAACCTGTCCAAGGCTCAAACCGAGGATTTCATGATTATCTCCGTAGAAATTCCGAACTACGTGACTCTGAAGTACATCACCAACTTCGTGCCGACTTAGTTGAGCATATTTGGACAGAGTACAACAACAATTAGTGAAGTCAGTTTATTACAAATTTCAAAATGTTTGATTTATATGTTGTTTTTCATTATGTTCAACTGTTGTTTCCTATGTGTACGCTTTCAGTCAAATTTGTAATAAATTTTTAAATTGAAATATTGGAATTAAGTTATTTTTTAATGTCTTAATAATATTTTAATGAATATTGGAAATAAGTTATTTTTAAAATAATAATACTATTTATTTTCAGTAATATTTGTTGTAAAATGTTAAAAATATTAGAAAGATATTGAAATATTAAAAATATAAAAAAATGAGTAAGTGGACAGTGGGACCCATAAATAATGAAAGTTGAAATTAAATGAATGTGGGTGTGTGTTAATAATGGGGAAGTGTTAATGTAATGAATATGTGGCTCGTGGACCCCATCATTTTTGATGAGATGGAGAGTTATTAACATGAATTAATTCCGACGGATGCGGATGCCCTTATCTTGATAGCAGATCTGGTGGAGCACCCGACCCGGCTCATTCATTTCACCCGGATCGCTTCATTGACGCCCTCTGTGAGAACTTGAGCTCAAGACGTAGATATGATTTCCATTCAAGAGCAAGTTCGACCTTGTTCGGCACCTCAGTAAGCCCAACTTTGCTTAGCAAACATACTAGTCCGACCAGCTCGGCACTCAGATCTTATATGTGGATTTGATATGTCCTCAAAGCTCAGCAGATATCCCGGATTGGCGTGGAAGAGCATTTGCTATGCACTCAGTAGCATACAGCTATATTAGTCACCTAATTTAGCTCAACCGGAGAAGTTTCACTCTATCGAAAATGAATTCGGATGCAGTATTTCCAGGTTAGTGATTTGGTTTTTAATAAAACTAATATAGCAGGAGAAGCAAAATCTCTTAAGTCCGGGAGACATGAGGCCCCAACACAATCTTTTAAGTCCGGGAGGTATGTGGCCCCGGCACCTTATCTAAAGTCCGGGAGACATGAGGCCCCGGAACAATCTTTTAAGTCCGGGAGGTATGAGGCCTCATGTCTCCTGGCACAATTTTTTAAGTCCGGGAAACATGAGGCCCCGGGAAAATCTTTTAAGTCCGGGAGACATGAGGCCCCGTCACTATCTTTTAAGTCCGAGAAATACGAGGCCCTGGCACATTATTTAAAGTCAGGAGATAGGAGGCCACGGTACATTACTTAAAGTCCGGGAGATACGAGGCCCCAGCACATTATTTAAAGTCCGGGAGAAATGAGGCCCCGGCATATTCTCTAAAGTCCGAGAGACACAAGGCCCCAGCACATTATTTAAAGTCCGGGAGATACGAGGCCCCGGCACATTCTCTTAAGTATGGGAGATACGAGGTCCCGGCACATTATTTAAAGTCCGGGAGATATGAGGCCAAGTCACATTCTCTAAAGTCCGGAAGACACGAGGCCCCAACACATTCTCTTAATTCCGAGAGATACAAGGCCTCGACACATTATTTAAAGTCCGAGAGACACGAGGTCCCGGCACATTATTTAAAACCCATGAGTTACGAGGCCCCGGCACATTCTCTTAAGTCCGGGAGACACGAGGCTCCGACACATTATCTAAGTCCAAGGATCCGTACCCTGGCCCGGGGACCCCTACCTCGGCCATCTGCTAAGTCCAGAGATCTGTAACTTGGCCCGAGGACCCGTACCTCGGCCATCTGCTAAGTCCAGAGACCCGTACCCTGGCTCGGGGCTCCGCACCTCGACCACGCCAAGACCCAGGGCTCCATACACTAGTTGCTCATTAATTCCAAGGCTCCGTTCCTTGGCTCGGGGCTCCGCACCTCGAATATTCATTAAGTCCAAAGATCCGTACCCTGGCTCGGGGACCCGTACCTCAGCCATCTGCTAAGTCCAGGGACCCGTACCCTAGCTCAGGGATCCGCACCTCGACCACTCAAAGACCCAGGGCTCCGTACCATGGTTGTTCATTAAGTCCAAGGCTCCGTAACCTGGCTCGGGGCTCCGCACCTTGACCATTCATTAAGTCCATAGATCCATACCCTGGCCCGAAGACCCGTGCCTCGGCCATCTGCTAAGTCCAGGGACCCGTACTCTGGCTCGGGTCTCCGCACCTCGACCACTCCAAGACCCAGGGCTCCATACCCTGGTTTCTCATTAAGTCCGGGGCTCTGTACCCTGGCTCGGGGCTCCGCACCTCGGCCATTCATTAGGTCTAGGGATCTGTACCCTGGCCCGAGGACCCGTACCTCGGCCATCTGCTAAGTCCAGGTACCCATACCCTGGCTCGGGGCTCCACACCTCGACCACTTCAAGACCCAGTGCTCTGTAACCTGGTTGCTCATTAAGTCCAGGGCTCCGTACCCTGGCTCGGGCTCCGCACCTCGATCATTCATTAAGTCCAGGGATCCGTACCTTGGCTCGGGCTCCGCACCTCGACCACTCCAAGACCCAGGGCTCCGTACCCTGGCTCGGAGCTCCGCACCTCGACCATTCATTAAGTTCAGTGCTTCGTACCTGGCTTGGGGCTTGGGGCTCCGCACCTCGACCATTCATTAAGTCCAGGGCTCCGTACCCTGGCTCGGGGCTCTGCACCTCGTCCATTATCTAAGCCCAGGGCACTACATCCTGGCTCGGGGCTTCGCACCTCGACCATTCCCAAGTCCTGGTACATGCTCCCCGGTCCAAGGCCCCGGCACCTAATCCCATCTCTGGGATATTTGAAGCCCCCGATGCTTTTATAGTCTATAAATTTTTCTATTGAAGCCCATGACCGGGCACACAAGACTAATCGGGACAACGAGTATGACTCTAGCCTAAATATTTAAGGAGGGAGTGATGATACCCTTGAGATAGCACGGGTCATGGATGCTAAATGGATAGCCCAAATCTGGGTTAATCTGTAGGATGGATTCTTTAGAATCTGGTCAGGTGAATGCCCGAGACATATTCTCCTCGAGCAAGCAGATGCCCGGGCTCTCGAGCCATCTATCGAGAAGCTTATCACCTGGGCTACCTCGATAACAGTGCCGCACTCTATTGCTATCTTATCTGTCAGAACTATAGGGGTTTGGCGTGTCAGAGACGCTATCAGAGGTATGGTGGCTTGACAGGATAGGGTGGCTTGATAGGTAGTCAACATCAAAGGCTATGAGTGCTAGGTGTACGCGTAGATCGAGGTAATCCTTTTTTTTCTTTCCTATAAATAGCAGGTATGGTTTACATTTGAGGCACCGAATTCTGCTGCTTCTAAGATCTTGGCATTTACATATATCCTCACATATATCACTTGTGTTCTTCATCTTCAACCTGCTGACTTAAGAATCGGAGTGGCCACGCCGGACACCCCTCCGGCGCCCATTCACGAGTTCCTTTCATTGTTTGTAGGTCACGATCGAAGCCATATTCCTTGCTCAGTTTCCTTCATTATCTTGATAGCAGATCCGGTGGAGCACCCGACCCGGCTCATTTATTTCACCCGGATCACATCAATAATATTGGATCAATTGATTATTGTGATAATTAATTGATGGTGTATGATATGTGATATTATGCATTAAGGATGATCAAAAGCCCAAGCCCAATTTGCTAGGTGTATGTTAGGATATTTTGTGTTGAATGATTGTAATAATTATCAATTTATAAAGTAGTCTTGGTTTATGGCCCGTTCACACCCCATGAGATGTATCACTATTTGCCATGGATATTTATTTGTAAATATTAGTATAGTGGAAGATCAAGATTGGAATATTGTGGCCTTGATGATTATGAAGATCGAAGACATGTAAATATTGGAGGCTTGTGTAAAAGTTGCATTTGCTTCCCATGCATTTCCCTAGGATTGGACCTAGGCCCGTGTTTAACTCACACGGGCCATTAGTTTTGGGACGATTGATCATCCTTGTTTAGTTTACTGTTTATAATATATGCATGATATGTTATAAATAATGAGTATGTGCGTTATTATTATGATAATAACAAAGTTGCATGAATCCGGCAAACATACGATCAAACATGGCGAGCTTTTAAACAAAATTAATGATGAGACCTTTCAAAATTAAAAATCCTCATTTTGAATAAGATTCAATATTAATATCAAGCCCGAAAATGGGAATTATAAAGGTGTTTATAACTTCCATGTCTTCCATCGACAATGGGTGCATGATGAACGCTACCCGTGCTCGGGGCTCAGCTCATATTATTGGGGGGGGGGGGGCGGCCTGGACACCGGAAAGTTGTGACATCCATTGACATGGTGATGTAAACTGCGTGTAACTCCCATGATTTGGGCTCATATTATTGAGGGAACTCATGGCGACCGTCCATTAAGGTTCAACATCGATGGGTAAGGCTTGACACGTAAAGATGAACGATGTCATATTATTGGGTTCGAATCAAACGTGAGACAAAAGTTTACGTAAAAAGTTGCATAGAGATGCAATTGGAAACTATCTTTTAGGCATGATGATTGGCTGATATTATTCGGGATCATAATTTTCTAATTGGACCTTACGTACCTACTGAGGAAAGGAATTTCCCGTTTTCACTAGAGGGTAGTGAAAAATGTAAAAAACAGTGGGAGTAAAAAAGTATGAAGTAAAAGTCCACACTTTATATCTTACTAAATATTTTAAAATGGACATTAACATTTATCTGTTTTACTTTTCAGTACAAATTTGACAATGTCTTCGATTCGCAACCCATTATCTGCAATACTCGACAAACACATATCAACCGGACCTAATTACCTCAATTGGCTAAGAAATCTGAAAATCGTCTTGAATTCGGAAAGGATAGCATATACACTGACTAAATCACCCCATGTTGAGGCTCCGACTGACTCCACTCTTGAGGAATTGCAGACTTACAAGGAATGGTGTGACCATGACTTGAAAGCCAAGTGTTATATGCAGGCTTCTATGAATGATGAACTGCAGAGGCGTTTTGAGGATGTAAAGAGTGCTGCTGGCATTCATTTGCATCTCAAAGAGCTATTTGTTGAGCAAACACGACCTCTTAGGCATGATACAGTCAAGGAGCTGTCACTTTACGCATGCGAGATGGGGCCTCGGTCCATGAGCATGGCCTAAAGTTGACTAGGCTCGTGGATAAGCTCGTTGGCATGGATCTTACGTTGCCTTCGGAGTTGACCACTGACGTGTTGCTTTCGTCGCTGCCTAGCTCATTCGATCCTTTTGTGGTGAATTTCAACATGAACAAGCTAGAGCCTACCCTTGAGGAGTTGGTGAATATGCTTTTTACGTTTGAAGCCGCCATCAAGAAAGAGAAGTCGGTTCTTTATGTGGGCTCTTCATCTGGTACGAAGACTAGTCTACCTGGGAAGGGAAAGAAGCGTTCTTTCCAATGTCCCAAGAATAACGTGCCCTTCAAGAGGCAAGCTCCGAGTCCCGCTGTGGCAGCTACACCAGTTAAAGCTTCATATGCCATCACTACAGGAAGCATGTACATTGGAGGCGTAACTGCAGAGAATATCTTGCCCAGAAGAGTTCTGGAAACGATATGTTCTATATTGATGTAAACATTTCAACTAAATCTACTTCTTGGGTATTGGATACCGGTTGTGGCTCACGTCTCTGTAATGATTTGCAGATGATGGGAAGAAGTATGAGATATAGGGAAGGTGATACCTTCTTAAGGATGGGAAAGCGAGCAAGAGTTGCTGCCAAGGCCGTAGGAAGTGTTTACTTGCTTTTGAACAATGATTTTAAGTTGATTTTAAGAGATGTTTTGTTTGTACCTGATTTCGTGAAAAAAATTGTTTCCATTTCTATGCTTGATAAAGATGGATATTCTTGTTTATTTAGCAAAAGTGTTTGCAAAATTTACAAGAATGAATGTTTGATTGGTACTGGAGAACTTGAAAACGATATCTATAATTTAAAATTGAAAGATATTCCACTAAACAATGTCCAAAAAATAACAACAACAAACAAGCGAAAGCAAGATACTCTTAATACGGCACAATTATGGCATGCTCGATTAGAACATATTTCCCTAAGAAGAATGAACAAGCTAGTGGGAGTGGGCATGTTTGATATGTCTGATATTAATTCTCTCCCAACTTGTGAATCATGTCTAAAAAGAAAGATGACCAAAATTCCCTTTAAGGGCCATGTGAAGCGAGCCAAAGGGTTATTGGATTTGATCCATACCAATGTGTGCGGTCGGCTTAGCATCACCCTAAGCATGGACATGTCTACTTCATTACCTTTACCGATGACTTTTCGAGGTATGGGTATATGTATTTGATGAAATAAAAATCTGAAGCCTTTGAAAGGTTCAAATAATTCAGAAGTGAAGTAGAGAAACAATTGGGATGAAGCATCAAGTCACTTCAATCGGATCGAGGTGGTCAGTACTTGAGTGCAGTGTTCCAAGAGTATCTAAGGGAGAATGGGATTCTCTCGCAGTGGACTCCACACGCTACACCGCAGTTGAATGGTGTTTCTGAGTGTCGTAACCGGACTTTGATGGACATGGTTTGGTCTATGATGCGGTTCACGGAGCTGCCGCCATTTTTTGGGGATATGCGCTTGAGACAGCGGCACTGTTGTTGAACAATGTTCATTCAAAGGCAATTGATAAGACACCATATGAGATATTGATGGGTAAGCCTTCCAAATATTCTTATATTAGAATATGGGGATGCCCTGCTTATGTGAAGCAGTTAGTGGGAGATAAATTGGATAGTCGATCCATTTTATGTTAATTTGTGGGATATCCAAGGAATTCAGTTAGATATTATTTCTATCATCCCCAAGAAACAAAGTTGTTTGTTTCTAGGAATACAACCTTTTTGGAAAAGAAATTTCTATTGGATAAAAAAGGGAGATGATAGAACTCGAAGAGGTTCGAGAGACACCAAAAATTGAAGGAAGAACACACACCCAAAGAGCGAAGAGAAGATATACAAGCTCCTAGAAGATCCGAGAGAGTCTCGAGACCACCTATGAGGTATGGTATGCTTCTTGAAGAGGGCCATGATGAGCCTAACCATGGATGTGGTCCAAGGACCTTCCAGGAAGCGTTATCTGATGCCGATTCATCCAAGTGGCTTAAAGCAATGGAATCAGAGATGAATTCCATGCATTTGAACCAAGTATGGAATCTCGTGGATCCACCTGAGTGAACTATTCACATTGGGTGTAAATGGATTTACAAGAAGAAACTTGGGGCGGATGGGAAGGTATTGATCTTCGAGGCGCGATTTGTGGCAAAAGGATATACTCAAAGACAAGGAGTTGACTTTGAGGAAACCTTTTCTCCAATTGCAATGTTCAAGTTTATAATGATATTGTTAGTCATAGCTGCATGGTATGTCTATGAGATATGGCAGATGGATGTCAAGACAGCCTTTCTTAATAGGGATATTAAGGAAGAGATTTACATGTCTCAACCTGATGCAGCAAAGGAGGATGTTTGGATAAGGAATTTCGTCTAAGAGTTGGGCGTCATTCATAATGAAGTTGCTCATGTCCCGGTGTTTTGTGACAACACGGGAGCTATAGCTCAAGCAAAGGAGCCAAGGTCTCATCAGAAATCCAAACATTTATTGAGAAAGTACCACATCCTCCGAGAGATTGTGGAAAGAAGAGAAGTGTCGATTGACAAAGTCAGCTCCGCAGATAATGTTGCTGATCCACTAAATAAGCCTTTACCTAGACCATTATTCGAGAAGCAACGCGAATCGATGGGTTTGAAGTATATGGGTAGTTGTCTCTAGTGCAAGTGAGAAATTGTTAGAGTAGGTGTCCGTCGAACCAAGTGTTGGCCGAGTGTTCACAATGATACTCTATGTATAAATAATCTTTATTTTAATAATATTTGAAATTATTGTTTTGGCACATCTTTATCTGTATATTTATGCTAGTTGCATAGATAAAGTCCTTGAATATACAAATAGTAGAAAGAATATGAGATGCTCATATGATGAGTATCATGAAACTCATATTTGCAATACTGTATATTCTAAACAGTTCCTAGTCGATTCAGCCACCGCAAAGAAAGATATAGGTCGCTCGAGTTTGAGACTAGTATCTACGATGTGAGTACCATGTTTCATTGGTAGGGGATATTGTGATGTCCGAGCATACAGATAGGTGCTCCTGGTAGAGTGCACTGAACAATCCTCCATATAAGACTTTCCAAGTGGTTCTCACTTACCGAGTGGAAACGTCATAGTTTATGGTTGTACACCATTAGTCCTTATGACCCGGGACAACATTGAGACTCTATGTGCTGGCATTGCACTTTGACTTGTTTACCGACTCTCATGGGGTCATCAGGTGGCAAGGTTGGGTGTTTTGTCGAAACATATAGGAGTCGATGCATTGTATTCGGGGATTCGGGTACGGATATCCTATGTGATCTCATGTATATGTAGTATGAAATCTCTGATCATAGTATTGTGCTAATTATGAAAGGGGTTTCATAGATTACATCATCGATGCAACTACGACATGACACATAGTATCGATTCTTTGACAACTCTCGATATACCAATAGTTGTCGAATCGGTCGTGATATATGAGTTGAAGGGACCGTACTGTACTCTAACCATAATTGAATGGTTCTTGCAGGCGCTATCATTTGATACATCGGGAATCATGTAAGCGATGATGCTAGTCGTTTAACATGATTGGTTGGGTACTATCAGACTTGAGTTCTGACGTTCTTGTTATCAAGGAGTTGATAAGTAAGAATGAAGCAATTAGGGTATACTCATATAAGGACCTGTTTAGTCCCGAATCACATGGAGATGTGAACTCACGGTTAGTTGTATCAATGAATCATTGAGGGCCACACAAGTACTAACTTTCTAGATCCCGTTGAGAAGTTAAAAATAGTTCAATATGTTGAACGGCTTATAAATGAGTTTATAAGCACAAAGAAAAATAAAATTATGACTTTTATAAGAAGAATGTAAATTTTAATTTATGGAAGTGTTCCTAAATTAAAAGTTGACTAAATAAATAATGTATTTGAAAATTGTGATTTTCATAAACATTATTATGGACTAAATTAAATTAATTTAAGTGTTGAATTAATTAAACACTAGTGGACTAGTAGTGTCCAAATAATTAAATTAATTCAAGTGTTGAATTAATTAAATAACATTGGGCCTCGTAGAGCTAATTAGAGATAATTATTAAACTAGTGGGCGTGAGTAAAATCAAGTAAAGTTTAAATGGTCTCAAATATGTTTGAGACATTTAAATAAAAAGTCGATGAGTCTTGTAATTGTTACAAGCCCAAGTAGAAAGCATGCGAGGGAGGTGAAGGGTTGGAGGCTACTTTTTCAACATCCAAGACATGGCATGCGTATGCTCACTTCAACCTTTTTCACAACCAAGAAAAACACTCCTCCCTCTCTCCTCCAAGGGCTATGGCCGAAATTTTTTAGCTTTTCTCTCCTTCATTTTGCTTCTTCAATAGTTGAAGATTCCACTCTCTTCTCAAAGAAAAATCCTCTAATTTTTCTAGTGCAAAATTAGAGGGGATGTTCCTTGTTGGTGGTGGGCTTAATTTTTGAGCAAGGAGTGCTCATTGGAAGCTTGAAGATTAGTCTCGTCATTGAAGAGCTTAGTTGTTTGACAACTAAGTTGGAGCCATCATCAATCTTTTAAGATTGATATGTATATCTTTAAAACACCATATGTATGACATTTTGTGTTTTATTGTATTTGCTTCACATCTTAGTGTTTAGGGTGCTCGGTTTTTGCTAGAAAAATAATTTTGAAACTTCCGTGGTGCATTTTGGGCACCTTAAACGATACCTTTTCAGTCGAGGGGTCAAGATCCATCTGTGTGGCCATCCCTCGCATTAGTGCGTTCATGAAGCACTGATATGAGCTGGTAACTATGTGATATTAAGTCTGGTAGTTCGACCAAGCATACAATTCATCGATCCTCTCGCTGTTAGTATGACGACGGGGTTGTGGTGGTGGTGCTTGGGAGCTAGATCCTCCCCCGGGTATAGCATCATCAGGAAGGTCAACCATCATTTCCCAATCTTGGTTTTCCAATGTGAATCATCTATGTGCTTCATGGGTTTTAGACACTCGTCATCTTCGTGGAACTCAACACCAGCTTAGGCACACAACTCAATGATAATCATAGGAAATTATAACACAATGTTATTGTTGTTGATGCTCAATTTAATTTGAAAGAAAAGAATATTTTCCACATCGATCAAATATGAGGTAATACAAACGGTTCATGTAAAGAGCCTAGAACCTTGCCAAGCAACATAGAAACGATAGTGAGCCTAGTACCTTGGAAAATCAAATAGCTGCATCTATCATAGTAAGATTCAAAGTAATTAAGCCATAATAAAAGTTTGTACCACATGTCCAAGAGGTAGTTTGTGACGTGGGCATCTCCACAGTAGATCCTTGTAGCGCTTCCATGCTCCGTACATTGATTCCTGGTCATATTAGAAAAGGCGGTGATGTCAACTCTCAACTTCATTGTCTTTGAAGGGGGAAGTGCTTAGTGTGAGACTCTTTGGCCATAATTTCCCAATTTGTGATGGAACCTAAAAGCAAATAATTTAACTAAGATTTAGCTCAATCTCTCGATGAAAAAGGAAATAAGAATAAGCGTAAACTAATAGCATCATCAGAAATTCCATTATATTTAAATGTATTGCATATCTCAAGGAAATTTTATATATGAATGTTTGGATCGTCAAATTTGTTCCCCCAATCTGGACTGCGTTATAAATCATCTGCATTATGGTCAGATTGATTTCAAATTTTTTTGCATTCACAATTGATCGCACCTTGCTCTGGCATTTCCCATCAAGATAAGATTGTGCATACTCCAGCATTTGTATGCGCCATGGCTTCTCGTGATGTTGCTATTATTCCTCAACATGTCTTACTTCTTTTTGTGCGGTCATATTAAATTTTTGTTTCCTCATTCTTTTGTGAAAAAATTTCTCGATTTTTGGATCTAACGGGTCAAGCTCCGAGTCAATGGATCGTGGCATGTAGTATAGAATGAATCTGTGATAAAAAAGAATCGTGTTAGCTTCACGAACATTTAATAAAACTAAATCAAATAACTCAAAATAAAGTCGTGATAAGTCCTCAAAAACGGCGCCAATACCTGATCGAGCTTTTCTTGCACGGAAAAATCCCCAAAATAAAATTTAAACTGTGTTTCTCGAAATAATAGCAAGTACACAAGTCAAGTTATATTATAGTGTACTGGGTACAAGTATTCTTCCCACAAAGATTGTGTACACAATTATTATTTTCAAAAATTTATTCTTTAGTGAGGGTAAACGATTATTTGATGTGAGTTTATCTACTAAAAATTTAAAGATAATTATAATTCAACAATGCAATAAATTCAAGTCAAGGAAAATCTTAAAATAAAGTGAGAATGAATTTTAGTTCACATATCTCTTGTTTACTTCAAATAATTAATCTCGACTATTGCTCATATTTTTTACAAGATTCTCTAATTTATTAATACACTATCTCAAGAAACATTAAGCTAATCCAACACAATGAAATAATAGAATGTTTTAAATTATTTATTGAAGGTGAATGCATAATTTATGGAATCCCTTAGTTTTTGACCTATTGGACTATCACTATCGACTGTATTCAATTTCATATATCTAGAAAATCGTAAATCTACGGACTATATTACTTGTTTATATTGCAAACTATTCTTTTGAACTCACTTGAAATATAAAATATCATAAAAGTTAGTTACGCTTAAATGATTTAAACAAAATCAGTAATATAATCAAGAATTAAAAAAAACCAATAACGAGATTAAATAAAGCAATGTCTCGAAGTACGATCCCTTTAAATATCAATGAATATAAAAATTTAGCTAATAAAGGTCATAATACATTTATAAAAACAAAGTCTTTAAACTAAAAATACTAAAAGAAGTGATGAACAGAAAAAACTCTCCATGGAAATCCTTCTTCTTGCTCCCTCGGCTCTCGTCTTTTCTTCTGCATCCGAAGGCTTGTCAAACGTTTGAATTGTTCCCTTAATAACCATGTATTAGGCTTTCCATGTAGGTGATAGCCCAGAAAAGTGGAAACAAATTGATGACACATTTTCTGCATAATTACTTGTAATCAAGCGCTCTGGGGCGGTCAAAATCACCTGCCCTAGCGCGAGCTGCTCGCAAATTTGCATAATAGTACTTGAGCGCTCTGGGGCGGTTGATTTCGCCCGCCCTAACGTGCCATGCTCGCCATACAACATTCAATTTCAACTCGTGTTCGCTGGTCCGGTTAAAATAACATGTCCCAGTGCAAGCTTTGCGCAAATTTTACTTTTTTTATCCGTTTGTGCACGAGGGCAGGCAATTTCATCTGTCCTAGCTCACCATGCTCGCATATTGGCCCATATTTCCTTTCTTTTTGATCAAATCACCTACAAATCAACCATAAACACATAAAGAAAAACTAATATGAAAAATATGAATAAATAAGATAAACGAAACATGCAATAATGAGATTCAAAATGACAAAATAAAATACGTAAAAATGATACACATCAGTTTATTTTCACCTGACATGCCCGCAATATCAGAAAATCTTTGCAAACAAAATTGGCACACCCAATGGACTGGAATATGCCACAAAAGACACGAGAAAGCTCTGAGAAAGTAAAATGGGTAGTTTGAGAAGCCTTCGATCGAAGAAATTGCACAAAAAGTTCATGTTCAAGGCATGGTTGAACGAATTAAAGGCCAACCACATGACCGTGTTGTTTCCATAGAAATTTATTAGCCCCAAATGTATGTTGGAGAAAATAACGCAAGGGAGTTATAGGAAATGTCAGAGCATCCTGTCAATGGTATCCTAGCTTATGTAAAGGCAACAATGAGTCAAACTATCAGATCTATGATAGCAAGGGGAGCAACCAATCCAAAAAGGTTGAACAAGGTTCAGGGAGTTCCAAAGCAAGTTACATTCATTGTCCAATCTCAACACTCCCTGGTGATCAAACAAAACTTGCATTAAGAAATCCTCGGTAAAAAGTCAATAAAATTCGAGCTCGATACAATCGCAAATGCACAATATCAAGTAATAATATAGTATACACGAGTACGAATATCATTCCTCCAGAGATTGTATTTCACAATTATTATTTCCTACTATTAAACTTTTAGCAACGATGATTTGAATGATTACTTACTACTAGAATGATTAAATAATCAATTACTAAATGATTCAACGATGAGATTATGAAATGAGCAAATTAATATGAGTAATTAAGGATTCAATGACAAATAAATTTGTTGGGAATCTTGGTTCACAAACCCTCGTTAATTTAATTAATTTGATTTGACAATGATCCACGCTTTTGGCAGGATTTCCTAACCAACTGAACACGCTCTCTCGAACTATGTCAAACTAATTCAACATAGTGAAGTAATTAAATCTCTTTAATCATTTATCAAGGGTGAATAACACGTCGCTCTATGAAATCCCCTAACTTTCGACCTATTGAACTATGACTATCAACGTGTATCCAATTTCATATTTCTATGCAAATTGTAAATCCACGGACTATGCTACTCGTTCCTATCACAAGTTATTCTCTCGAATTCACTCGCAATTTGAGATTATTATTGAAGTAGCTACTCTTTAATAATGCAAAGAAAAACAATTGCATAATCAAGAATCAATCAAATGTCGAGAGTTAAATTAACTAAACACGATTTTGGATAGGATCCCCTTAATTTCCAACAAATATGAAAAGTTTGCTCATAGAATTCATGATAAAAATATGAAAAACAATGTTTAAAAAAGAAGTTCTAAACTAGAAATACTAGACTTGGCTAAAACGCGAATAACGGTGCCTGGAAATCTTGAAATTCTTCAACTCCAAACCTTTTCTCTCCTCCAAGCTTCAATGGCTGCTGAAAGTCCTCTCATCCTCCTTGTTTTCGTGTCTTAGGGTTTTTGTGACAGCCTCCTTCCTTCCCAGTTGGAAACAAGATAAAAGAGAAATTTACTTCTTTACTCGCGTTAGGGCGGTCCATCTTCAGTTCTGGTTAAATTTTCATCTTTTCCGCCATTCTCCTGCACATTCATACAACTCAGTGAGCGGTGATCAAATGCAATAATTTAAGATAAAATGACCAAAATGTGGACTTCAGGTAGACAAAATGATGCAAACTAATGAATTTTCGTCTTTTCTGCCATTGTCCTGCACATTCATACAACTTGGTGAGTGGTGATCAAATGAAATAATTTAAGATAAAATGACCAAAATGTGGACTTCATGTAGACAAAATGATGCAAACTAAGAGTCATGATAAAGGATGCACACCACCACATATAATAGAATAGGTTTTTGGCAAAAAGATTCAGTCAAGTGTACGTGAAAATGGAAATGAAGAGAAACAAGTAAATCATTTTTTTGTGACTGATTATATCCATCAACCTAAATCATACAAGGATTTGACTAGTAAGATTTCAGAGAGTGAATATTGAAGTAGATGCTCGAGGGACACAAACCTCCAAAGGGAAGTCAAGAGGCAAAAATACTGTAAGTATCATGATTCATTTAATCATGCAGTAAAGTTTGTCTTACTTTGAAAGCTATTTTGGCAGCAAAGAAAGAGGTAATGACAATTGGTAACTATCTGTTTCCTCCCATGGTCTCAAAGAATGCAAATTTTCAAATGTATATGCATTTTTGAATCAGAAAATAAAGCACAAAAAAGTAGAGGACTCCAAAGAGGAAAATGAAGAAGTGTTTGATCACCAAAGGACAAATTTTCAAGGCTAGTACTAGGAATAATTCGTCAAGAACAAGCTTATTTCAACATAATAATTCTAGAAATGGTAGGGAGCCCTCTGCCTTTGTGTCGAGGAACCAACATTTCTCTAAACAAACAGTTTCAGCCAAATAGTCCATGGTTGTCAGGGAGTCATCTCAAAAAGTCGCACCAGATCACCGGGATTCTTTATTTTCGATCACAGAAAACAAAATATGTGAGAAGGATTTCTGATGGAAGCCTAATGAACAAAGTTCCATTAGGAAGAACATATGAGCATCAGAGAGAAAGGTCCAGATTTTTTCTTCCCCCGAGAGGGGATTTGAATGGAACATGGAGAGTGGTCAAATTAGGATTTCAGTGGCTGAAATTTTGGTATTTGAACATGAGTGTTCAAAAAAGTGAAGAAATAAATATTTTTAATAGATTTTTACTGAAAATTTTGGAGGAGGAGAAGAAAAGCGGGCATTCAAAATTTTGAATTTGGACCAAAGCCCAAAATTTTACTCCTTGGTTCTAGACCAAGTTCAGGGTCTAATTTTTATAATAAAACATGGGATTCATGAACTTTACTTGAAGGCATAGTTTGGTACACATGATAGGATAAACATGTGACATATAATATAAGGATACGTTAAGGATAAATAAGAGGTATGATATTATATTTAATGTTTGATATGATTTTAATAAGAGTTATTAAATTTATATATTAGATTGTAATGACAAAATTAACCTTATCATAATAAATTTTATAATTTCAAAGTTGTTGCTTGAGTTCATATTTTTTATATGTTCATGCGTCGATAGTGCTTGCATGATTTATTTATTTTTATCTAATTTTATATATTATATAATATGATAATTGAGCTCTTGATTTTGTGAGTCAAGTCAAATATCAATTTTTAAGGTTAATCGAGTGACACTAATAATTTTATAGAGATTTATAAAAATTATTTATATAATTATCTCGAATTATTTATATAATTATCATATTATATAATATATAAAAATAAATAAAATATTTATTTGATTTTAATTTATACCTACTAGCATAGATTTATAAAAATCATTTATAAATCGAGGGTAATTAAGTCATTTGTAGTGTATTTTATCATTAGACTAAAATTATCACACCTAATAGAAAGGATATTTTATCATTCTAAAAAATTATTTATCAAGGGCCCATGATATTATCATGAGCTTTTTAAAAATGTACCAAACATGGGATAAGGAGGATTATTTATCAATCTCTCCCTTATCTCATGTACCAAACTATGCCGAAATGAGTTAGATTACAAGATTTATAATCAGGTACTTTGGGCCAATGAATCAATACCTAGGTGGCATTTTTTGGAGCTAAATTTTAGTTAGGCCCAAACTGGCTGAGCCCAAGCCCAAGCCCAAGAAGAATAGTGATAGCTAGAAAATCAAATAAGCTCGTCAATTCACATGTTTGAATAAATCAATTAGGCATTGTTTGGTGTGCATGATGAGGGGTGATTGATTTTTAATCATTCATTTATCATGTGTTTTGTGTGCGTGATTAAGATTGTAATAGGTTCGTTCACCCTGCACATCGCCCGCACTGTATGTATTATTATCCTCTTATTGGTGGTTATATAATCTTTTGAGGGAGAAGAGGTGATGTTTGATTAATTTAAATTTTTCTTTAATATCCTAAATTTTAAAATAATTATAAATTCAACAAATTTAATCATATTTAAATATACTTTTTAATTTGATTAATATTAAAATTAAATTAATTATTATTGATCATATTTTAATTATTATTATTTTATTTTTAACTGTAATATTATAATTGTTATTAACTATTATTTAATATTCAAATTTGTATTACTATTTTAATTATCACAATAAATACATATTTATGGTATTATCAAATTTTAATTATTTTCTATAATATTAATCGATTTTTAGTTGTTTTTGGAAATTGAAATTAATGAAAATTTAATAATTCATACAATATTTTAATTTTATTTATAATTTTTTAAATAAATTAATTCTAGAAATCATATTTATTTATTCAATTATTTTAAAAATATATTACTAATTAATATATGACGAGGGCTTTTTAGTAATCATAATATAATTAACAAAAATAATCAAGGAAGTTAAAATCATTTCAAACGTTTTATAATTTATCATAATGTGTTATTATCCATATTTTTTTATTTTATAATCACTCTTATTGTATATCATTTACTTATCATATCATACGAACAAAACGATGCCTTAATGTACAGATAGTGATAGATCGTGGGAGTTGGGAAACCTCTCAAAATCTGAGGAAAAAGATAGGCAGAAAAAAGAAAAAAAAAATTATTTAAATTTTTATTATAAAAATATATTTTTCTCATTTTTTTCACACATTTTCTCCTTTTTCGTGCTTTTACACTATTAGTTGACCTTTTTCCACGCTTAGACACTGGACGATAATATCTCAAACTCCTCAATTTTCTTCAAGTACACTACTCAAGTGGAAAAGTCTAATAAAATTTCGAAGTAATCAATAAAATATAATATTGCCGATTTTTTATTGGAATTGATCTTCGGAAAACATTTTAAATTGGTCTTCTAAGTCGGTATATATATAGATTAATAATCTTTTATTTTGTCAAAGTTTGATTTTAGTTAATAAATTTGTTTTTCAAAATATATATTTAGTCCAAATTCTCCAAGAATTCTGAATTTCAACTGGAAAAGTGAGCAAAATTGGACTGAGATGGCGAAATACCAATTTATTATATAAATAGAAATAAATTTTGCCAAATTAGAGAAACAAAATAAACTCAGGCCTTGTCTCTCACAAGGGCTGATTATTGGACATATTGAAAAGAAACTGGACTCATGAAAATATGGCCCTAATGCTAAAATTAAAGCCTGGTCTCCCGACAAATATGCATGTGTGTTTTTAAGTAACTCGAATATATAATATATAGGTTTCTTGATATTCTCCTTGATCGTACTAGCCAAACTCTGTGTGACAGACTCGTTCGAAAAAATATTAGAAAAAAAATTGAAACGCTCATTTACTCAAACAACTCAGACATCCTCAAAAGCATGATAACAGTCTTAATGTCATTTATTCATGTTATTTTCCTGTTCATTCGTAAAATTTTTGGTTGATGCTAATTTTTTAATCATGATAATGAGTTTTGGACGACAATATTTCATTGATTTCTAGCTAGAAATTCTTCTTCTTTTTTGACCATTGAACCGATATGTTGTTTATTAAACTGTCGCTATTAGAGACGGTTCCACAAAACATTCGATATTTAAAATATTGTGACGGTTTTTTAGCGACAGTTGTTTATAAAATTGTCGCTAATCAAAACTGTCGCTAATTTGTTTAAACTGTTGCTATTTAAAATATTGTGACGGATTAAAACTGTCGCTATTAGCGACAGTTTTAATAAAAATCGTCGCTATTTTAAAAATTGCGACAGTTTTGCTTTACCGTCGCTAAATATAGCATCAGTTTTCACAAAACCGTTGTTGTTTGTCCAAAAAAAACGCTAATACACAGCGGGTTTCTAAAACTGTTGTCGTTTTTCCAAAAAAAAAAACACGCTCAAAAACAACGGTTTTGAACCATTATCTTTTAGTTTTTTTTTTTTTTGAAGTAAAAGACAACGGTTAAAAAATCGTTGTCTTTTACTTAAAAATACTTTTTAACAACGTTTTTCACTAAAATAGTTGTTAAAAAGTAAAAGACAACGGTTTTTTTAAAAAACCATTATCTTTTAAGTGTTGTGTATTCAGTATTTTTTTGTAGTGATATATCATGAATATGTTTGGAATAGCATCATAAGATGTCTTCAAGGACAAATAAATGGATTAGATGTGTTCATTTATTTTCTTGCAAGCAATAATTCACATTGTTGGATAAGAATATGACAAGAAATAGCTAGTGACTAGGGACAACTGAGTGATCAATGCTATATATAAATGAGAGAAAAATTCTAATTGCAATATTTTTATGACAAGGACTTTTAATTGATGATAAAATAATATTGTAGGTTATTTGATAAATAAACTCATGACCTGATTATAAATTTTAGGAAAAAGTTATAACAAGCAAAAATATATTGAATAAGAATACATATGATATTACATTTGAAGTTTAATTCTATATTGATAAATTTAAATTTCAGTTATTTATCTTTCAAATTTTGATAATTGTATAAAGTTTTCGTAGGAATGCTAATGTCGCACCGCATATATCAATTGTTATATCGACGTCACATCAGCGTCATGTAGAAAAGATATTAAAATTGCAAAAAAAAAAAAATCAAAGATAATAAACTAAAATTAGAATTTGATAATATAGAAAATCAAAATCACATGAAAACAAACAACCATAACCAAAATCACATTTTCCCGCATTTTAATTCAACGATCCCGTGACCAATGCGTTCATGTTAATTCGACTATTTTCATTGTTTAGCCAAATTAATTATGACCAATCATCAGAATCTACAATTTATGAAAAATATTTAATGATAAAAAAAAACATATATTTCCTTGTCTTTATTCTTTTTCAGTTTCAGAGAAAATTAAAGAACCGAATATTCAAGAATTAACAGCCATTATTGAAAAGTTTTGGACATGTGGTTTTGCCTCCTTTATGAGAAACAAGATTACCTCGGCTTCATTGTAAGGAGATTTGGAGAGATGAAGATCTGAGAGATGGAGCCAAAAAGATATGTTCAATAATTCAATTAATGCAAACTTGAATACATTGCATGGTAATGAATTCCAACGTGTACAAAATTTATATCATGTCTCAGAATTCAATGATGTTTCATATTTTATTATATTGATTGAATATGATCCGTCAGTTTTGATATAGTGAACGATCATCGAACACACTTATGTGAGCATCATCGATGAGGTGACGTTCACCAATCAGATATACAATTTTTTTATGTTTCATCACATTCAATAGATCAGTGTCACATCATTGATGCTCACATAGATATACATAATGTATATGCAACAATATATACTAGGATTTAATAAAGTATTGGATACAGTTGTTTATCATAACTAATACATTGATTCAAACCCAATATTTGTGTTGCGTACTTTTAAATATATCGAGTTGCGTAATTTTTCACCGATTATAATTTATAATAACGTTATAAGAGTCGAATCTTACAAATAATACAGAAGCGCGACATCATATGTTTGAATCAGAAAATTGCAAAGTTGTGCAGATATTGAGAAGAAGATTTTTCAAGAACAGTAAATTGGACTCCTTGCAATAGCAATCAAAATCTGATACTAGTTAATAAGTCGAGTTTGAGTAGCACTGATTGCGTTGTCTATAACTTTTTAATAAAACGATGAGTACTTGAATCGAGCGGAACAAAAAAATATTTGATAACTTGTATAAGAAAAAACATGTCATGATGCTTGGCAGGAACACGAGAGGAAAACAACTCATGATTATTTTATCTCATTCCCTAAGAATGAGACATGAAAACACTACTTTCGTCGGAAAGAAAGTGAAAAAGGGGGACAAGATAAGAATAGTTGATTTTTCCAATTTCATAGGATTTGATTTAAACCTAAATATAAATGTCACACTTTAGTATATCTGTTCTCCACAATTTTGATATACAGAAATATAAATAAAATATTTATCTAGACAATGTATTAAATGCCATGAAAAACTTTGACAAAGAGGTCTAATCCATTTTGTGGATTAGTGGCACTTAACCTACTTTGCCACTTTATAATTGGTTACTTCACGGTTCTCTAAACCACCAACCACTTCTTCCTTTTTTCCACAATCACTGTTTTTTTAACAATCACCATCTTTTCGGCTCATACGGGTTGTTTTGTTCGGTTTGTAGCAAAAACTTGTGTGAGATAGTCTCACGGGTCGTATTTTGTGAGACAGATCAATTATTTGGGTCATCCATTAAAAAAGTATTGCTTTTTATTGTGAATATCTGTAGGATTGACCCGTCTCACATATAAAGATTCGAGAGACCGTCTCATAAGAGACCTACTCTCGGTTTATAATGGTAAGGAACATCGTGAGTACTAACGATCAAAAAACATATGTTATATATGTGCAAAAAATAATGATAAATCTGAGACGTGAGTGGTTATTTTGTTTGGACAGGAAGTCGAAAAGAGATATGATAGTATCGTTTGGATGAATAACATAATAATAAAATGTAAATGAATGTTTAATTAAATTTGCAAACATATTTTGCCTTTAAAAAATGTAAGATTGGCATTTTATGAGATTTTAAAAAAGAATTCACAAAATATCAAAAATTAGTTATTTTAGGAGTTTAAATTTTAATGAATAGTATAAATATATGGTCTCACGGACAACTAAGGCCCCATTGGCCAACTTTTAATAAGGATTAATAGCCTAACCCTTTATTTTTGTGTTTTCTATATTTTAATATAAGAGGAATTTAACCAGTTATATGCTTTAGTGGCCGGTCTCCTCCTAGAAAGCAAATGTAATACAAAATTAGGTTTTTTTAACCCTAAAATATTTTATCCCACATATAAACAACAACATAGTCCTCTCTCCTCCTAAATTAAAAACAAAATCGTAATTCCATGTATAATTTTTTAAAAATATATATGTATACAGGAAAATCCGTAAATACATACATATATAACTATTTAGTTTCATTAAAGACAAAAACTTGTGTGAAACGGTTTTACGGGTCGTATTTTGTGAGACAGATCTCTTATTTGAGTCATCCATGAAAAAATATTACTTTTTATGCTAAGAGTGTTACTTTTTATTGTGAATATCGGTAGGGTTGACCCGTCTCACAAATAGAGATTCGTGAGACCATCTCACAAAAGAACTATTCCTCATTAAAATAGGTTGATTTGCTTTTACTTTTATCAAAAATATTCTTTTGATGACGCAGAAATGAAAGGAGTTTCACTATTTTAATATCATATTAAGGTGCATTATCTTAGAAATCAAGGGCAAATCTATCCAAAATTATTACATTTGAAAATCTCAAGGCATAGATGGATGGATATCCCCTAGATGTGACCATGCTTTGTTGTCTAATAGGAAGTTTTTGTTAGTTTAGGTATGACATCTTAAAATAATAATATAAAAATAAATAATAAAAATGAACACTGAGATTTACATAAAAAAAACTCTTAAAAATTATTATAATAAAAATTACGGATAAGATGAAAAGAATTATAATATAATATTTTATTATATACAACAATTATGTGTTGTGGTACCAAGTACAAAGCGAGTTGGTCGTTCTGGTCCCACATGTCTTATTAGTCGGTTGCCGGTTTATAAGAGTGATTACGGGAAATATATTAAAGAATAAACCATATTAATGATACTTGTATCTTCATATACACATTATCTTAATTTAATTTAATTGTACTATATATATATAAATATATATATATATATACACTAGTTAAATTTATGTATTTAGATGGATTGAGTCTAAACTAAACTACGTAAGCAAGTGAAAATGTAATGATAATGATCTATCCTGATTTTGGTTCTCTCACAGGCATATTTCGTAAGCGAGCTACGTCTGGAGCCTTTTTCATCACAAAATTTTCCATTAACTATTAGTCATAAAATATTTCCACTCTTGAAAGTGGTTTTTTCGTCTCGTCCAACACTCGAACTTAGTACTTCCAGATTTAAATACCTAGATTTCTAGTGTATATGCGTTTGATATCAACTGATTTCAGAAAAATCATAAACAAGAATGTATGTTTTTTTTTCCACAAAACTCGTCTCACTAATAAATTTTGTGAGACAAATCTCTGATCCGATCTAATTAAAAAAAATATTATTTTTCATGATAAATATAAATCGTGTCGATTTGTTGGATTATATCGTCTCACAAACTACATTGTTTTCTTATCGAGTCAAATCCAAAAACCGTATACACAGATGAAAGACATGATATCTGTATGTCTCGCTTTTAAAAGCCCATTTGAAACAAAAATCAAGATAGAATTGATTTGCTCAGCTTTTGTTTTTGTTCTTTCAAGTACATAATCATATCCCTGCTACACATCACTGAATCACTTCACTTACAAGTTACAGGCCCATCATACGGTAAAATAGACCCTACCCCTGCGGGTACTGTCCGCAGGGTAGATCTAACGACTCGGAAAAATCCGAGTCAATTTTTTTTTTTTTAATACATGGTGGTGGGCCTGGATCACTCATGTGAAGTGATCCGGGCCGTTCCCTTCCCGTGCAGACAATAATCCCATCCATATTCACAAAACACTACTATGCTGTACGCATGGTTTGAATTCAATTTTATATTATTATTATTATTATTATTATTATTATTACTATATATAGACAATTATACTAACTATTTTGGTCTATCAATGTGACACTAACGTCAAATTACATATATAATCTAAAATCCTTCTTTGTCTCTCCTTCTTATATTTCTATATGGTATTCAATAAAAGACTTGGATATTTACAACTTCTGTAAACACCAACTTCAGTAAGACTTAAACATTATCTACTGAAATTTTAGTATCAACTTATTCCAAACTTTATATAAACTTCTTAACAGAAAGACTATTTCTTTCGGTTACAAATACACTCAAATAATTATTGAAATTGTGATGAGTATAGAGTAGCACAATTTGATCTATGAGAATAGCAAGATATAATCACGTGATAATCTCTTTTCTTGAATTACAAATTGGCCTATTTTATAGATGATCAGTAATGTTCGGATCAGAACGACTAGAAATTAATCGTATCCAAGCTATAAACGTTACAGTTCATCTTGCAATGTATCAATCGCTGTGATTTGAAAAAATTAGGCGGCAATTAATGCTTGACACTGACTACTGTAAAAAGCTCCTTAAAAAGCATACTGAAAATTCCTTGAATGTTTGATTTGCTGAATTAATGCTTCATTAAACAAGGTAGCAAATCCGATATCATAAATGATAGCAGACATATTCAGTAGTTTGAGAATAGACATTACTACTTATCTATTTAGTTTGGCAGACCTTGAAATATTTTCAGATATGTGCGAATGCGGTCTGCTGAACTTATTTGTTATTGAATTATTAGAGTACTGAATTTTAATATCACTGTGAGAATTCTTTTGTGCGAGTACATCACCAAAACTTAAGTGTTCCAAAACAACGTATCCGTGCTTGACAATGTTATGCTACACCATATGTATTTCAACCTGTGGATCTTAGACCAACATGTTTGTGCCTCATGTCCAATGAATGGTGGATGATATCTTTTGCCATTTTTTTATTGAGTCAAATCCAAAATCCGTATAGATCCATGAAAAACATGATATATACATACATATATATATATATATATATGTATATATGTATGTATGTCTCACTTTTAAAAGCCCATATGTAAAAAAAATCAAGATAGAATTGACTAACATATTGCTCAGCTTTGTTTTTGTTCTTTCAAGTAAAGAATCATATCCCTGCAACACATCACTGAATCTACCTCACTTACTGGCCCATATTCACAAAATACTACTATGCGTGACAGAATTCAATTTTATATAATAATAATAATAATAATAATAATATCAACAATAATATATAACCCATATTCACAAAATAATACTATGCATGACCAAAAATCAATGTTATACTAATACACTGACTTACACGTTGTGTGTATGTATAATATTTTAATAATTCGTATTGTTTATGTTTAAATGAGGATGAAAATATAATTACAAGAAATAGTGATTGACTACACTGCCATTTTGATATATTAATTAAAAAATAAACAAGAATTGAACATGCAACTTGATAATTAAGAAACAAAGACTATATCCACTGAGCTTCATGTGACTCGTATTAAAATTTTAACACTTTATTAATATATATATATATATATATATATATATATATATATATATATATAATTATTAAAACAGACCATGATGCCAAAAATTAGTTACTCTAAATGTCTCAAACTTAATAATATAGTATAGATAATAATTTGAGACATTTATACTATTCAATTTAGTCTGTCAATGTAACACTGACATCAAATTACATATATAGTCTAGAAATATACACATTCATTTTTTTTAAAGAGTTGAGATGTCAAACCCATAATTTTTTAATACTTTTCTTAATAATTTTTTTTTAAATAATTATTTTCCTCAATTTTTTAAATATTTTTTTTTTCCAATTAGATCGTGGGTATAAAATTTTATTATTTGATTGCAAAAAGATATAAATATGTATTCAAATAATAATTTATTCGAAGAATAATATCGAATTTTAAAAATATAATATCTATTAAGACGAAAACATTTACGTGAATTATAAGTAATTAAATAAAAATTTAGAATAAAATCACTAAAAAAACATTTTAAAAATAAAAATACATTTACATATATTTAACACGTGATATTAATTTGAACACACACAATGCATTTGCAACGAAATCTTTTAATACGCATGATATATATGGAATGAAAGAACGGATCTTAAATTAGTGTTACTCGAATATTTTCTCAAAAAACAGGTTAGGTCGTTCCACCCAAATGAAATCTAAAATCTAAACAAATTCTACATTTGAAGATGGAAGAAAAAATCGCACCAAAATAAAAAAAAAATGTGAGGAAATATTATTCATCGATGGCGAGCAAGTCATATTCATTCTCTCTGTTAGTTTAGACAGTACTGGCGGTGATGGTGATTCAATGAATTTCAAATATATTTTGATTGAGTAATTTCGAAAGTTAAAATTTTCTATTGATCAATTTTTTACAGCAGTCAGTTTTCTGAACTCCTCAACTAAAACAATCAGTTCAATCTCCTCACTTAACTAGTAGTTAAGCTAAATTCCACAACTTCCATTACTTGGAATCAACTTATAAACTCATTTATAAGAAATTTGTTTGATCTTCATCAAACTACACTCGTCAAATTCAAAGATTTGAATTTGACTATCTCAACGGAAACCTAGAATCCAATACTTGTGTGATCCTCAATAGTTCGGGGATACAATCAGCCGTGAGTTCATTACTTCATGTGATTCAGAACAACATTTGTTCTTATTTGGGTTTACCCTAATTAGTCACATTTTTTCCACCAACTTGTTGATCAAGAACGTTACTGAAATCTGATTGCACATATGAGATCATGGTAAGAGCGTCTGGTAGCATCGTCCCATGATCCTCTATGTATCACAAATAATATTTATAAGAACCTTAAGTTATGGTTAGCATATAGTACGGTCGCTTCTACACATATATCTCGATCGAATTTGCAATTATTTGGTATATCGAGAGTTCAAATAAATTCGATAACGATGTGATGCATCTTTGAGTAATAATAGTGACATGATATGTGCAACCGAGTAAACTCATTTCCAAAATCCACATATCTTACTGTGGCCAAAGATTCCTTGCACTATTAACTCGTCAGATCACATAAGATATCTTCACTCATGTGTGCGCGATGAATCCCTGAATACGATGAATTGGCTCCATATATTTCTAAATTACACCCAACTTCTTCATCTGATTACCCTCAATTGAGTCGGTAAACGGATCAAAGTGAATGCTAGAATGTAGAGCCTTAATATTGTCCCTGGTCCTAGGAATAATATTGTATAATCATAACCACATACTTTTCTACAAAGTGAAAACCATTTGGAAAGTTCGATGGAGGGTTGTTCAGTGCATCATCAAATGATCATCCATCTGTATAAATGGACATCTCTATACCCTTACCAATAAAACATGATGTTTATATCATAAACGCTAGTCTCAAGCTCGAATGACCTTTATTCTTATTTTAGGCAATTCAATCGACTATGAACCGATTTAGAATATACATTACGCTTCATAATAAGTTTAACGATCTTACATTGAAAGAGAAACCTCAATAAAGCCCAAGACACAAGTTGACTCGCTGACAACCTACTATAACAATCTTGCACTTGCCCTACAGCCAACTACCTATATATCTCAAAATCATTGCTTCACGATGCTTATCAAACAATGGTATTGGTCGGGGCTTCGTCAGTGAATAAGAAACGTTATCTGTATATCCAACTCTCTCTACTGATATGTCTCTCCTTCCCACAATTTTCCTAATTATGTGGCACTTTCTCAAAATATGTTTGAATCACTGATGAAACCTTGATTTTTTTATTTGCGCAACAACATCAGTGTTATTACAGTAGGCCGAGACTGATTCAACTCTTTGAAAAATGATATCCAATTGATTATTTATTTAGAGTATTTAGAGGGAGATTTGAATAGCATAGAAGTAAGCTAGTGGAAACAAAGGTAAAACGTGTTTGATCTGCAATCTAAATCAACACAGCAGAATCAGATCGGGGATGGTCCACATGTTGGGAACAAAAGGCCTACAAGCGACTTCGCAACATAATTACACAACCAGCTAATATATATATATAATATTATTTTATTTATATTTTCT
This sequence comes from Primulina eburnea, assembly GCF_022965805.1. Taxonomy (NCBI): domain Eukaryota; kingdom Viridiplantae; phylum Streptophyta; class Magnoliopsida; order Lamiales; family Gesneriaceae; genus Primulina; species Primulina eburnea. The sequence goes on from NC_133113.1 coordinate 25,474,277, forward strand.
TTTCTACAAATATATTTGTATCTTTTTCATATCTTGGTTAATTAAACGTGACAAAGTTTTTTTTTTTCGATTTTACATAAAAACATATATTAAATCATGAAAAATGACATTTTTTCCATGCAAACAAAAAAAATCATGATACTAAAATTTAGTATCTACCACCCTCTTGTGTAATAACAACATAATAAAAGATTAGATCGGGTCTCGACAATACTTTATTATTACAAAATATAAATGATCCTATAATTAAGTTTTTTATTTGCGAATAAATGAAAAAGTCGGTGTTTTTTAAATAAATTTTTGGGTCTGTCTCTGTACTAAAACCGGGGATGGAAGGGAAGAGAGGAGACCTTTTACCCATTGGTAAAGGTCCCAATCCCCTTAATTTCCAAGAAAACGCATTAATTCGGAATTCACGTGTTGTATGGACCTTTTTCAAATGGAGTTGGCCATGCCTGCTGGCTAAAACCATATCTATACAAGGAAGATCTGTCAGTCCCTCTCATCCAATCTCCCCTTTAGATACGTGATGTTAGCTTTTAACAACAAATTTATCTTATTTTCCCCATGGAGTAAATCATCAAACTCTAAAGTCAACAAGAATTTTAAATTCTTGTGCTCGTTTTTTTTTTTTTTTTAATATAACGATCTTATTTATGTTGCTGTTTTTATTTTGTTACGTCGAACCACGTATGTTACGAAAATAAACATGTTTTTCTGTCGTTGCATGTATCTAATATATCAATCATGTCCAACACCTTTCCAGAAATGATCGATGTTCAGCGGGGAAAAATATACTAAAAGAACTTTTTTGACGAGATTGTTTCACAAGACTTGTCCAACGTGATTTATCTGATTAGTGTAGTTTGAAGGTTATTATGTCAGCTTGATGTTTATAAAATAGGCAAAAACTTGTGTGAGACGGTCTCACGGGTCGTATTTTATGAGACAAATCTCTTATTTGAGTCATCTATGAAAAATATTACTTTTTATGCTAAGAATATTATTTTTTATTGTGAATATCGATATGATTGACACATCTCACAGATAAAGATTCGTAATATCGTCTCACAAATACCTATTCTATAAAATATCCACGGACTATTAACGACTGCCTGGTCTCACATAAAAAAATAAAAAAGGCTGAATCGATATGTCCCCTAATCAAATCATGTCGACTTAGAAGTTGCTTTGACTTTCAACGCACATTGAAGGACTTGACATGGTAACAATGTGGAAAGAACAAGGAAATTGCCATTATTGATGGATTTAAAAATTGAAGATTTGGTGAATCCCACTTTGGATTGTCGGAGAAAGTTCCTATATGTTCTAAACTAAATTTATAAAACTTAGATTAATGCAAATTAGTGGCCATCTAATTTGATTTTTCCAAATTTTAAGAGTAAAAACTGTGTGAAACGGTCTCACGGGTCGTATCTTGTGAGACGGTTATTTTATTTGGTTCATTCATGAAAAAATATTATTTTTTATGCTAAGAGTATTACTTTTTATTATGAATATCATTAGAGTTGACTCATCTCATAGATAAAAAATAATGAAACCGTCTCACAAAAAACTTACTCAATTTTAACTTCATCTTCTAATTTCTTTAATCCAAAGAGTATGATAGCAACCAAACTTTTGGTTTAGTTAGGAAGGAGCCAGTTTTCCACATTATACTCGTGTTTGTGACTGCAAATATAATACACATGATGGCATAAAATAGATCTAATGTAAACTCGAATCCAAATTAATTTGATCCGACCATGGTTGTCTTAGAACAAACAATAAGGGCACCCACATTGGTGGGTTAATGGGTGTTAATAACACCCATTAATGTTCATGCACCAATGTGGGTGCATGTGTTAATAATCTTGGCTGACATGGCAGCCAAGAAATTCATCAGAATGAACGGCATTAACCGTCGCTATTTGCGACGGTTTTTGAAAAACCGTCGCTAATTATGGGCTCTTCGTTTTCAGTGTATTTTGTGTTTTTTTTTTAAAAAAATTGTGTTGTATAATATTTTAAATAAAAGAGTCCAACATTTTTTTCATTTCTTAATAATATTTTAATGAATATTGGAATTAAGTTAATTTTAAAATAATAATACTATTTATTTTTAGTAATATTGGTTGTAAAATAAAAAAAAATGAGTAAGTGGACAGTGGGATCCATAAATAATGAAAGTTGATATTAAATGAATGTGAGTGTGTGTTAATAATGGGAAAATGTTAATGTAATGAATATGTGGCTCGTGGACCCCATAATTTTTTATGAGATGGAGAGTTATTAACATGGATTAATTCGAACGGATGCGGATGCCCTAACCCAAATAACATTTTTGGTCACGTAACCGAAATTGTCATGATTTGTTTCGGGTTTCTTAAGATAAAAAAATAAAATAAAATATAAATCCAAAACCGTCCAAAATCAAAACCATATCAATAAGTTTAAAGGTCCTCTAATGTACATATTTAAATTATATTATATGATTGAATATATAAATCAAATTTAATATTTTTTATTAAATTTATTTAAAGATTGAACCCAAATCCCTTTAAATCCCCTTCTCAAACTCCTCAAACCAATGAACACAAGTCCTCACTTTCCACTTGTAGAACACCAAGAAGCTTGTGACATACAATATATCCATGTCTTTTATGGAACGAAGCAACATTCTTTTCACGCCAAATCTCTCAATTTTGTTGATATTCTTCTGCATGGTGATCAAACTAAGCCTCTGTTTCCCCGTGATCCCTTCTTCATTAAAAATTCAGGGCAGTTTTAGCTTCCATGGAAACGAATTCGCCGCCCGAGATTTCGGCAACCGCTACCATTTCCTCCCGTCGGCGGTCCTCCGCCCAAAGAAAGTGTCCGACATCGCCTCGACTGTGAAACATGTTCTGCAGATGGGTCCGGCTTCGGGGCTTACGATCGCAGCTAGAGGACATGGCCATTCACTACAGGGCCAATCGCAGGCGCCGCAAGGAATTGTGATCAATATGGAATCATTAATAAGTGGGCAAGAAATGCAGATTCATAGAGGAAGATTCCCTTTTGTGGATGTCTCAGCTGGAGAATTGTGGATCAATATTCTGCACGAGTGCTTGAAATATGGATTGGCGCCCAAATCTTGGACGGATTACTTGCATCTAACAGTCGGTGGGACGTTGTCGAATGCCGGGATCAGCGGGCAGGCTTTTCGGCACGGTCCCCAGATCAGTAACGTGTACCAGCTTGAAGTTGTGACAGGTAATATATATTTGAGTATAAAGATGATTTATGACGTAATATCATTCTTGATTCATTATTTTGGCTGAAATAACTCAGGAAAAGGGGAAGTAGTCGTTTGTTCCGCAGAGAAGAATGCCGACCTCTTTCATGGTGTCTTGGGGGGGCTCGGCCAGTTTGGAATCATAACTCGTGCTCGGATCGCTCTAGAGCCGGCACCGAAGATGGTAAGAGAAACAACACCCTGAATCTGTCATAAAAAAAAATTTGTTCAAGTCTTGCAGAATAGCTCATCATACTTTTTACTTGAAACGTCCACAGGTGAAGTGGATTCGAGTACTTTATTCAGATTTTTCAACATTTTCTAGAGATCAGGAGAATTTGATATCCGCGGAAAACACATTTGATTACATAGAAGGCCTTGTGATCGTAAACAAGACGGGTCTCGTTAACAACTGGAGATCATCTTTCAGCCCAGAAGAGCCAGAGCAAGCCAGTAAATTTGTATCAGATGGAAAGACATTGTTTTGCCTGGAATTGACTAAAAATTTTGACCCTGAGGAGTCCGATAATATAAACCAGGTGAGACTAACTAAAAATTTAGAGCCATTAATGGAATAGCAAAAGAATACTAATATCAAGTGTTTTTTTTATTACAGGAAATCAAGTTCTTGTTGTCTGAACTAAACTACATTCCTTCAACACTCTTTGTCACAGAAGTCTCGTACACGAAATTCTTGGACCGGGTGCATTCGGCAGAATTAAAACTCCGGTCGAAAGGATTATGGGATCTTCCTCATCCATGGCTCAATCTTCTTGTTCCAAGAAGCAAAATCAACAACTTTGCTGAGGTTGTCTTTGGGAACATGTTGACGGACACAAACAACGGGCCGGTCCTTGTCTACCCAGTGAACAAATCAAAGTAAAAGTCCCATTCATTGAATACAATAGATATCCAAAGTTGTTGAAGTTAGGAACTAAACATATATAAACTCTTGCCTTGTACTCCAGGTGGGATAACAAAACCTCCGTCGTACTTCCAGAAGAGGACATTTTCTACTTGGTGGCCTTTCTTCCGCACGCGGCGGAGAACGACGGCTTGCAGAACTTTTTGAGTCTGAACAAAAGAATTTTGGATTTCTGTGAAGCGGCCAGTTTAGGAGAGAAGCAATATTTACCTTTCTATACTACACAAGTGGAGTGGCGAAGGCATTTTGGCGCACGGTGGGAAACTTTTGTGCAGAGGAAATTAGCTTATGACCCGTTGGCTATACTTGCTCCAGGGCAAAGGGTTTTTCAGAGATCTATATCCATTTTATGACACATTATTAGTTCAAGAATCTAGTATAGGATAAAAGCAGGGTTGAGATTAATTACTGTATATAGATGATGATATAATCTTTCATTCTTAAAAACTGTAAGTATTATTCGCAATCTAGATCAAGATCAATCATCAATCCTTGGCATCTATGAAGGCCATTCTTATTATCCTCTAGTTTCTAGCTTTAGAATATAATGTGTATGTTTGGATTCAGTTGATCCCATTTTTAGAATAGAGTGCCGAACTAGGTCCTCCAATTTTAGAATGATGTGAATAATAAAGATTTTAGCCATACAATAACCCTTTCGAAAAATCATGTATTTTGCATATCTATGCATTTGAGTTATCGAATCATTGTTATTTGACTCGGACCTATTTTGAAAAGCTCTGAGTTATTTCTAACCGATGATCCTAAGGAACAATAAGGATAATTGATCTGGATTTCTAAATCAGTTGGGGTTATTCCTATTCAAGACCAATTGAGTTGCATACTGACTGATCTCAAGAGATTCTCTTTGTACAATAGTCAGTCTTCTCAGAGTTTAAATTTTGAATATAATCAGAAAGAACAAATTTCATTTTATGTGTAGAACTATTAGTTATTATATCTAGCTAGTGTCCAAGGAAATATATTGCTTAATATTATATTTGGAAAGACGACAAGGACACGTGATATTCTCTTCAGATTTGTTGGTTATCCAGTACAATTGGAGTACCGTTCAAATTTCTCAAAGATTTTGTGGAGAAGCTATCAACACTGCATTTTATACACAAAACAGATAAATGATTAATAACAATCATGGGAAGACCCCCTACGAAATCTGGAATGTCAAATAGCCATAAATATCATATTTTTGCATATTTGATTGTAAGTTTTTCATTCACAATAATAGTAAAAAAAACACTTAAACGCTTCTTATGCTAAATATGATGTTGATGTGTTCTTATGATTTTCTTTGGTTAATAAAGCTTATAGAGTTTATAATTATAGAACTCTAACAGTTAAATAATATGTGCATGTGGTAGTTGATGAATCTTCTATATGTCGTGATAATATTAGTAGCAATATACATGAATTAAGAGGAAAAATGGATGCTACTAACTTTAATTACAACAATGATCATGAGATAGACTTAATAAGAACGACTGAAATCATTCATGAAGTAAGTCCAGCCGACAATCTGCTCATAATCAATCGGTTGAAGAAATTGATTTGGTGATTAACCACCAGCCGTAAATACGTTAAAAAGAGGATAATGCAAAACCTAATGAAATCTAACAGTTCAACATCCAAATCCAAATACATTTAGATCAAGCCTCCAATAGAAGGCAAATTATCCACTCAAACTGTTCATCGATAATTCGACCATTTATCATAGAATTAGAAAACAAATGATAGATGAATTCATACATATTGTCTTTGTATCCTAACTTGAACCTAAGAAAATAGATGAAATATTAGGAGATTGAAAAATTGTATAGACGCAATGAAGGAAGAACTTAATCAATTCAAGAGAAGCAAGGTTTGGCATCTAATTACCCGATCGGTTAATGAAAATATTATTGGAACTAGATGAGTATTTAGAAATAAAATAGATGAGATTGAATCAGTATTAAGAAATAGAGTAAGATTAGTTACACAAATATTTAGACTTTGATGAATCATTTGCTCATGTGACTAGATTTGAAGCTATAAGGATATTTCTTTATGTATGCTGCTTTAAGAACTTTAAGGTCTATCAGATAGATATTAATTCAGTATTTCTTAATGGTTTATTGAATGAAGAAGTGTGTGTTGAACATCCTCATCGTTTGTTACTCATATTCATCCTAGTTATATTTATAAACTTGATAGTGTTTTGTATGGTTTAAAACAAGCTCATCGTGCATGATATGATACATTATCTAAATTAATGTTTGACAATGACTTTGTAATTGGAACAATAGATAAAAACCTACTCAAATTTTTTAACGGTGATCATGTTCTACTTGTTAAATTTATGTTTTTGACATGATATTTAGCTCAACTAATCAAAATCTTTGTGAGAGATTATCCAAGATAATGCCAGGAAAATTCAAAAAATATGATGGATCACATTTTTTCTCAGGTTGCAAGTTAAACAACTAGAAAATGACATCTTCATTAGCCAAACCAAGAACACCGAAGACTTAATCAAAACGTTTTGCATGGAGAACTGTGCAGCTGTCACTACCCCAATGAGCTCATCAATCAAGCTAGATAAAGACGAAGGGAGAATATAAGTGGACATCACAGTTTAATCGGATCACTTCTCTATCTGATCGCCAGCCAGCAAGGAATATATCATGTTTGTTATTTTCTTGTCTCTTCGCTTTCAAGCTAATTCTAAGCAATCTCACTATACTGCAGCAAAACACATAAATAAATATCTTAAAGGAACTTCACGTGTGGGTATTTGGTATCCCAAATACTCAAGTTTTAACCTTATCGGATATTCAGATACAGATTAGGTAAGTGATAGGTGTGGTTTTTACGTGTTTTATTGCATTAGTCTGTGTGTGTTTTGCATTGTGCATACGTCTATTTCAATCACATTTTGTTCATTTTAGAGTAAACATTTGCATTTTATCGTATCTCACTCGGGCATGACGAATTTGCAGGAAAATGGTCGGACAAACGGAACTCGGAGCCAAGTGTTAAGCCAATAAGATTTTGTACAGAAAGGCTCGCGCCCGAGCGTAATTTTCTACCGCCCGGGCGGGAGAAGCGAGTTGCCGAAGGTATTCGACAGAAAGTGTGGCGCTCGGGCGGTACTTTTCTACCGCCCGAGCGCGAGAAGGAATCCCCAAAGAAAAATATACAGAAGATGTGGCGCTCGAGCGGTACTTTTCTACCGCCCGAGCGCCAGAAATTGCACATTCTAGGCATTCTACAGAGAGTGTGGCGCTCGAGCGGTACTTTTCTACCGCCCGAGCGCCACCTATTTTTGGAAAAATTTTATGCGCGATTTCTTACCTTATTTTTGGAGGGTGGCTGATATGGTAGGGTAGAGGCACGAATTAGAGACGGATTCAGACTTCATTCTTCGGCGGTGAAGAGTTTTGGAGAGCACTTGGCGCTTGGATTGAATATTCGACATTTTCCGGGCACCGTTCTTCGCGTTTTTCGTCACTTCTAGTATTTATAACTTAGTTTTTATCTTTTAAACATTGTTTTGCTTAGTTGAATTATGAATTCTAGTAGCTAAACTTTATTATTTGTTGGGATTAAAGGGGATCCTACCCCGAACGTTGATTTAACTTAATTTATATTTCGATTGTGCATTATTCTTGATCTTACTGCTGTTTTATCGTGTTGTTAGAGCATAGCTAACTTTAACGACGTTTTTATATTGCAAGTGAGTTCGAGAGAATAACTTGTGATAGGAACGAGTAGTATAATTCGCGGATCTACAATTTACATAGATATATGAAATTGGATATGTGCCGATAGTCATAGTCCTTAGGGTCGAAAACTAGGGGATTTCATAGATCGAAATGCAATTCACTCTTGATAGATAATTAAAGATATTTAATTACTTCATTGAGTAGAATTAGTTTGGCATAGCTCGAGAGAGAGTGTTCAATTAAATAGGAAATCCTTTCGGAAGAGTAGATCACGATCGAGCGAATTAATTAATGAACGAGGGGTTGTGAACCGAAATTCCCAACAAATCCATTTTTCACTGAAATTTTACTCAACCATTTTAGACTTTACATTTCATCATTTGATTTTGAATCTTTTTATTTGCATGTTTATTTAATGTTAGTAGTAATATACAATCAATCAATTTTTCGTTGCTAAAGATTTGATAACGACAAATAACAATTGTAAAACACGGTCTTCAGTGGAACGATACTCGTACTCACGTACACTATATTATAACTTGACATCGTGCACTTGCGATTAATTTGTGAGCATACAAAATCATATTTTATTGGGGATTTCACTGTGTAAGTTTTGCTCAATCAGTAAGTTGCAAGATTAACCGGAAAAGCAGCAGTGGATCATGTCTGTTCTTAGGAGATAGACCGATTTCCTGGTTTAGCAAGAAGCAAACATTTATTTCCACATCAACAGCTGAATATGAGTATCTAACCACTGGTAGTGTTTGAGAAAAACTACTATAGATTCAGAAACAATTAAGAAATTATGAAATTCAAACTTATGAGTTCCCAATATTATGTGATAAGACAAGTGTCATAGCAATACCCTACAATCATATCTTACATTCGAAGCATATTGATTTGAGACATTATTTCATCTGATATCATGTAATGAACAAGGACAACCGGGTGGATTATATTTCAACATATCAACAAGCAGCCGACATATTCACCAAGCCATTACCAGACACTAAGTTAATTTCGTAATAGTCTTGGTATAATTTATTTAAGCTAATATATATATTTATCGAGAACAGAAATCGAGTTCATAAAACAATTAATCAGACTAGTATACAACTTTGACCACTTCGGTTAGAAGTTGTGAAAACTTGATTTTATCATATGCTCTGATCATTTTTTTCCTAAGGTATTTTAATCATTTATGAACGGTCAAAATTTAATTATTTTTGTCTTTTCAAGTTTTGAATTAGTCTTAATTTTGTATTATTGTCCTAAAAGTTATTATTATTTTTTAAAATTAATTCATTTTTACTCGAATATATGAACTGGTCACTTTTTGACTCTTCAAATTTTAATTTTCAACCAATGACCCATAGACATGTGGATTGTCATGTCTATTACATCGGATTGTATATATGCATTTTCTTCACTTAATTTATCTCTTTGTGATTATTTCTAATCTTCAAAATCCTTATGTTTTATTGAATTTTTTGCTTTCTTGCACTCTAACAGTTCTGTACATCAAGTCAAGTCGTTCACTCCAACCAACTTACAAAGATTACTTCCTAATCTGCAAACATTCTTGCCATCATCTTTGTCTCGGTGTTGGGACATGAAAGATTAATCCATGTTGAAGATGTTTAACGTGATCAAAGAATATGGACTATGCAAACTTCTAGAATGTAGTATCCATGTTTTTGAAACATCGCTAAATGAGCTCTTTGAAACAACAAAAAATGGAGAATGGGTCAGTCTTTTGCATGGTCCAGGGTTCAAACATATTGATCACTCAGAAGCTATTTGCCGAAAATTTCGACCTTTATGACAGTCAGACTCAGTATTTTTTTGCTATTCCTAATGGTAATTCTGCTCATTGGAGGACCAAGTTCATTGTTTATGGATTTTATCTTGTCGCGCCTACTGCCTAGAAAAAGGATTTGAAGCTGGCGTATAGGCTTCTAGCATATATTGTTAGCAAGCCACTGTTGGATAAGGTAGGCTCTTTTGATAAGATCGCCACTGAAAAATTTTTGTCCATGTCAACCATCACCTTGGAGATCAATGTAAATTTGTTGAGACATATTGTTCAACATCTTCATGGTTATGGTGAAGAAAGAAGCACAATCTCCAGGGTTTGCCATACCATAGTGCTATCTCTTGATACTCTTGAAAATCAAGATGGTGGATTTTTTCAAACTCCGCAAAGTCAAGTTATTTGATTGGACCACAACAACTACATATGTTAACAAGAATGTTCCAACTGGCGAAGAAATTCTTGTTGTTAAGATTGAAAAAAGGGAAGAACATGAACAACAAAAGAAGAAGAAGCCAGTCAAGAAGTACAAGGCACATGTCAAGAACACATAAAAAAAGCTAGTTCTTTCATTCGATTATTAAGATGATCGGGAGAAGAAACCTCTTACTCAAATTTTCAATGTTAGTAAGAAGGTGAGTGAGCATAAGGAAAATGATGTAAAGACAACGAAAAAGGATAAAATGCCGAAGATGAAGAAAATAAAATTGATAAAACACGTCAATGAACCATTACGACCGGCTCCAATTGCAGTTATTCCATTATCTTTTCTGTCCAAATGTATCACCATCACAGAATGTGACATCACTTCAATGAAATCTAGTCTGACTTTTATTGATCACAAGGCCAAGAGAAAGGTTATACTGGTGGAAGACAAGGTCTCAAACATTCAGGCTGCAATCAATCTCGGTATGGAGCGAGTAAAGCAAAGTTCTCAAGAGAAAAGTATTGATTTTAACAGCTGGGTGAACTTTTGGACCGTTGTCCATCTGCAATTTTTAAGAAAATAAAAAAAAAAAGTGAAAGAAGTTGCTGCAATCAAGCAAAAAATGTTCTCAAATAGTGAAACTTCATAGAACTCGAACTAAAAAAATTATCCTACGATACTTAATTTAATAGGAAAAAAGATAATTTTGTTGTTCATGGTCCGAATGCCAAGGATGATGCAGTAGTGATCAACCAGCTGAAAATGGACGATTTTTCTGTGTCTCCGAGAGTTAAAGTAATGCGACAAGAGTATGAACTTCCAGCTGCTTAGGAAGCAACAGTTGAAGCAGTTTTTGATCTTGGAGAAAGTCAAATTATGAACCAGGCCAAAGATATTCAAGATGCAGCTCCTAAAGATCACATTGTTTCTAAAGTTGTCATGCTTAAAAAAGAAGTAAACCCTTTCATTTAAATAGTCTTATAGGTTAAGATACCCAACACAAACCATTGATATATTTTTCCTTCAGACTGGTGGTCAAGAGACCGATCTATACCATGTAATGAACAATATCTTATATCTTCCTCCAAACAACACATGCCATCAGAATAACTCCGAGAGTTCATCTAATCTATGTGGATGAAACAGTAAAATATTTATCTCAATTTGATTTTGATCAAAGAATGATGGACCTTTCCTCTCCCATGTTTGAAGATTTCACCATCGATTAGGGATGTAAATGAGCCGAGCTGTTCGCGAGTTTTTCGGATCTCGGCTCGTTAAAAAGCTCGTTCGTTAAGTTTATCGAGCCGAGCACGAGCCTTATTTTGGGCTCGACAATTTTGATGAGCCGAGCTTGAGATTAATGATGTTCGGCTCGTTAGCTCGTGAACATGTTCGATAATAGGTTCGTGAGCTCAAAATTGAGCTCGGCTCGTTTAGTTGGCTCGTGAGCTCGAGCTCGGCTCGTTTAAGTGGTTCACGAGCTCGGGTTCGAGCTCGGCTCGTTTAGGTAGATCGTGAGCTTGAATTTGAGATAATTAATGAGTTATAATATTAAAATAATTATGTATGATAAATAATAATAAATTAAAAATTAAAAATCTATACATATTATAAAAGTGTGAATTAAGGTCAAAGTTATTTGTTTTTATTTGCTCGTAGATGAAGTGAACATATATTTTTCACAAAATATTAAATTGAATATGATTTGTTTTATTTTGTAAATCTATAATCTTTTGAATGAGTTATATATGCAAGAAGTTTCTCAGAAAAAAATTAATATATACAAATTTAATACTTCCAATAATATAGTATGAAATATAAAAAAAATTATGTTATCTTAATTTTGAATTTTTGTATTTAAATAACATATTGCATAAATATGTTATATCATTAAAGAGTTGAATACTTTTTGATAAATATAATAAAATATTAATTAAATCATATTTTGTCAGTTGTCTAGAAGATAGAATAACCAAAATTCATCGATTTTATATGCTTGTAGATTAAGTTAAAATATTTACAAAAAATAAATATAATTTGTAGAATACTGAAATAACAAAATTCTTTGATTTTATTTGCTTGATGAAACATATTTTTTTCTACAAAACACTTAATTGTGTGGAGATTTGTAGAGGCATCAAATAAAGAAGAATATACATTTCTTCTCATAAGATTTGCTAATGAAGATGGCGAGAATATTGTTTTTCAAAGAGAAGAAAAAATTGATGACAAAAAAAATCGTGAAAGCAATATAAATTGAAAATATAAAAGAAGGAAAAATTTGACGCAATAATTTAATTTAAGGTTTAGAATATATTATGTATATTATATTTTTATTTTTCATAAATCAATAACACGTGATAAAATAAGTGGTCAACGTTATGTATTATAATTTTTTCTTCTCTCAAATTTAATTTTAATACCTATTGTGATATCAATTTTATATTATATTTTCTACAATGTCTAATTTATACAAAATTATAATATTATTACTAATATGTTTTTCAACAATTATTAATTTATTTACATTGTGCTTGGATAAATTGATTTCAAATTTATGGATTAGAATTATAATTTTATTTTTAACAATGAAACAATATATCAAATCTTGAATCTACACATTATTTATTTACATATTATTATTTATATAAAGTAGAATAAATTTCAAATAACATTATTATTTGGTGGACTTGAACAATATCATAACTAACATGAAATACTAGTATATAAACATGAAATGAGTGGATATGAAGTTTATGATGTTACATCTCTAAATAAGAAAAATACATTTGAATGTATTGAAATCCATGGATTTGAAATCCTTCCAATCAAGAATAACCTTAGATTTATAACACATAAAATTTTTTAAACAAATATATTTTGCAATCATTTTATAATACATATAGTATAAATTATATTACATTGAATTTCCTACGGATAATGCTAAAGGTACAACTAATATATAGTACTGCGATATTTACAACAATTATATCGTGAGATTTTGTTATTATCTAATGAGATTTTATATTTAATTTATCATGGGATTTTGATAAATGAAATTTCTATTGATTTTTTTGAATTGTAATAATTATTGTACAAATTTGGTTGCACATAGCATTACTCATTTCTATCGACTAATATAGCATGAAATCATTAATATATAATTTTTTGTAAATTAATCTCTTCTGATCTCATTTCTTTAAGAACAATTATTGATAATAGAAATGTATTTTCACGTGCGTCGCATGTATCTTTACCTAGTTATATTAAAAATGTGAATGTTATGGCAATAATCACTAGTAGAAAAATCGGATTTTATTTCGGCAGGCTTTACTTCGGCAATAATAAATTACGAAGTAATACATTACCAATAACTTCAGTAATAACACAAGCGAAGTAAAATAATATATTTTACTTCGGATGTTTAAAAACACGGGCTTCACTATATTTTTTTATTATATTTTACTTCGGTATATCAATGTTGACGAAGTAAAAAAATAAGAAAAATAATTTCATGCCGAAGTAATAAGATGAATCGCGCACACATTTAGCGACGGTTTGTCATTAAAAACCGGCGCTGATTTAATCAGCGACGGGTTGTCGCTTAAAAACCGTCGCCGATTTAATCTGCGACGGTGTATCGCTTAAAAACCATCGTCGATTTAATCTACGACGGTCTTTCAAAAATCCGTCGCTAAATGTTCGAGCCGAGCTCCGAGCTTCATAACTTCCGAACGAGCCGAGCCCGAGCTCGAAACCAAAAGCTTGTAACGAGTCCGAGCCGAGCCCGAGCCGAGAAAATTGTTGAACGAGCCAAGCCCGAGCCTGATACTGTTCGGCTCGGCTCGGCTCATTTACATCCCTACCATCGATAAAAATAAGAAATTATGCGGACAAAGATATGAATTTGGAATCAATGCCAACTACTCCTGCCAGTAAGAAATATATTGAAATAAAATGATCTCTCCTGAGAACATGACTGGTAAGGAGTTGGTCATTCGAAGTGAAGAGATAGAGCAAGTCATTTGAGAATTTGAACATTTGGAATAAATGGTTGATCCATAGCCAGAAAATGTCTCAGTTTCAACCGTCAATGTCATTTTCTCAAGTCCAACATGTGGTACTGTGGCACAACAATTCGGTCCCTATTCCCCTCTTCGGACAATTTTTTATCCGAAAAAAGTCTCTCCAACAAAGACTTCATCTGATCATCTCATGTCTCAATTGATCATCTCGTGTCTCAATCAATTAATGACCTAGAGGTCAAAAATATGCTCATTGGGTAATGTTCGACAATTTCAAGGCTCGAGTGATCAAGATCTTAGGTAACATTGAATTTATGTTCAGATTATCAAAGTCCGAACAAACCCAGTTAAAGATTCGAGCTGTCACTATTTTTGGGATGCAACCAAAGTCCCTTATTAGAAGATCTAGAGAAAGATCATGAGTTAATAAAGATGGAATGATATCTCCATTGGTATGAGGCCTTTTGGGTGATTTCAAAAGCAAAACCATGAAGGTTAAAACCCAAAGTGGACAATATCATACAAGTGTGGAGATATCAGGATTCCATTGGTCCTAACAAGTGGTATCAGAGCCATGGTCTAGATCGAACCGTGTGGGTAGAATCCTCGATACCTAAACGAAGGGGGTGAGGGCTCCCGGTAAAAATCCTTGATTAAACTCTCGGGGTGGTTAATGCTCCCAGTATTCTTGTAAGGCGTGCGCTTCAACGTAGTGAAGTGGAGTAACCTCGATTGGAGGACGAATAAGGCTTGAGGGAAGGCTCGGACTGTGAGAATAACAGTGGAACTTCGTTTGAGAGGAGGATTGTTGGGCCCACATTGGAAGATCTAGAGAAAGATCATGGGTTAATAAAGATGGAATGATATCTCCATTGGTATGAGGCCTTTTGGGTGATTTCAAAAGAAAAACCATGAGGGTTAAAACCCAAAGTGGACAATATCATATCAGTGTGGAGATATCCGGATTCCATTGGCCCTAACAACTATGAACCCAAAACTCTCAGCAAAGATTTCTCGAAGTCAAATTCATATGGACACTGAGTTGAAATCTCAGATTGCTCAGGTCAAACATCATATGGATGAGTGGTTCGATATTTTGGGCCCACAGTTGCAAGAAATTCTTGATTATATGCAATGTGGTGATGCCAACAAAGGGGAAGTGATTGATTAAAAAGTTAAAAGAGCTAAAACAACGAGCGGAAATGGCTATGTATACCTCTAAGAGAGCTGATAAAAGAAAAAAGAAGGAGATAGAAGAAATAGGTGAGGTGACGGTGGTGGAAGTTCAAGCCATAGAAGATAGGTTTTACATTTCTTCGTAGGTGTATTATGATATAAATTTTCTGCACCTTAAAAAACAAATTTCATTCACTCAATGAAATTCGTTCTCGTTCAATCATCGCTTACATTATATAAACGTAACTTTTTGTATAGACTTGCAACTTGGTTTTATCATCACCAAAAAGAGTAAAAATTGTTAAAATATTTCTATTACCCTAAGTTTTAGTTATTGACAAAATAACATCATCGAGTGGTTTCAGGAAACCAATCGTTATTTTCATGTATTTAAGGATTCCGACCGCTGATGAAAAGTCTAATAGTTCAAACGTCCTATTCTTTTCAAGTTGCAGATCATATGATTCCTGACCAGACACATATTAAATAAAGAACATTGCCATCCAATTTTCGGTTAGATATGAGCAAACCAAAGTAGATACTCTACTTCTAACCACTCTGAAATTAACATCCATAGCATGGAAGAACAATGTTCCATAAACTCCCGATGTGACAAAATGCTTCTCAAAGTGACTTAAGTCAATTAATTTCTCAGAAGTTATTCGAGCTAAATCCGAAAAAATCATAGGGACATTTAATGAAATTTATTATAGTGTACGATGGTGATAGCCGCAAGGATGATCACTGGAAAAAATTATTCGACCTTTGGAGCTTTTCAACTATAAAAATACAGATTCAGATCATAAGAAAATCCAACTCTCGCGCATATCTTAGTCTGCATTATCACAAGATTATAGAGCACTCTTTAGCAATCTTACTTCAAGTTGCTCACTTAGCATATGTCTATCAGAAAATATCAAATCATCCAAGGATCTTTTTGTGCTACTCCACCAACCCAAGCCGTTACAAGCAACCATTGATTATTTTGTGTTGTCTTCTGCTAAATCAAGAGTTCTTCAACTCCAGATCTTGTAAAATGATCACTAAGAATTTCAACTTAAGCAGTAATAAGTCCTAGTTGAAGTATGTTATTACAAATTATTGTAAAGTCAAAATCTTTTAATAGAGACCTTTCTTTTTGGGTGAAGCAGTGTTATTAATCTACGAACATTTATAAAATATTTTTCTCATTTACTTTAAACACTTTATTTTCTTGGTTATATTGTTTTCATCCATTACTTATTAATTGTTGTCTTACTTGGATACATACTTTATCACTAGTCAAATCAGACTGTTTACGTACTTGTTTACTTTTAATGGTCAGTGAAACTAGTCGTTTGAGAATGGCACATATTTGAATTTCTAGCAATTAAACATATGCAAATACTATCGCTTTTATTTCTCATTACCATCACAAATTATCTATCTCTATCTCTATCTCTATACTATTAATTAAACTGGAGCCATGTATAAACAATGTTGCCGGTCAATATGACACCAAACTAGATATATTTTTATAGTCATCCTACTTTTTAATAAACTAATGCAAATATTAACAACAAATATAAGAAACACTAACATCCCTATAGTAGGGGAAGATTCCTCTAATCTAGCTGGAGAACCATGTATAAGTTCCAAACATCACTTTTTTAAAAACCAAAAATTACATCGTGTGTGCTTGATCATTAATCAATATCAACACGTAGCATAGGAGACCAACCAAATTGGTTGGATAGTATGACCCTCACCGTATTACAATTTAGTCTCTTATCAAATTGTTGTATGATCTTTAATCATTTTTTGTAATTATAGTATTAATTTTATTTTAATATAAATAATTTTTTTTTTAAAAAAAAAGAGTGGATTAAGATCCAAAATAATTTTCAAACAAAACAAAATAAAATGTACGAGTGTGTGCTGATACTATTATAATCACTTACATGTGGTCCGGTCCACCAATCGTGTCAACTTTTATATCGTTAATGAAATAATAATCATCTTTTGGATATACAGATAGACAAAAATTTGTGTGAAACGATCTCACATGTCGTATTTTATGAGACATATATCTTATTTGGGTCATCCATGAAAAAATATTACTTTTTATGCTAAGAGTATTATTTTTTTATTTTGAATATCTGAAGATTCGTGATACCATTTGACAAAAGACCTACTTATGCATATATGCTTACTATCTAATTAGTGACCATAAAAAGCTGACACAGTTAATGATAACACAACAAAAATAATTATAGACAATGTAATGATTTTATTTTGAGCGTTCGATAGTAACTTGAAAAAACCAAAAACCAAAAACCAAACCAAACTACACATAAATCAGAGGAAATTACTATTATTCTGTAAAGCTCGCTGGAGAAATAAAGTGAAAAATTCGGAGACATGTCTCTGGTGGATTATGCATCGTCTTCAGATGAAGAAGAAACAGAGAAGCTTCAACAACGACAGCCTATGAACGAGGCTTCGTCTCGTCAAGAACTCAACAGGTAGTCAAGAACTCAACAGGTAGTTCCCAAAGATAAACCCTTATCTTGGTCGTGTGAATCTTTGCTTCAAGAATCGAGATTGCATCTCGTCTTATTGTTTGAGATTATCCTATGCGTAAATGCCCCGGTAAGTATGCCAGCTTAGGCTATGTTAATTTTTTGACACAAGCTGGACCAATGTTGATGTGCGTGACTAATTAAGTTTGCTTGCCATGTTGCTATTTTTAAAGATTGTAATTGTAATTCGATTCGTTAGGTAATAATTATTTGGATAATTTTTTGTTCAATTTCTCGGATCCTCAATTTTTTTGAGCTCTCTGTATTTTATACGAGCAATCGAAAATAAATAGCGTTTTTATGGTTGATCAACATCAAGTGACAGTTAAAAACTATGAGTGCGCAATGAAGCTGATTTATAAAATTGTCCCTTTTCATTACTGGGTTTTTCATATTGAGGTAAAATGTATATTTGGTAATGGACATTTGGAGTCCCTGAAGCACGTTTTCCCTCTTAATGTATGGAGAAGAATGACATATGTGCAAGTAACCTCTTTCAGAAAGTTTATACTTAGGTTCTTGATACTGCATCAGACGCATATTTTTGCATGTGTTTGAAATTACTGTAAATCATTCTCTCTGGATCTTGAATGTAATGGTGGAATAAGAAAAGAGAAAAAGATGAAGGGAAGGGTGAGGAAGTTATTTGCACAAATTGTAAATTCAATTAAATAAAGAATTAGGGAAACGGCATTGGACTTGATGTTGTCTTCATGGCACATGCGTAAGTTTTTATCTTTTCTTCTAAGGCTCCTTGATATCTCAGTTAATAATTGGCTTAAAAGCTTTGATCTTCCAAGGTTCACACTTCTATGAGCATTGAGATAGTTTCAGTTTTTCACGATTATGTCTCTTAAGTTTGTGTCAAACACATTTTAGTTTTTAAAACATAAATGTGTAAGTTGGCTGCCTATACTTCTCGTGGGTGTTTGCTTTTTAAGAAATCACATTTTTTACTTTTTGTCGTTACTCTGCGAATTTGTGGTTTGAATATAAAATTTAGAAAATTAGAGGAACTCTTTCCTTGATATTTGATTGGAATGACTTGGCGACTACAATAAAGCAAATAAGTATTAGACTTTAACTTGAAAAACTTGTTTCCTTGTAACCTTTATTTTGTTGTATTGGCATCTAAATGAAGTTCAATGCATGGAAAGCTATACCCATTTATTGTGTAAAAGGGACTCGCCTTTTCCTTTCTTCTGTTGCATTGGCATCTAAATGAAGTTCAATGCATGGAAAGCTATACCCATATATTGTGTAAAAGGGACTAGCCTTTTCCTTCGATTTCTATTTTTTCTCTTGCTGTTTCGATCTGAACTCTAGAAAGTAAAAGCTGTATTTTGTTTTGTGGAATGTGGATGATTTTGAACTCAAATTTTGCTGGCTCAACTTTTTATAAAAAGAATCCTGTATCTATGGTGATCCTATAACTATAGTGGTTATTTTACTCCTTTCCTTTCTTTTTGTTCCTCTAGTATCCTTAGAATTGAACAACACATCTCAAGCACTTCTGATTATTTAGGAATTGGCCTTTTCTCTTTCTGTGATTCCATCAAATGCCAAAAATAATGTCATTGAGCATTGGAATTTTACATGTCTGCCTTGACTTGAGGATTGAATATCTGATACTTTAACGCATTTTTATTCTATTTTCTTGGTTTGGTGGGAGATATGAGGTATGTGGTCTGAATTCTGTTTTTTTTTTTCCATCTAGAATTGCCATGTTGCTGCCACATAGATGGATAAGGATTTTAAATTTGATAAATTTATGGTTTGTCCGAAAGAGGACAATATCAGGTACCACATTAGTGAAGCACTGGATGTATTGATGTAAATAATGGAAATGGGAAGGATTTCCATCAAGCATTTAAGGTTATTATGGGCTAGGCTCTTCTCCCTGTAAACACTGCTAGGCACTTGACAGCTTGATTAATATGCTTAAGTCCATGTGGACAAGTGAGGAACGACCTCATCCAATTGTTGTTTCCCCTCATAACCTGCTCGATTGGTACTGTTGAAGAAAGGAATTAAATATTATTCCTTTGGAAACAAAAAGAATGAATTGGCATTTTGTAATCCCAAATGTGTTTCAGGTGGCAGCTTTCTGTTATGACAGAATTGTCCAAACGTGTCAAAAATTTTGTATGGATACATGATATATAGTCTTACAAAAAGCAATGACACATCAGTTAATTACATATTCCATTTATCAATTCTTAGTTTTCTTCTTTTAGCTTTTCTTTGTGGCTCTCCAAACAGGTACACATAGACTTCCCCTCTAAACAAGGTGGATGTCCCCATGAATGTCCTTTGATTCTGTGCTAAGAATTTGGTAGACTTGTTGATGTGCCAAAATCTAATAGCCAGCATGGGTGGGGTGTAATTGTTGCCTCCATATAGTTTTCCCTTTATCACTGATTGCATGTCAAACACAATTTCTTCATTAGCCGTGTCTATACTTCCTAGCTATTCTATAATAATAGCCCTCGATTTTTTGTGATGATATTAATTTTCAGCCCTATTCCAGTGTTTTACAAGAAACATTCTATTTTAAATTTTAATATTGTTCTTTCCACAATGTAGGAAAGCGGCATCTTCACTGACTAAACAAATGAAAAATGTTTCTAATCAGTCAGAGTCTTCCGAGCTGAAACTTCCTGATGCATCTTTTCTCTTGAACTCTCCTTCTGTGCCTTCAAATGGTTTAGATGCTTCAGACCACTCATCCCGAGTTGCTGCTGCTATGGCTCGAAGTGCTGCACGAAAGAGGGAGTTGAATATATTACCTGCCGATAATCCTCGTAGTAAATTTCCGAAAGGGTCCTTGCCTCACTCAAAGAATGTTCCAGATACATTAGGCGGTCGTCTTCTTCCACCTCAGCTTGTGGGAAGGTACTTTTACTGTACATTTTTTTTCAACAATTCCCAATACTGATTGTATCTGATACACGTTCGGTTCAGCCCAAGTGGTGACAATATAATCATCATCTAATGTAATTTTTCTGAATTCTTTCATTATTCTCGAAGTTCTGTAGTGGTGCTAAGATGGAATCTCATGTCAAGATGTTATGTACTTATTTTACAACTTCTTTCATTACTTTAAAGGTAGAAATTATCAATAATTATGTTTTCTGATTGGAGTCACTATTGTGGTGAAGAGTTTGACATTCGTTACTTCTTTTCATATATGATGTTTATTGAAATTTTTTGACTGAAAGGTCTCTTTATTGAATTTTTTTGACTGGAAGGTCATTTTTGTCCCTGCTGTTTATTTGGTTGGAGGGCACAGCTTATGAGTTCAGTGCTAGATTGCATTTGTTGAGTAACAGTCTCTACTCTAAGAGGCACCTTTATTGGTTTTGTATCTCTTAGGCATCAATTGATCCCTGATGTAAGATCCTTATTAATATATTATATGAGAAAGCTGGAAACTGTGCCCCAATGAAAATCCCAGGTAAGCTGGCTGGATATATACAAACATCAGCTGGAAAAAAAAGATCGAGTTTGCTAATGGTTTTTTTTTGTGCTTGAAAGTAGAAGAAACATAGTGAATGGAGAAACAGAAGATATAGGCAGGCCTTTATCCGTGACATATTGTTCCAATGGGTAAAACTCTGATGGTTGTATCATGACGTAAATTGGGATCTTGTGTAGTGTCGCCATACTTAAATCCTGTAATGTAGCATTCTTTCTTCACTGTATTTTCTCTACTTCAAAATTCAACAGTTTTATCCAACAAATGCCAGTGTATGTGAACATTTTTTGGTGTCCATACAGTTGGTAGTGTTCCTTCACACATGATATGTTGCACTTCCACCGATGAACACATTTTTAACCATATATGAATTGAATTTTGTAGAAGTAACGTGGTGACTGAGGACATAAGCAAGCTCTTTGTGAGACGAAGTACGGATTCGCCAGCCGAGTAGATGCCCCCAGCTTAGTGACAGCTTCCTCAAGCTCCATTTTCTTCTTGTAGGTTCATGTCATTTCAGAAATTACATTCTTAGTGTACCTGTTGTTGTATAGATCTCATCTTTGCATGCATGAAATACTCTGAATTTTATGATCAAATGATGGAAATTGCAGATGATATTATTGCACAATCGACTCTTTATTTTCAGGTTATTTAATTTTCTCTTCAATTCATTTTACTTGCCAGGAGAGCATTTATTTCTTTTGTGATATATGCACTTGAAACTTAAAGATAATTATTCACCATGGGACATATATTGACTTATCATACTAAACTTGATATAGTACATAATAAATAATATCTTCAAGAACGTAAATAATAATGAGAAGTTCAAGAGTACTTCAACAAACTCTGGCAGATAATACACTTTAAATATATATATATATAGTATTAATTCAAATTTCATCATTTTCGTGGACATATAACATATAATTTAAGATTCTTTCTCTCCCTGTTGAAAGTCCGATCCTTTCTCCTTCTGCTCGCTCTTGGTTCTCAAATTTCCTTGGCATTATGGATTCAATGATGGCAGACTTATCATTGTCCACCGATGAGACTGATGTTGTGCTCATGGCACCATCTGAATCTGATCCACATTCATCATCTCTTCAACCATGGTTGGTGGGGAGATTCCCGACTGATCGCTTGATAAATTTCGGAACGACGAAGAACTGATCGGCAGACATCTGGAGACAAGTAAAGGGAGTTCTTATTCCTGAAATTGAGGGTCAACTTTATTTGTTCCAGTTCTTTGGTGAAATTGGTATGGACCGGATTCTGGAAGGGGGGGCCTTGGTCCTTCGACAACTACCGCCTTATTCTACAGACCGACACGAGGAGAACGAATGACACAGACTGGGTCAGTCCTAGACTTTGAAGGCTTCGGTGCAATAAAAATTGGACCTTTTTTATCCGTATAAAAAATAATCTTAAAATCATTGATATAAAGATAATTACATTAAATAAAAACATAAACTAAGATTTATAATAATGAAAAACATTATATTCTACATTGTTAATAATCATTATCATTACATTGCAGAAAAATTTGAGAGACCTGCTATTATAATTAACAATGAAAATTCAGTTTGAACATATTGATATTGTTATGTAGTTGTTAGGAGTTTTAGCTCGAAGGCATGTTGAACAGAGCTGAAGTGCGGTTTGTAGGGTTGTATTAAACAAATCTTCGGGTGAAATCCTTTTAAAACAGAAAAATGGGGGGCGTAGAAACTTTGTCATCGAACTTTCATAAACAAACTCTAAACTATATTTACTCTCAGTCATTTACTTATCTAATCTTCTATGTATATTTTTATTCACTTTTTGTATTGAATTGTTCATTTTACTTGCTTGAATCACTTAGTCTTATTAGGGCATCTCCAACCCCAACATCAAAATAACGTTTCACGCTCTTTTGATGTCAAATTTGGCGCACAGGGGAGCTCTGCACCAATTTGGCGCAGAGGAGTTTTATTTCTTTTTTTTTTTTTGAAAAAAAAAGAAAAAAAAGGAAGAGTGGGAGCTCGATCCACTCACTTAAAAAAAAGAAGAAGAAGAAGAAGAGCGAGAGCTCGACCCACATGGGTCGCAATTATTAATAAAATATAATATTAATTATATCAAATATAATTATAATTATATCACTAAATTTAAAAAATACACATTTGATAATTATTAAGAAAAAATTACATAAATCAAATAAAAAATAATATTCCGAGAATATTTTTTTAGAGTAATATTTGAAGTAGATGAGTTGAAGATGAATATTGTATTTGGTGCATAAACTGCACTATTTCAAAATAAAGTTGTTTTAAAATAGAGTTTTGGGTTGGAGATGGCCTTAGAAAGATATTTCAAGCTGCCCCAATTTGATTTGCAAAATCTACTATAGTTGTTAAATAAGTTTATTCATCCTTATAAGCTTATTATTATTATTATTATTATTATTTTATCTAAACCTTAAGGCGTTTTGAAACTAATATCATCAATCAATATTTCTTAATTAAGTTTTTCTAGACATTAACTCTCAATTGATATAATAGTTAATGTATTCAATCTTGTTTGAGTCATTTTTGACCGCCCCAGGGCTTGATATTGTTCCATTTTGGGTTCAAATTTATGATTTTCTAGTTGGGTACGTCTCTGAATCAATTGGTAAGCAACCGGAAAATTTTATTTGTCAATTTATGAGTTATTAAAGTTCAAATAATTCTGGTTTTTAAAGACCATATATATATACGTGTTCGAGTAGTTGTTGATGTGAAAAAAGTTTGATGCGCTGTAAGAAAATTTGTACAACAGAAGGCAATTAGTTTCTGGTACATTTTAAACATGAGAGGATCTTTAAAATGGCTGCTTGAATCTTTTGATCTGGTTGAGAATGTCTCCGGCGAAATTGCTACCGAGTCTCATGGCCCGATTAACAAGTCGGCGAGAACAGGTTTGCAATCTTTCCTTAATCCCATGTTTTCGGACAGAAGAGAAAAATTGAAAATATAAAACACGATACGGTTAGAATACAACAATTATTAAAGAATATATAAATATTATATATATATATATATATTTAGTATTAAAAATTGTAGAGTTATATATATTTATATAAATATATTGTATAAATATATATACATATTTATGTAAATATACATAATGTACAACTTCTGAGCAGTGATTTATTTATAAAAAACCGAAACGTATCTAGAAACCTATCATCCTCATATACATGACATATTCTAGTCGTGTCCAAGACGTATCTGAATGGTCAAACCTACAAAAGGTCAATGCCACTGATTTTACGTATCTGAAACGCGTATCCACGTGTCGTATCCGTATCCGTCGCGCATCTGTTTCTAATACTTCAGATTTTTTTAGGAGTATCCGTACTGCATAGTTGGTGAGGCCAGAACGATTTATGATGACCCTCAGAGTTATGCACTTTGTACCTAGAAACTGGACTCGATTATGGGAACTCCATTTATCACCAAAAAAGTCAAGTTCTCACTTTGGAGATCTGCAAGAAACCACATCCCTTGCTGCCAAAATTTACGGAATTGTGGTATTGACGTTAGGGGTGAGCATAAAACCGAAAAAATCGAAAAAAACCGATCGAACCGAATAATTCAGTTTTATCGGTTGGTTACGGTTTTAAAATGTAGAAATTCGGTTTTTCCGTTCGGTTTTCGGTTTTATTCACCTAAAAAACCGAATAACTGAACCGGCCATGTTATTTGTTAGGTATAGGATTTTTATGTATAATGAGCCATCTTACTGTTAAATAAATGGGCCTATTAGGTATTTAATATCATTCACTTTCACCCTCAGAAAACAGATTGTTTCTTTTCTTTCTCGCCATTATCAGTAGGTGTTTCTTTTCTTTCTCGCCACTCCTCGGCAGTCGGCACTCACCATAGTCCACAGGTATACAGACGGCAACACAACACAACACCATTCTATTCTTCTATTATTATTTGATTACACATTATCTCTATTCTCTGTTACAGTGTAATAGTTAATTTTTTTATTCTTAGTTGTGTTAAATAAGAGATGATAGAAATTTGTAGAGAGAGATTAAATATTAGTGTGGTCGTGGGGTTGGATTAGAGCTGCTTGTATGGAATTAAATTCTTCCATAGAACGTGGCTTGTTAAATGAGATGGAGGAAAAGGGTTGGGTTCCTTTCGTGGGTATATTTACGAATGTGATTTGTACATGTGTAAAGCAAAGAAACATGATAGAGGCCTCGATGATGTTGAAGGATGATACGATCAGAATTGGGTATCCCCTGAAACATTGTAAATTCTCTGATTAAAGGATATGTGAGAGCTCAATTAATAGAGGAAGCACTGAAGCTATTTGATGAAGCTATTTTCTTGTGCTAATAAATAACATTTTTATAAAAAATGAATCCATCCATCTGGTAATGAATTTTCCAATTAATGCAACATAGTTGAACTCATACAATTGAGTCCAGAGCACATTTTTTCTTGTCCATAAGTTTATAATATTATTTTTATTTTTAAATATTAGAGAATGATATGATAATTTATTTATTTATTTTTTTGTAAGAGAAATGGATGATAATTGGGTTTTTTTTAAAAATATTATAAAAAATAAAAATCATTACAAAAATATTACAAATTGAGAATGTTTACAAATCTATAACAATCCGCAAAATACTGCTGCGGATTCAAACAATTTTAAAAAAAAAAATTTAAAAAATAAAAAAAAAGAAACGCGCAGTGTACACGGATTCTGAGAATCCGTGGCAGTGACCCACGGATTCTCAGAATCCGTGTACACTGCGTGTACCCACCCCTTTAAATAGAAAGGCTTCTCTTCGTGTATTCTCATTCCATTGTTTAATATACCGAAAATATTGGTTCTTCGTGTTGCGAGAAATATACCGAAATTATTTGTTCGTAAGATTCATTTTCGCAATTTATTTCTGCATCCGATTCTTATGCGCAAAATCTATTTTTTTTCACTTCCATCTTGTATTAATATTATTTGTTGATTTTATCATCTTTTTTATTTGAAGATATATGTTTAATTTCGTTGTTAATATTATAATTATGTATTAAGAATAATATTTTTTTTTGTTTAGTTTTTTTTATAATACTTGTCATTATTTTCAGATATTAGCACCGTCTGTTGATGTTATTACAAGTTCCGTATAATTACGTACGAGAAGGTAATTTAAGTACTTTTTTTTAATATTTTGTTTGTATTATGTATATTATATTATTTTAATTATAATTTTGTTCACTAACATTATATTATTAAGTATAATTTAGTGAAATATTATATTTATAATATTAAAAGCGATACTAAAAAATAGTTGGAATTTTTAAAAAATAATAAATATGATATTGTGATTTTTGAAATATTTGAATGTTAGTATTTTTAATATAATTAATTTATTTAATTTAATATAAGAATGAGTTAATATTATTGTACTTAATAGTATTGAAATTATAAATTATTTTGTTACATTTTTTAAATAAATTTTTAAAAATTTATATATGAAATTGTGTTTAGTTACTCTATGGTCACTTTAATATAATTTATATAATATTATAAATATGTTTATGTTAGTGCAAAGTAATATAAGAAATTGATAATTGTAATTAAAATATTTTTATCCAATTATATATTTTGATATAACTTACTTAAAATTTGTGTGTTTATATACAAAACAATTTTTAAAAATATGTAATAAAATTGCACCGAGTATTTGGCGAATTCATCAGTCCTTCAGCACTTGTTCGGCATTCTTCTTGCGGAGCTATTTTTTTTTTTCACTCAGTGTTATTTTTTGTTAGTTATAAAGAATCCGTGATTATCCTCCCTTTATAAATTGCGTCGTTCGTGTTATTATTGGAATTCCTAATTTGATTTTATAGTTTCTGTTGATTATCAGAATTTTTGAGAATTGCGCCGAGTTTCACCAATTCATAATTTGATTTGGGAGAATTGTGCTGAGTATCAGAATTTGGGAGAATTGCGCCGATTCTAAGTCGAATATCTGTTTTTTCTTTTCTTTCTATATTGAATTGTTGTATGTAAATTGTATCTGATAATTTTTTTAATTTATTGCAGATATTAAACTCCGGTAGCTGATTTAATTACAAATTCCGTACAACGATATTTGAAAAGGTATTTTAAATAATATCTTATATTTTAATTGTATTATTTATGTTGTATTAATGTAATTATTATTATTTTCGTTTGTATTATACTATTTTATATAATTTTGTTACTAGTGACTTTTTATAATTATTTCAAAGTTGCACGTCTCGACAGTACATGTATATATTAAATTAATTTTTTTATACACTTCATTGTTAAAATTGTTAATATAAGAAATTAATATATTTGAAAATTCTAATTACACATGTTTAAAAATCTACATTTTTAATATAACTCATAACAATATTTTGTATTAAATTTTGTTATGATTGTATACATTATGTCATAGTTTTTGGTGCAGACATGGATACTGTGAGAGCCTTACTTTATGTAGGTGGCTATGTCATTATTGAAGATGGTAGGGTTGGATATAGTATCCCCGCGACAAGGCCCATTAAAATCTCTCGGTCTACTACATTTTCTCAATTGGTGAATTATGTGCATCGCAAGCTGTCTATCGACCCATCAAAATTTTGCATGAAGTTGTCAACGAAATATTGTTATAGCTCGTCGGGTCGTTACATTGAAGAGCATGTCTATATCACAGATGATGATAGTCTACAATTTATGTTTGAGTTGCCGACACTAGATTGCATGTACTTGTATGTTGATTCATCGCCAGTGTTACAGAACGTAAGTGATTACAATTTGATGCAGTCATGCCAGTAATAACGCAAGGTTTGGGAACAGTAGGTTTGAATGAAGCAGGACCTTCTATGTATCACGTCGATGAACAGTCAGCTCATACATACTCTGGGATCGCCACTGGTCCTTGGGATCACCATATCACAGTTCACACTGAAGAAGACTATGCATGGGGGATGAATACAAGACGAGAATGGGATTTTACTTCAGGGGGTTGGGATCATAATATCACGGGTCCATCAGGAGTTGAAGTCGCATGGGGTTCTACTAGAACAGGCCAATTGGATTTAAATTCATGGGCTGGTGAGGATAATACCACAAATGTTAGACATTTTGATAGTTCTACTGTGGATGCAAATATTCGAACCCCAATTACAGAACATATGCCTGAGCAAGATGATATATTTGGGGACAGTTTGCATCATGTCATGAATAGCGATGACGATTTGTATGCTACATCAAGTGACGAAGAAGATGAGCATCATGTTGACAATGCAAATGAAGGGACACCGGCGCGTGTGTTAATGTCTGGAGCAACAATGACAGCGAACATTCCTATTGCACCAGAGCAACATTTACGTGAAATTCCCCAATTTTTCAATGAAGTCTATGAAGAACAAATTCCAGATTCATTTGGTATTCCTTCTGCATCACGAACAAACTTTTACAATCCTGAAAGGCCAGAGCTCGGTGTAAAAATGGTTTTTAAGAGCAAAGGTGAGTTAATAGCTTCTGTGAAGGATTTTTCTGTTCGGGTTTTGAGACGTGAATATATCGTTGTCCAAAGTTCTCCGACAATTTGGAAGGTCAAATGCAAGAACTGGTTGGAAGGTGGCAATTGTGGGTGGGGACTTCGAGCATCGTTCAAAAAAAGTTTAAGCTACTTCATGATCACAAAATATTGTGGTGATCACACATGCATGTCTACCGAAGTCGGTATAGATCACCACAACCTTGACGTAAACATGATAGCAAATACACTTTTGGGAATCGTACGTTGTGATCCTGCATACGAAATCAAATATGTGCGAGAAAGTATTAAAGAAAAATATGGTTATGATATATCGTATGCTAAGGCATGGCGGAGTTTGAAACGCGCGGTGGAGTTAGTCTATGGCACATGGGAAAGCTCTGTAACTTTGCTTCCTAAATATATGGGATCTTTGTCGAAGTATAATCCAGGAACTGTTGTAGAATGGAAGCATCTTCGACCGTATGACCATCCACATAAAGTTTTGAACTTTGTGTTTTGGGCATTCAGACCATGTATAGATGGTTTTCGACATTGTCGCAACGTAATCAGTGTAGACGGTACCCATATGTACACCAAATATAAGCACAAACTACTCATAGCAGTAACATTGGATGCTAATAACCAGGTTTTGCCGCTAGCATTTGCGCTTGTTGATGAAGAAAATTATGAGTCTTGGCATTGGTTCCTCGGTAATGTTGCACGACATGTTACCAGAGGGTGTAGTGGTGTGTGCCTTATATCTGATAGACATGCGGGTATAACAAGTGCAGTTCAAGATCTCCCCGACTTCAAGCCTCCTCTTGGTGTTCATCGTTTCTGTTTGAGGCATGTTTGCTCTAATTTCAACAGCAGGTTCAAAAACATTCATTTGAAAGACTTATGTTGGGAAGCAGGGATACAACACCAAGTAGCAAAATTTAATGCGACAATGGAGGCAATTAAGACAAATAATGCAGCAGCTTTCACGTATTTGTCGAACATTCCAAAAGAAAAATGGTCATTAGCTCATGATGGTGGATGGCGACGAGGGATAATGACGACGAACATGTCCGAGTGTATTAATGGTGTGTTGAAAGGGGCGCGACGTCTTCCAATAACTGCGATAGTGGAGATGAGCTTACAGCGTTGCGTGAACTATTTCATTCAACGGCGAGCTCGCAGTGATAAGATGCTGGAAAAAAATCAACCATGGACCGACTATGCATACTCTAAATTTGATATGTGGTCAAAGAAGTCAATTGAACATCGAGTAGTAAGATTTGACCAAAGGGATAAAACAGCATCCGTCGCGACAGGAGGAAAACCGGGTCGTCAACATCACGTACAAGCTGTGAACATTTCTACGCGTGAATGCACATGTGGTAAATTCACAATATTTGGAATTCCTTGTTCACATGTTATATGTGCAGCAAAATGGTTTGGTTTGAATCCCGCACAGCTTGTACAACCATGGTTTACATTGAGCGAATACGTGAACACATACGATGGAAGATTCTACCCTATTCATGATGAACAATATTGGGATGAACCTACGTTCCAATTACGCCACAATGGTGTTCGTCGACAAAGGAGGCATGCTGGTAGAGATCGCACGACACGCATAAGAAACGAGAGAGAGACAGCGTGGGAGGTAAAAGATTTACATTAACGTATTGTACCTTATTTTTAAACCATAACATTTGAAATTATTAATGTTATTACAAAATTGTGTATTTAAATTTTGTATTTATTAATAGTTGTTGTTCATTGCAGGTAGGTGCATGTGAGAAGATCGAGTTATGGTGCCAAATAATTATGTTTTTCACGTAGATTTTACAATTTAGTATTGTATTGTTATGACAATTCAGTGTTGTATTGTTATGAAGATTTTTTAAGTATCTTGTTTGTGGGGCCCTTAACTCCTAATCATTATTACAATGCAAACTTATCAGGATTAATTTATTACAGCGGAAAACGAGTTTAAATTTTCTTTACAATGAGCCCGAAATATATTATTTGAATACTAAAAATAGTATTTCATCTTACGTCATAAAATAAATTATGAATAATTCAAAATAACATCACTATAATCATCTCTTCCTCGTTAAAATCATACACTAATCAAAATCTTGTTATTTCTTCTCTCACCTTTCTCGATCACTGTCGTGAGATAAAGTGAGATTCATTCTCAAATCCACCGCCTCACGTATAATTTTCTTTTTTATTTATATTGTTTTAATTTTATATTATATTAATAATCTTATATAATATAAAATATACTATTTACTATTTTGCCCTTAAAATTAATTCATTATTTTTCAACTTATTTACAAAAATGCAATCAAAATAAATTGAATATTTTTCAACTTATTTACCAAAATGTCATCAAAGCTATTTTAGTCTCGGGGTCTCACATAGTTTGTTGACTATTTTGACTTGATTTAGCGAATATACTGACGTGTTTTCATTACTGTAACTTTATCCGTAAATTTATTCATAAATGAGTAGTAAATCAGAATCGATACATTCCACAATTTTAAAAAGTCAATAATACAGAAATTGTATACGAGTGTCGAAATAAATATTTAACGTCGATGGTAACGGTGCCCCCCAGTGCCACACGGTGGTCTTCTGATTACTCTACGTCCGCGACCTAACATCTGTTCATCATCTCCATGCGTAATTGTTTGTGTTGCAGATGTACTTGTATCGGCAATGTTCCCACCAACCTCATACCCTTCTGTATCAGAATATTGTTCAAACGGTATGGGCGACGTGTTAAATCTAGGCCGACTCTCATTCATACTCGGTTGAAAGTCACTTTGTAAAAATTGTGTAACACTACCAGCAAATGGAGTGTAATAACCAGCGTCATACGATGGAAAGCTTGAAACCACTGGCGGAGTAGTGTATGCCATATTTGAAGATGATGGCCCGGGTTCAAACTCATTTCCTGTCCACATCGGTCGATATTGCACATGAGCTGGGCGTGTCTGTTACATAAATGCATTTGTTATGTAACATACATTTAATATAATAAATTATATTTACGTACATATGTAGATAGATTGAACATGTCTTACGATAAAATCTCGGTAGTTTGCATCAACGGGATGGTAGCCCATGATGTTTGAAGGTACCACTGGCGGCGAGAGCACTATCTGTGAAATGCGATGATACCAACCAACATAGTCCACTGTGATGGCGGGTGTACCAGGTAGTACATAATCCCCACCAATCACAAAATTATATCTGTTATCCCACATTTCTACAAAATCTTTGTGATATGTCGCCCAATCGAAGTTGTTCCGGCCTTGTCGCGTCAGTTTATGAAAATTGTCGAAGTTAGTAGCAGGTGGCGGAATACCCTGACGCATTCCAAACTGTCAGAGACAGCGCTCTGGTCTATGCATCTCAACTATATGAAAATTGATCAATGCGCATGCCGACCGACATAGATGAATTCTATGGCCGTCAAGAATTCCACCAACCTCCGGGGACTCCATAGCATAAACTGTCCATAGAAACTGAAGCAAATAAAATGAGAAAAAGATTATCAAGTCGATAATATATAATTCAGACTGAATTTGTAAAACAATATGAAACTCTAAACAACTAATTTATATATCTACCTGCCCTTCTACCATCCTGTCAAGCATATCTCTCATTGTACGGACCGAATGATGGGCCGTGTGTGTCCAAGAGAATGCGCGTCTCCACCTACAATTTATAAAAGTACACAATAGTTTCATTAAAACTACATAACAAAATAATAATAATAATAAATGTTAATTATTTCTTATTAGTACCGTGCGCCGTATGGTGGGAATGGTAGATCCTGAAGCACATCCGCAGCCTGCTCTTGTGAAATAGATACCTCTTGCGCTCTATCAGGACAAAGAAGAGTAATTCTAGACCACACCCAAATCTGCAATAACATATAACAGAAATAGTCAAATCATAAGAAAAAACAAGTACAACAAGTATAATGATCGTAGAAGTGTACAAATACCTGCAATATCTGAACTGGGCCACACAAATCGGCCTTCAGTCTCATTGATGTGTCGCACAACTCTCTATAAAGATATGCCAACACAGCAGAACCCCAGCTATACGTATTCACTAATTCTATGTCCTCAAGGAACTGCAAATATATAAGTTTCACGGCAGCACCTTCCGAGTCCGAAAACATACATCCACCAATGATCATTAACGCAACACAACGAGAATATTGTGCCACGTCCTCTTCAGTGCTTTGATCAGTAATCATATTATTAAGGCAATGGTCTAGCAAAGCGGTCAGATAAAGATGTGCACCTTTAATCTGAGAAAACGTAGGCGTAAAACCCAACCAAGTAGCGCATCGCTGTTGTAAAGTATGTTTATTGTACGCGGTATCTATACCAGTGATGGGAAGGCCATCAATATTCAACCCCCAAATAAAGGCAACGTCCTGCAGGGTGATTGTTGCCTCGCCCACGGTAAGGTGAAATGTGTGTGTCTCACGACGCCATCTCTCAACAATAGCTGTAAGCAAATGATTATCATAATATTTAATAGGACCACACTGAATGATACCATAGAAGCCCATGCGTGCAAGACATAGGCGGACACGGAGGTGAATCCCAGAATTAAGCAATCTCCAAAGACATTTGTCAGATCGACGTGGCGTAATTATTGCATCCATGTTTTCAGCGTTGATATTAGTTGATATGTGTCTGTCCCGCAAATACAACACATTATCCATATTTTCAGCCATCTTGCAAAAAAAACAAAATGCATTAGTTAACAAATATTATATTTTTAATCAACAAAATTTAACTACATTTTTAAAATTAAACGAAAAATAGTTGAAATTTCAGGCTTGAGAAAATAAAACATATTTTTTGATGACAAATGGGTAAAAAGAATAATTACTGTAGATTGAATAATTCCTTCTAAAATACAATAATACTTCATAATGCGTAACATTTAATTATAATAAATACATTCGTAATAATATACTTATAATAAATGCATTATTAATAAGAATAAGGTCTAATCCAAGAGATTTACTGCATGTTATTAAATAATATATACGTGTCATTTTTTATAAATTTATTATTAATTTTAGTAAATTTTTAGCTAGTTATTGCCACTAATTACAATTTTTGCCACTATATATAACAAAATTTCAAAAATAAATTAACCTACGTAAATACAATATACAAAATTAAAAATTTTAACCTACGTAAGTAATTATTAATAATAATAATTAACAATTCACGTAAAATTATTCTAATTCACGTAAAAAAACTCACGTAAATAAGTATTAAAAATAATAATTATTCTAATTCACTTAAGTGTCATTATTCTAATTCACTTAAGTGTCATTTTTTATAAATTTACTATTAATTTTAGTAAATTTTTAGCTAGTTAATGCAACTACTTATAATTTTTGCCACTAGATATAACAAAATTTCAAAAAAAATTTAACCTACGTAAATACAATATACCAAAATTAAAAATTTTAACCTACGCAAATAATTATTAATAATAATAATTAACAATTCAAGTAAAATTATTCTAATTCACGTAAATAATTATTATTCTAATTCACGTAAATAATTATTAATAATAATTAACAATTAAATAACAATAACAAATAAACTATTAACATTTGGCAAAAACTTGTGTGAGACGGTCTCACGAGTCAAATTTTGTGAGACGGATCTTTATTTGGGTAATCCATAAAATAGTATTGCTTTTTATGCTAAAAGTACTA
Organism: Primulina eburnea; assembly: GCF_022965805.1. NCBI lineage: Eukaryota > Viridiplantae > Streptophyta > Magnoliopsida > Lamiales > Gesneriaceae > Primulina > Primulina eburnea. Next base: position 25,509,015 of record NC_133113.1, read on the forward strand.
CTTTTTGTGGTGAATATGGGTAGGGTTGACCCGTCTCACAGATTGATATCCGTGAGACGGTCTCACATGAGACATACTCTTAACATTTACATATGATTAAGAATTCACGTAAAAAATTAGTCCAATAATTAATAAAATTCACGTAACTATAATTATTTTAAATATAATTATTGTGATTATTCTAATATTATATCACGTAATATAATTATTATAATAAATTTTAACGTAAATTAAATTTAATTATTGTAATTAGTGTGCTTATTGTAGATATAAAATTATGTCACATAAATATAATTATTGTCATTAAATTAAGTACAATTATTAATTATTTTTTAACACGTAAATTAAATAGAATTATTGTAATTATTGTATATATAAGATTATATCACATAAATATATCGTAACTAAATTAAGTGTAATTATTATTCCAAAATTTCAGAATCACAGTATTATAATTGCAATAATAAAATTAATATTATACTTATTGTTATTATTTAAAACTGATATAACTAATACCGAAAACTTACGTTAATAAGTAGAAAAATCTGAACACAGGTGTGGTACTCCAAAGAAAGAAGAAACTTGCTCCTTCGACTTGCTCGACTTCGGTGCAAAAACGAGGAAGGCAACCCGCATATAAATACTCAAAATTTTGGTCACGGGTTAATAATCACGGGTGTACAAAAATCACGGGTGTGTGCACGGATTCTGAGAATCCGTGGGTCACTGCCACGGATTCTGAATCCGTGGCAGTGACCCACGGATTCTCAGAATCCGTGTACACTACACTGCGCGTTTTTTTTTTTTTTTTAATTTTTTTTTTAAAATTGTTTGAATCCGCAGCAGTATTACGCGGATTGTTATAGATTTGTAAACATTCTCAATTTGTAATATTTTTGTAATTATTTTTATTTTTTATAATATTTTTTAAAAAAAACCTGATAAGTGTGTGGATACTCACTGACCAATGAGCATGCATGATATTAGATAGTTAGACCAATTTATATCTTCTTTGACTGCATTAACCCCCTGCTCGTCTCGCTTCTTTTATATTTATCATTATTGTTACTTGACAAGTTATCTGTTTCATTTTTTTTTTATAGATGGCAGAAAATGATGGTATGATCGATGAAAGCAAGAGTTCAAATGATAACACACCTAATTCTTCATCTGCAGATTCGGTGGTTGATGTTGGGAAAAAGCGGAAATCTGTAAGATCTAGATTTCTTGTTTGGGAACATTTTGAGAAATATGAGGATTCTAATGAGACAACTAGAGCAAAATGTAATTATTGTGGTTCAAGTTATGCTGCCGATTCAAGTTTAAATGGTACTTCATCTTTGGGTGCTCATTTGAAAAAGTGTAAAAAATATCCATGTAATTTGGAAACTAAACAAGCAAAAATAACCTTTCAAAAGATCAAATAACAATCAATGCTTGGAGATTTGATCAAGAAGGTTGCAAGAAAGCTTTGGCCAAGATGATACTTGTCAATGAATTACCTTTTAGTTTTGTGGAAATGGAAGGATTTAGACACTTTATAAATGTGATACAACCATTATTTAGAATTCCATCTTATAGGACTATCACAAGGGATTGCTTTGAACTTTTTTGGGAAGAAAATAAAAATCTTAAGCTCTTTTTCAAGGAGACACATCTAAGAGTTTGCCACAACAGACACACGGACTTCAATACAGAGAATTAATTATATGTGTCTTACTGCTCATTTCATTGACAAAAAATGGAATTTGCAAAAAAGAATATTAAATTTTTATCCGATATCTAGTCATAAAGTCATGATATGGCAACTGTTATCACTAAATGTTTGCTTGATTGGGGTTTGGATGAGGTCTTCACTATCACAGTCGATAATGCTAGTTCAAATGATACTACAGTGAAAGAGATGTCAAAACAATTCAATAACGGGGAAGTAATTTGATGGATGGTAAACACCTTCATGTGAGGTGTGTGGCTCATATAATCAATCTCTCAAGATGGCTTAAAAGAAGTTGGAGATTCTGTGAGATGAGTTAGACAAGCTATAAGGTATATTAGACAATCTCCTGCAAGGATTAAAAGATTCAAAGATTGTCGTGAAATTGAAAAGATAACAAGTAAAAAGTCCTTGTGTTTGGATGTTGTTACTAGGTGGAATTCTACTTACTTGATGTTGAAAACTGCTTTGAAATTTGAAAATGCTTTTGTAAGTTATGGTATTCATGATCCTGGACTGTTGGATCATCTTCTTACCCATGTTTGTGAAGATGGAAAGGATGTAGGTGCATTGAAAAGCGGTGATTGGGAAAATGTGAGAAAAATGGAGAAGTTTCTTGAAACTTTTTATAATCTTACCTTGAGAGTTTCAGGTTCGTTATATGTTACTTCAAATATCCACTTTCATGAAATTGGCGAGCTTTCTTGTGCTTCAAAGTTGTTAGTAGAGAGTGATGACAGTGTTTTGGCTATGATGACAAAAAAGATGAAATCTAAATTTGACAAATATTGGGGTGCTCCAGAAAAAATGAATAAGATGATTTTTATTGCATGTGTGCTTGATCCTCGTTTCAAATTTGATTATGTGGCTTTTGTGCTTTTGAAGATGTATGGGTAAGAGAAAGGAGAGCAATTAAGAGTTGAAATAAAGTTGTATATGACTTCTTAGCATGTCAATTGTCAATGCTTTCAGACATTAGTTTTCTCTCGACTTGGCACCAATTATCATGGTCGGATTACGTATCTTAATTATATATATATATATATATATATATATATATATATATATATAAATTAAATTTTTGACAAATATAATGATTTAAATTTTAGAGGCATAAAATGACGTAGAATTTTATTGCTTTACAAAATTTTAGCTAACCGTATATAACCGACCGTCCGACAGTATAAACCGAACCGTATTACAGAAAAACCAAGCCGAACCGTAATAAAATGGTTTGGTTTTGGACTAGAGATATTCAAAATCGAAACCAAAAAAACCGAACCGTTGTAGAGTAAAACTGGACCAAACCGACCGTTGTCCATCCCTAATTGACGTACCTTTATGTATGTTGTGGTCATGTGGTTCAGAAAATGAGAATAACTTGCATCTCTTTTTTGACTGCCCATATGCACGGACTTGATGGAGCCTGAAAAATTTGCTACACCTTGTGGACGATTGCATAAATAATGTAATCTTTTGTGCAATGGTTCTTTTATTGTTTGGAATGATATCCCTCTCAGAAACACAATAAAATCCCTATATTAAAAAACAAGATAAAATTTCTAAATTAATTTCTCATGATTCTCCTACCATCTCTATTTTTCATTCTTTCAAATTTTCCTTTACCGAATATTTTATCCTCTAAATTCTGGTATTCCAGCTTTGGATCTTCTGTAAAAAAAAATTTGTTTCTGGCTCTCGAGATAAATTACTTTGTTCATTCTAAGCACATTTTTTTAAATATCGATACATATACTGTGTTTTTTCAGTTATAATTTATTTTAATTATTTTCGATTATTATTAGATTAAAAAAAGAATTTGTAAAATATTTTTTTTCTATTTAATATATATTTTATCCAGTAATTTTTTGTTATTAACAGTTATTTTAAATTAATAACCTCCTAAACTTGGTTGTGGTCCTTCACCACTTGGTCATGTCTCTGCAAGATGCTTCATGTCCAATCTAAGTTTGAAGCCCTTGCCAAATTCTGACTCTTTTTGATTTGGGCATTTTGGGCAGAACTCATCTGACCATCTTCCCACATGAGCCATGTTGCATAATTTCCGATGAGTTTATTTACTCCCCGGCAGCTTGTTATTCCTCAAATGATTTATCTTCTTTTCGAATAGATCTTCTGCAAAACTTGTTGTTTTTCATGTCATTGTATTTAACAAGAATGATCCGTTTACTGAATTATGATAAAAAATTAAACGGAAACTTGAATTTGTCCTTCTCGGTTAGACAAACCCATAAATCCCATACTCTTCTGGTAGAAATGTCGTCTTCAGTTATTGAAGCAACAAGAGGTGTTTCTTCTGTTGGAGGATCTTTATTGAATTTTTGAACATTCATAGCTGGCCTCCTTAACTTGATGAAATGAAAGGCTTCGTGTGAATCTTTCCCTGCTGGTTCTGGGGCTGTACTGAAGAAGTATAACTCTATAATATCTCTCCTAGACAAATAATCATTATTCGCCCAAGTTTCATGAACAGATTCCTGAATCCATTTAGGTAGTCTTGAAATTTCTGGGAAACTGGGTGATGTGGTATAAATTGAGGCAAGAGCCCCGAATTCATACCAAGCTTTGACCTCCTTTGAATATGAATTTGGTTTCAACCATACCCTAGGATATTTCCCTGAAACATCAACCCTGATTGTAGCTGGGTTAATGCCTACTCTTTTTTTTAATTTCTCCCATCTTTGTTGGTAAACCTGAAATGGAGAAATTGTAGATTCATTAATATCAACCTTAGATTTTTCCTTGTCAGTATTATGTCTAAGGTTGATCTTTCCCTCTTCAATACCAGAGGTGAAAGGTTGACTTAAAGACTCGAGATAAGGATCTGGAGTCTCAATTTTTGTTTCAGCTGACTCATCTGGAGATGATCCCGACTTAATACTTGTGCTAGGGGTATTAGAATCCCCTGCTCTAGGTATAGAGTCATGTACTCGAAAACTCTCCATTTGAGAAACCTGTGGCTTCTCAATACTTTGGAGGATAGGCCTTTGTATTACAGACCATAACTGAGTATACGCATGTAAACATCTTGTAATTCGATCAGAGACAACTCTCTTATTGGTTTGTTGTAATCTTCCCGCAACTTCTGCGTTTAAGGTCAGCTTGTAGAACTCGGTTTGAAGCATTTCAAGGTGTTCTCTCAAATGGCTCTGCATTTTCATGATAACATCGATATCACCGTTGTCCATCTCTAGTTAGAAAATCTGCAAGAATATTTTCATGATATTTTATATTCACATATCAAAAATATAGTTTTGACATAGAGCTTGCCATCTTAACAATCTTGTCTTCTCAGGTTTAGATTCTATTATATTCCTCAAGAAAGGTTTCACATGTGTGTTATCAACCTTTAAAGCAAATTTTTTTGCAAGTAAAAATAATGGTCATTTTTAAAAGCTCTTTTTACTGCATAGAATCTCTTTTCGTTGTATGCCATGTTATGGCTTCTGCATCCGAGAAAAGTCCACTGCAATATCTGCATGGTTGTTCTCCTTCTGGTGCGAGCTTGGTTAAAACTGCCGCCCACCAATGATCAGTGGCATCTGTATACAATACCAGATCATCTTCATCCGGAGGAATAGCCATTTTCGGAAAATTTTTACAAATCTCCTTTAGCTGATTAAGTCCCTCTGTGTGTTCTTTTGTCCATATAAATTTCGCATCTTTTTTCATTAATGGATTGAACATTTTTCTATGTTTTGCTAGGTTTTTAATAAACATCCTAACAAAATTAACAACTCCTAGAAAACTTTGAAGTTTTTTCTTTTCTTTTAACTTGTTTGGAAAATTTTGCACTTTCTCTACTATATGGTCTTGCAAAATTATTCCTGACTCATCGATTTCTATTCCTAAGAATTCAATCTTTCTTATGGCAATGAATGCTTTTCTGATAAAATCAGTCCTTTTTTTTTTTGCAAACATTAGAAAATATTTCTAAATGTTTGATATGTTCCTCCATATTTTTAGATGCGATTAAAATATCATCAATATGGACAAACATAAATTTGAAATAATCATTAAAGAGACTCCATTTTTCTAAAATATCTGTGGTGAATTAGCCGATCTCATTGGTAATACTTCCCAGATATAGTGTCCCTATGGTGTAGAGAAAGCTATAAATTTCTTGCTTTCTTTTTGCATTCTAATCTGATAAAAACCAGACTTACAATCGGATTTAGAGAATATCTTTGCATTACGTATGCAACTAATTAGATGTTCTCTACTAGGTATGAATATCTTTGCATTACGTATGCAACTAATTAGATGTTCTCTACTAGGTATGAAGTACCCATCAAATTCCAGAATCTTATTAATTTCTTGATAATTAATAACTAATCTTGGTTTGTTTCTTTTAATTTCACCATGATTTCTTACAAGAAATCATTGACTGCTATATGTGAAATTTCTGCTTGGATCAAACCAAAGTCCAAATGTTCCTTGATTATAATATGCATATCCCTTTGATCAATTATGTTTATTGGAATAGGCTTGCATCGGACAAATTCATACTCATTTCCTTCCTTAATTTTAAGGCAGGCTTTTAGCTGATTTTTATCCCACCATGTCATGGAATCTTCATTGTAATTTTATATGATCCTCTTTTCTTGACATCCTCTAATGATACATTTGATTCAAACCCTACTTCATTCTGATGTAGAGCTATCTTAAGACATTCTATTTCTTCTGGTTGGAGCTCTTTATCTGCTCTTAGTTGGAGCATTGTTTCTCCAAACCCTCTAGAATCCTTCATTTTTGGGTTCAGAAGTATTCCTTCATCACCACTCTTGCTGAAATTGATATGGCAGTTTTCTGTAAAATGCCTCTCTTAATCGCTGGACTATTATTTTATGATCATAGGGTGTTGTGAACACTAATCGTATAATCTCATTTTCTTGTGTATTTGATTTGAACATCTGTAGGAAATTATTTTCTAGCAAAATTTCATCTCTCATATCATGAAAATAAATCGGTAGTGTCTTGACCTTATACCAAAAGGTTTGCCCAGCACCTCCGATTACAATTTCTTTCATCTTGATCCCCTTACACAAGATCAAGATTTTTCTGGAAAAATTTCGTCCAGCAATATTTGGTAATTCTTCTTCCAAATTATTTGGAAAAACTCGTCTTTTTGCTGTACAGATTCCAGCACCTGAGTCAATAAAAGCAGCAAAGTATTCTGCTTTATATTGTTCACATAACATCTCTATTGGAATGTAAATCGAGAAAGAACTTGTGGTCATTGGATTTTCCACATCCTATCTTCTGCCATAAACTTCATTCCATATTCTAGAAGTTTCCAAGGTTTATGTTCCTCGAGAAACTCTAGTACAAGAACCAGCCGTTCTGATTCTTTCCCTGGAATTCCTTTGATATGAACTTCCAATTCTCCGATATTGATCATTCCTTTGTAAGTTCTTAGCATAGGTTGTTCTAAATAGTATATGATATTACAAAAGAATTGATTCCTTTGTTTCGTAATATCAAATAATATTTCTACTTCCTTCCACCCTTTTGGGCAGCTGAGCTTTCCTATTGTGAAAAAGCTTTTTAGCTCTTATTGAGTTTCTTGGACATGTGTTTTTCCCCACCTGTAACTTGTAATTTTATGCCAATGAAAAGATAGCCTTCTTGATTTCATTCTAAGACTTTGATTCCTCTGTAGAATCGGTTTTTCTTGTATTTGGATATCTGTTTCCTGTATTAAAAGAAACTCAAATCTTTCTGGAAAATTGCCTGAACAAATTTTCCAAATATCTCAGGAATTTCAATGAACTCATTTCTAATAAACAATTCTGAATGATGTGTATTAAATAGAGCATATGAAATTAGATAGGTAATATACTATGGCCTATTACCTTCTTTCATCATTCTTTTTTCCTTGAAATTCTGATGTAATGTCAAGGCTCGACTGAAATCTCGATCTGCTAAATTGTAGACAATTCTTGGATAGATTACTCCTACAATCTTTCCTACATAGAGATTTCCCGAGATAGTTCCAAGTACTGGATTTTGAAGATTTCTCATTCGTTTATCGCATATAACAATATCAATTGGTGAATCTATTTTTTCTTTGAAAGTAACTTTTATCATAATTTGGATTGCTCCAATATGAATCCAGGACATAGTTCGTGATACTTCTATCTTGAGTTTTTACAGTTCCTCCTTAATTTCTTCAGAAGGAATTAAATGCATCTACATTCTATTTCCGGTAATTTCCATTAGGGATTGCTATTTTCCTTCTATAAACTTTATAGATTATATGATGCTTCCTGTTTCTTAGGCTCAGACTTCCTATGAACTTTTCTACCTGTCCTACAGAGAATCCTTGATATATCTGTAGACTAGGATTTTCTTTCATGATCCTTTGAACCATGTTATGGGATATTGTTGTCTGGCTAAAGAAACTAGACAAATCTTCATGTGTTTAGTGTCGAAATACCTCGTCTTCAGTCATATTCTGATTCAGTTCCATCATATTATTCCTGACTTAAAACTTCTTCTTCATAGATACTTTCGTCTGAAGCAATATCTTCAAACTGGTATACTTGAATAAGATCCTTGTAATAAACTGCTTCTTCTATTTTTGGAGTTAGATCGAATCATGTAATACCTCTCTTTTCATTTTCTGGACAATTGGTTGAGATATGACATCTTGCTCCACATGTCCAGCAATTACAATCTTTAAAACTTTCATTAGCTCGAGTATGATCTCTTCTGAAATTTTTCTTTGTAGTTATTCTTCCTGTGCTTCGAGATGTACTCGATACTTGGGATGTCCACTTCTTTGTCCAAATTTGTAGGATCTGGATTTTTGTCTAGACCATGTTATTCTTGGTTTCCAAGAACTTCTCCCAGTTTTAGTATAAGGATTAATTCTAAAAAAATTTCTCTTATGTCTCTGAGGTTTACTTCCAATAATGGTTGGAAGATCATTTTCTTTACAACACAAAGGAGTTCTTTTATTGATACCCCTTAAACGTTTGTAATTCTTTTGTAATGTTGCCATATAACACCATTCTGCCAATTTTCCTTTGAGAAAAGAGGCTCTTCGTTCCAATGTATCTAGATGGCCAGGGACATATTCCCTTATAAGCATTTCTCTTCAGGGACTTGGCATTTTGGCGGAGAAAAGCTGCATAGTTATATTTTTTTCGACCCCTGAATTTCATCTATATTTAGTGAATAACATAATATACCCATCCACTAAACATATGTCATGTAATTCAAGTCTATACAGAGCTTGAGTATATTTCTTCCTCTTCTCTGTATCTTGACTGTTAAAATAGTCTACTCCTATAAATTGTGCTTTAAATAAGGTAGCCATTTTTTCAGTTATCTCACTAAGAGATTCTCCAGTTAGGACTGATTCTTTGGTTTTTAATGAAGTCATGTCACAAGAAATTTTAACTGATACCATAAGACTCATTTCTAGAAGTTTAATGACTCATTCTCTGTTTAGATCAAGTGATCCTGTAGCGATTCTCATGGTAGATGTCCAGTCATCTATGAGAACTTCTCTGTTTTTTAAATCTAGTACGTCAAGATTAAGCATAACCCCATAAGGATGCATAAGTTCTAAAACAATTTTCTCATAGGGTGTTTGGTGCAAGGGAATTTGATTTCTCCTTATCTTTGTTCCCGTTGGGTGTGATTCTCCACCAGTATGGAAATCGAGTTGAGATTCTCTCATATTTTTATTCTGAGATCCCACACTTTCTCTTGGTGGTTCTTGAGAAGATGACCAGGTTATAGAAGGTTGTTCTCTTCCCATTGTGTTCATCTTCAGATCTACGACCTTGATATTTGCAAATGATTCTGCAAGGTCTTGTAGATCCTCGAGACCAATCTTTTCTAAAGTTTTCATCAGATTAATTTCTTTTTTGAGACATATTTAATTAGAATAATCATTTTTCTTCTTCAGTCAAAGGTTTTGGCACTACTTTGGCCTTCCCTCGTTGATGTAACAAGGGTTCAGTTCCAAAGGATTGTGGTAACCTTCCTTCTGAAGTCCTTTTACTAGAACTTAGTTGTTGTTCTAGGTTTTGAATTCTTGTTTGAATATCCTTTAATATTCCAAGAATTTCTTCTTGGTTTTCAAGGATTTTCTCCACATTTTGTGGTACATAATACATCATATTACCATAATTCTGTACTGTCTTTTGAATTTGTCTAAGATCTCCGAAGAGTTTAGAGGATCTGGTACTATTTCTATGAGCCTGTTATTTTGAATCATAAGTTTACCTTAAGACTCTGATAAGTTTCTTTTTGATATCTAACCTTTGTTAGATCTTTCTGTTTCAAATATTCCAGAGTTCTGGAATAAATCATGTAAATAACTAATCTCGAACCTTGGTTCGGATTCATTTTATTTGAGAAAATTCTCCTACTCAAACATTTAATTACTTCATAATAATAAATTTGTATGTTTGATATAGTATACCATTTTCCGGAAAATCAACCATTAAAATATGTAAGGGTATTTTTCTCAATTTAAACTTTTTAGAGAGTTTGGGCAAAGTTTTTTAGGTGTAGAGTTAGAATGAAGATTAGTTTGAGTTTGAAAATTTAAAACCAATTTTCCCTTGATAAATGTGAATTTTGTTGTTATTATGTTGTGTCGGATGTTTAGATATATTCATATTTGATGTTTTCTTTATTTGATATATTATTTACAAATATTTTCATATAAGTTTTAGTTTTAAAAAAATAATATTTTTTTTGTAATTTTTGAACAATATGTTTTTATAATAAAAAATTTAAAACATTTGTTTTCAACCATGTTCCTAATTTTCTAGCTCGTCCCAACTTTTTTTTTTCTATCGACAAATATGTAACATTCGTATACAACACACGCAACATAACACAAATCTTTAATAAAAATCATAATATTCCTCGAAAATTGCTTATCACGATCATTCTCTCAATCTTAACGTACTATAAATGAATCAAATGTCCAACAAATTTTTTTTTTTTTTTGAATTTGTTAAATCGGATCACCATATTTTGGAATAAAAATTAAAATACATTAATTATTAATTATTAAAATTAAATATCATTGCTTAAATTACAAAATTACCCCGAATCTCTTCAGGTCGCTTTCGTGCGGACACGCACATCAGTATCCAGCACAGTTTCATAGGTTTTTTTTTGGGTTCATTCCGATGACACCACAACGCAAATCTCTGGGTGTCGCTTCGTGCTAAATGTTTTTCTTGCCACCCTTGAATTCTGAAATCCCTTCTTGATCCAACTTCACATTACAGTAATAATCACTAATAGTTTATTTGGTACTCATTTACTTTCTTGCTTTTGCTTATCTGTATGGGATACCTTTTTCCTTTGTTGAAGAAAGGTTTCCCCTTTTCTTGATTGGCCGGGATTTGAATCCATTCTTATCATCTTCTATTTGCGTAAATTTGGAGTAATGGTGAGTCTTTCATTCTTTGATATAAATTATTGGGTTCATCGAAATGGTTTTCTGTTATGGGTTTCTTTCTAGAATTATCTTGTTTGAAATGGTTTGTACGTGGGAAACGTTGACTTTATGAGATTGTACAATATCAGATTATATGGCTTTTTTTTACTGTTATTTTCTGTAATATTTTTTTTTTGTATTTTGTCTGAAAATCTTGTTTACGGTTATGTTCTGTCATCTGTGTGAAAATTTGTGAGATGGTTTTTGCCTGTGTTTTGAACTGTTGAATTGGAATTTGGATGTGGGTTTTATTAATTTGTGGATTATTTGAATTTGAATTGTAAATTATTGTTGTTCTGTGGAAGAAAAAATAATTTGCATGTCTTTCTCCTAGTCTGGCTGTCATTTATTATCCATTATTTTCACATTACAGCACTAGTCATAGCCCGATTTTTTTATTGGAATTTTAATCAGTGGTCCCATCAAAATTCATTGACTTTGTTTTCCAAAGTACGAAAATGGTGATAAATATGCGTAGACAATTGAATTCCAGTTGAATTTTGTTTATTTTATTGAAATTTGGTTTATTAAATGGTGTCAATCTTATGTCTGTTTATGACTCCTTTAGTTGTATGTTTTTTATATTCGCCTGCGTAAAGCGTTTTCCGTGCCAGTCTTACTCAGCCATCTTGCATTCGCAGGTAGCTTCTTCAAGTATCAATCCCGTGCGAATCAACATTCCATTGAACGTGTTAGAAAACAGAATGAGACCCTGTTCTGTGTAGGAATTTTGGTTGAACGCTTGTATTTATTTCTTACAAGATATTTCACATTTTCACTGATAAGTGATAATAAATAGTTGGTTTGCGGTTTCACTAGATCATATTTTATGTTGCCTGGGAGGCAAATTATGGGGCGAGAAGGACGTGTGTTCCTGGTATTCTTGTTTCTTGGCGCTTTCCTTCTAACATATAACTTTGTTACAATGCTTATACGTTACCAGAACGTTTATCCTCAAAATTTGAATTTCGCTGAGCACCATAGTCGACTTCTTATTGATCCGGTGATTGAGATGCCGGAAAATGCCAAAAAACCCAAGAGGGAACGGGCACTTTTTCATATAGCCCTCACAGCAACTGATTCACCATACACCAAATGGCAGAGTCGTGTTATGTACTATTGGTATAAGAAGAATAAGGATTTACCAGGATCAGAGATGGGAAAGTTCACTCGAATTCTTCACTCTGGAACGCCTGACAACCTGATGGATGAGATCCCTTCATTTGTGGTTGATCCTCTTCCTCCAGGCTTGGATAGGGTGAGAAGTTTATCCTTTTGTTATTGAAACCTCCTGCTATGTTTTACCCTGTCATTATGCCTTTTTTATTTATTTTGATATCTAATTCTGGTCGTGTATAATTGTACATATAGTTGAAGGACATCAAATGGATGCATGGGTACATGTAAATATCTTATTTGGAAAGTTTCATTGTTTAGTGTAGCGCATAAGTACTCTAACACACCATGTGCAGTCTTGGTTCCTTTAAATGATTTGAGATTCTGTATCTAGGGTTATGTTGTCTTGAATAGACCATGGGCTTTTGTACAATGGCTAGAGAAGGCAACAATTGAAGAAGAGTGAGTTTGCTTTCTTAAGTATGAACTAAGTGGAAATTTAGTGTAGTGAGAACATGAAATAGATTTATTTTGTCTTCCCGCTGCTGCAGTTATGTATTGATGGCAGAACCTGATCACATATTCTTAAAGCCACTCCCCAACTTGGGAGGTGAAGGATTTCCAGCTGCATTCCCGTTTTTCTACATTGAACCAGTCAAAAATACAAAACTCATTAGAAAATATTTCCCAGAGGAGATGGGTCCGGTGGAAAACGTTGATCCAATTGGAAATTCTCCAGTTATAATTAAAAAGGTGAATCTATTGGTCTTCCTGAACTTGATGAAATAAATATGATCGCGCCTAATTGATATAATGATGCCTCATGATTTTTATTATGCCTGTGTCATTAGTTTCTTTCTTATAACACCAGGATTTGCTGGAAAAAATCGCTCCTACGTGGATGAATGTCTCTTTGAAAATGAAAAATGATCCAGAGACAGATAAAGAATTCGGATGGGTGCTTGAAATGTAAGCCGATCTAAGTGGCATTCCCTTTATGGATTTGGTATTGATTTTGCAGCTTGACAGACTTAACTTTGTAATTGTTTCTAATGTTCTTGTTCAATGTCAAACAAAGGTATGGATATGCTGTAGCCTCTGCTCTTCATGGCGTGCGGCATATTCTCCGGAAAGACTTTATGTTGCAGGTTTTATTTCCAAACTGTACTTAACAAGCTAAGCTGATGATTTATTTGTTATATTGTCTTCAGCTGTAAGCATATTGCATGTTGATATTTCAGCCTCCGTGGGACTTGGAAACTCGAAATAAATTTATTCTTCATTACACCTATGGATGTGACTATGACATGAAGGTAAAAGATCCGTTTTATCTTACCATTCATCTTGTAAATAGATATTAGTAAGTTCTGAAATGTTTGTAAGAGTTGTCCCTTTATCAAGTCCCTATGAGGCTGTTGAGATTGTTTGGAAAAAAAGGATCCTTTGGGTTTTGAACTTCTCTGTCACAAATATGTATGCATAATGTGGTTGGTGTTTCAGGGTAAACTAACTTATGGCAAAATCGGAGAGTGGCGGTTTGACAAGAGATCATTCAGTGATGGCCCTCCACCTCGAAACCTATCAATGCCGCCTCTAGGTGTTCCTGAAAGTGTGGTAAGTAAGAACAACTGTCATGCCATATCATATATCTGTATTATCTATGTTCTGCTACCTCTTTCTGCATAAGTGTTGACAAATCGAGCTTCCATAGGTTAGAAGCTCATATTTGTGCTCATGAATTTTTGAATCGAGTTTGAGTCGCTTATTAATCTGGTTCTATAAATGATCTGATTCTAAATCTGAGTACAAATAAATCACCCTACACTATAATATGAAGAAAGAGTTGGCTTATTCTTTTAATACTAAAAGAAACTTTTGATGTGAAAATGATTTTGTTTAATTTTTTTAAGTATAATAGTATAGTATTTAAACAGTATAAAATGTATGGTACACTTTCAATAAATTAGTATCTAATAACAATAATGAAAAGATCCTGAGTTATCTCACGATCTTTGAAATGGGTATGTAATCTTTCAAGTTTGATCTCCCCTACCAATGCTGGTAACAAAACTCTTAAGAAAATAACAGAATGAATGTAGCAGCCTCTCTTTCTTCTAGATTCTTCCAAGATCTTGGGACTCTTGTGGAACTGCAACTTAGCCTATGCAAACTGCTAGTTCAACCGTTTATAAAGATACAGCTCAAAACGAAGCAAGGAATGAGTGTGTGGTTGCTGATGTACAGTTATTACAAAATGACTAGCTGCATAAAAACATGATTAGTAGATGGATTATCCAGCTGCTTACGAAAATATGGCATACTTTCTTTTCTTTCTAGTCTCAAAATTAATTGGTGAGAGAGTGAGCTCCTCTTAAATATGATACTGTTCTCAAAGTTAACACCATCGAGTCGTTCAGAAATGACTTGCGTCCAAAAACATAAGCACAGACTTATCCGCACTGACATGTATCCAAGTGTAGATGACTACAAACCAACCGGCATCCGTATCTCAGGGGTGCTAGGATATTGCATAGTGGAAGATGTATAAAACCAAACTTTGATACAAACTACCAATCTCGAAGACTGTTGGAGCTTTGAAATATTGTTTTATATGTATTCATATCCAAAATATTTCATATCAAACATTAGTTCTCATGAAGCGACTCTTTTGAGGCTTTGAAGAATTCACATTTTGTTCATTTCTGGCTTTTATGCTAGAAATTTATGAGTTCATGCATGGTTCAATTACCATTTTAAAGCGTAACATAGGAAAACAGTTGTTTTCGTGATTTCTCGTTGTTTAATCTAATTCATCTTTTATACTTGCAGATCACGCTGGTAAAGATGGTCAATGAAGCCTCTGCTAATATTCCGAATTGGGAAACTACTTGAATACAAAACTCACAACGGCATGGACTAACTTCGGCTAAACAAACTCGTAAGTTTAGGATGATACAAGAATTTTCGGGTTCAGATGTCTATTTAGCGCTTATTGAGGAATGACAAAAGGAATTTAAAAGTTTAGATGGATACTTTGTATACAAGATCGAAGAATATTTGGAAAACTATATGCAAGTCCTTGGGGATTCGCATCTTCATTTGTACTTCGGCCATGATCTCGTAATAAATATCGATGTTATTCGAAGTTCTGCTCGAGCTCTCGATAACCAGAAATGGTTACAGCTGAATACATTTATTTTTCAGAAAAAGGGTTAAAGTGCGTGTAGAAAATGTCAAGTGGCTTGTTATATTATGATATTATAATTTCTAAATGTACATATGAAATTCCTAGTTAGATCAAAGGGAAAGTTGGATTGATTCCATTTTTCGGGCAGGAATCAGGATTGCATTCTGATTCCTAGTTAAAACCAAACATTGTCCAAACACTTGAAATTTTATTGTAATCAAAGTATGTTTTTAAGTGGTAACTTTGTTGCGAGAATAGCTGTTGATTGTGAATAATTTTGTGCATTATTCGGCTCTGTTACCACGTGGTGAGAAGGTAGGTTGTGTTTGACCATCGTATGCTTGGCACATTGACACTTTCAAGTGCATCGAGAGAAAATTGTAATTCAGTCTTGCATATTTACTTCTTCGTGATTTTGTTCTTCAGGTTAAATGTTGGTCTTAGTCAGTTATTTTTTATTTTTTTGTAGTTTTTTGTCATTTTCTGATCGTGTAGTATTACATCAATATTTACAATTTAAAAAGATTATAATTATCAAAAATTTAAATACATAGGATTATGATTCAATTTTGATGACATGAAAAAACAAAATTGCAAGAAGATCATGGTTTATTCAGAGATATTACATTATCAGAATTATGTTTCTTATATATGAATATGCTTTGCGAAAAGAGACTTCACGCGGATAATGATTGTTACGATTAATATGTTTGGAAACTATTGTATGAAAATATGGCGAAAACAAGGCCTTCAATGTTCAAAATCAAGGAAAATAAATTAAAATTTCAGAAATTACATTCAATTATATATTTAATTATTTTTCAATTGAAAAGCCATCCATTCCCAAGTGAACATGCTCTTCACACCATTAAACATCTATGATATTCTATATTTGCTGAGTTAGTCTATGTTACATCGAGACTGTTTCTTCTGATATTCTTATATCATTAAATCATGTGAGTCTTTCAAATTTTTATGGAAGTTGACATATGTGTTGATGATCTAATGACTAACATTTGACCACTTCACATATGAGCTTGACAAAATAAATTCTCTCAATTTTACCCAACTTTAAATTTCTAAATTTATTTTCATGCAAAAGTTATTATAAAATACGATTGGATGTGAATGAGTCGAATTAATTTTTTTTTTATATAAAATATACTTTTTAAAATACTACCCACAACTTTAAATTTTAATATAGTATTTATTTTTTTATTCAATTAGCAAAAAAAAAAAAATATAATGTATATATAAGTATTGTATGCATTGTACAACTCTTACATGTGATCGTAAATGTCAGCAGCATTTACAGTTTTCTCAAAGCGCTTCTGCAATTCGTTGACGTAGAAGTTAGCATATAGCTTCTAGCTTGCAAATCATGGTCTCACCATTTGTCAAGTTTAGCTAATTCCTTATCATGGGCATTGGCAGAAGTCTCTTTTGGAGGTGCTTTGTTAAGCACATATGCTATTTTCTCGAAATTCAAAATAATTTTTAAATTCTTCGGCCAGTCTTGGCAATGTGATCAGCTTATTTTGATCGAGTATAACAGATAGAGGATTTCGCGATGACATCGTAAATATACTGAAATGGAAACAGAATACACATTACTAACTATTTTAAAATATTTTTTTTAAAATAAAATATATCCTTTTTGTTCTATGAATTTCCTCTCACTATTTTGACATTTTCACAACCACCTGATGAAAACGGGAAATTAAATTTCATTTGTGAGTAGGCATTGCTCAATTGCTAAATTACGATCTCGAATAATATCAGTCAATCATAATTTCAAAAGGATGAAGCCCAATTGCAACCTCTTGCAACTCTCATTTATTTTGCATAATGTTTGATCACTACAAAAAAGGGGGCTAGCGACGAATCGAGCCCGACCCATTTTTAGTGGACGGTTACCATGAGATCCCCCAATAATATAAGCCGAAGTCATAAGAGTTTCATGTAACATCAAGTATGTCAGTGGAAGTCACACATTTCCACCGTTCAATCCTCCCCAATAATATGAGTCAACACTGACCATGGATAGCGTTCATCATGCAACCACGATGATGGAAGATAAAGAATATTAATTTTTTTTAAAATTTTCTTTTGGCTTAATATAAATTTTGAGTCTTATCCAAAATGAGGGATTTAAATTTTGAAAATTTGTTTCATCGTTAATTTTAAAATCTTGTATCATGTTTGTTTGTCGGATTCACGCAACTCTTGCTTATTAATAATACACACATACTGATTATTTATAATATATTACATGTATGATAAATAATAAAATATGATTGTTAACTGAGAGCTAATTGATCCATATGGGCCAAATATGGACCAAAGTCTAAAACTAGGTAAATGCAATATTACATAAATTTCAAATATTTTACATTTTTTCTATATTCAAAACTCTTGAGGATCAGCGCCCACTATCTTCAAATGTTGATCTTTCATTAAATCTAATATTTACAATAAATTTACATGGCACATTGGGATAAAATTTTAAAGGTGAGAACGAGCCATAAATTGGGCACACTTTAAATAATTAAAAACAGAACATACAAAATATCCTAACATACGCATGAAAAATTGGTCACGGCTCTCGATCATCCTTTTTCAATATAATATCAAATATTATATTAAAATCATAATATCAAATATTATCAAACAAATCATTTATCATGTAACTTTATCACTAACCGTCATAATCAGAAATAAATTTATAAGTTAAATAAACACTTTTATCTAACTTCAATTAAAAGAATTAAATTTCTTTTAATCCCTAACATGCACAACAAATGTTTAAATTTTTATTTTGACATTCAAAACGTTCTTTGGACGTCGTATGATTTAAACCATTTATAAGGTGTTTAGATTTGATTTACCTTTGCGTTTAAGAACGCTGAACACCAAATCATTCTAGGATTAAAGGAGCTGATCCTTCTTGTAAATCCCTAGGAATGATTCACTGGAATCAATCACTTTCTTCAATCTCCTGAATCAGGTTTATGATAAGAAATTGAATCCCTCGTATAAATCACACTAGAAATAGAAGTGAAATTTGTGTTGAGATTTGATTGCCGAAATTTCGAAAATCCGGTGGTGAGGCAGCAACCTCAGGGCGGAGGCACGATGGTGCTGTAGTGGGGTTTGACCTTGTGCCTCTTGTTGGTGGTGGCCGATTTTGTGGGAAGGAGATAGAGGAAGAAAATTTTGATGGACAAAATTTATATGTAATTTAACTATTGAATACATATTAAAATCTCCCTAATCAAATTAAGACTCAATTTTTCAGGATAATGTTACACACAATTCAAAGACTCTCATTTATGTAATTTCCACTCTTGAAAATATCATGTATGATTAAATTATTGAAGGATCGTTTGCAGAGCACCTTGAGGTGCTTCAAACAAAATATTCTCCAAGAGCTGCAATAGCTCGTGTTCTAAGAATGTATACATCAATGAATTAGATCGAGTTTGATATTGAACTAAGTGAAAAATATTCGAAATAATTCTTCGTTAAGAAACACTGATATATTTTATATCTTGTGTAACTGAATAACTGTAAATAGCAGAAATCAGTTGAGACATGCATCAGTTCAGTTATGGTGAATACTGAACCGACAAATGCTCTTACTGGTTAAATCAGTATGAAAACAATAGTTAAACAATTAAATAAACAAGATATGTTTACGGATGTTCGGAGATTTCAACTGCTCGTACGTTACCCCTTCTACCACCTCGGGTAGGATCCACTAGAAGACTTTGATTAATTACAATAAGTGTAATAACCCACCCAGCTTAGGACTTACCCACTACTCAACTGAACTCCTAGACTAGACTGAATGCAACACCTTCCAGTCAACACTTGTTTAACGTCTGTGCGTCAAAGACTACATACGCAAGTATATTTTCTTTGTGCAAGACTGTATTTGAGTGGTGGTGTGTGCGTGCGTGTGTCTGAACAATGAAAGCACCACGAAGGTGTTCTCACACACTGAGGGAAGTAAGCTTCTAAACTAAGCTGATTCTGAGTAATCCCTCTGGGCAAATTGCTTCTGGTAAGCTGATAAGTAAATAAGCGTGTCATTTCTTCTGGTTTTCACACACTCTTGTATGTGCTCTCTGCTTGCTGATGGTCTTGAGTTTGTATATATATAAAGGCATTGAGAACGTACTTCAAGACTCATCATATGTAATCGTTGCAGCTTTGAATGCGTTCTTGGTATATGTGTCTTGATTTTCTGACATGCCTCCAGGAATCTCTCGGCTTTAATCTTTGTTGCAACGTCCATTATTGTACATTTACACGTACAGATGCTTTGTATCTTTGTGCGTAGCTGAAATCTACTAAGATAAGCTTGTTTTAATTTGCAACTGATTGATTCCTAACTGATGTTCCTAACTGGTCATCTGAACTGATCCTCAGTTGGGCTGGTGAAATCAGTTGACTCGTCAGTTGAACTGGTTTTACTCTTTCAGTTGAACTGGTCAGCTGTGTTCTTCATCAGTTGAACTCTTTATCAGCTGGCCGGGCTTCTGAAGGTCTTCTGCTGAATCATCTATCAGTTGGACAATCAGTTGAACTGTTCTTTGATTTGAACTGATTCAGTTTGGTCGATCAGTTGGTGTTTTCAGTTTATGTCTCGATAGCTTCAGTTTTACCTCGCTTAACTGATCAGTTTGAAGCCTGATCAGTTCCAACTACCAGCGCACTAAGGTAAATTACTAGAAACAAAATAGCAAGTTATTACCATCAAAATCAGATTGCGAACATGAAATGTTCCAAAAATTATTATTAACTTTTGATAATGCAGTACACACACATATACACGATGTACACATAACGCCGATGCGTTGAGGGTACAAATTTCGTTTATATAATGAAAAATGAAAATTTCGAATGACAAAAATTTTCACTGATTCAGTTTTTGGAAACTGCCAATATTGTGAACTTCTTAATTAAAACAGGCAGTTCCACACTACTCACTTAATTAGCAGTTAAGCTAAATTCCACAACTCCATTATATGGAATCAACTTTTAAACTCATTTATAAGCATTCTGTTTGAGCTTCATCAAATTACAGTCGTTAAAATATATTCCTTGAACTTGATTCTCTCTACGGAAACACATAATCTAATATTTGTTTGACCTTCAATGGTTCATTATTACAACTAGTCTTGGGTTCAAAACTTCATATGTAGAACAACATATGTTCTTATTCGGGATTACCCTAATTAGCCTCATTATTTTCATCTACCCCTTGATCAAAACTTCAGAACTCAAGTTTAATTCCATCCAGTGGAACATGATAAGAGCATTTAGTAGTATCACCTCATGGTCCCCTAAGTATCAGTGATAGTGCTTGCAAGAACCTTAAGTTATGGTTAGCATACAGTAAGGTCTCTTCAACTCATATGTCTCCATCAAATCTGCATATATTGTTATATCAAAGAGTTGCAAATGAATTTGATAATGATGTGATTTATCTTTGATTAATAATAATGACATGATATGTGCAACAGAGGAAACCTCTTTCCAAAATGCACATGTCTTATCTGGCCAGCAATTGTTCGTACTATGAACATTATCAGATTACATAGGATATCATCATTCCTAAGTGAGCGGTGAATCCTAGAATACAATGCATTTATTCATACATGTTTCGAAACTACACTCAAAATCGCAACCTGATGAACCTCAACCGACTCGATAAACAGATCAAAGTACAGGCTAGTAAGTACAACCTATACGTTGTTCTGGGCAAAATGATTGATATTGTACAATCATAACCGTGAAATATTCAACTCAATAAGTGATAACCACTAGGAAAGTCTGAGGGACAATGTTCTAAAATGCACGCTTAAGCTTGAAGCTCGACAAAAACACTCCGTTTCGGAGAAAAGCGGAGTTTGACCGAATTAAGCGTAATTAAGACGTTTAATTAAGTGTACTTAAGCACGATTAATCACGTCTATTTATTTTTACATTTTTTATTTTAAATGGATGTCTTTTTATTTCAAAATAATAAATTAATTTTATAATTTATATGCTTATTTTTAAATTTTAATTATGATTAAGCATTTCTGATAATGATTTGACAAATATTTAGCATTTTTTAACGTGGTCTAATTATAAAAACAAATAAAGATTGTAATTTTGAGATATTTATGCTTTTATAAATATAAGAATTAATGCATCAGACTTAAATTTATCATATTTATATATGTATTATTTTATCTATTTATTGGTTCGAGATAATTAAATTACAGTATAGATAAAAAACGTTTTTTTACGCTCAAGCATGTGCTAATCTCGCTTAAGCTTAAAAAGCTTGGAGCTCGACATCCGCACTCCGGGGCTCTTCACGCCTTTTAGAACCTTGCTGAGGGATGATTGTTCAGTGTATCATCAAATGATCACTCATCTATATGAATGTACATCTCAATTTCCTTACCAGTGAAACATGGCTTGGACATCACATATGTAAGCCTCAAGTTTGAGAAACTTGTGTCCTTATTTTATATGACTGAATCGACTAAGAACCAATTTAAAATATAAAATATGTTTTCTAATGCTTCCTATATATACAATACGCTTCCTAGGTAATAGGCGAAATATGATACCAAAAAAAAAAAAAACAGCTTGAGTTGTTCTGAAGAGTCTCTTTTTTACATGCATATATTTTACTTATAGCCCCTTATATTTTCATTTACATAGTAATTTGGGTAAGCTTGTTTTTCAACCTCTTTTACGTTAAGAAATATCTTTGCTTTAATCTTTAATCTAGGTGAAATATTTAAAATTTCAAAAAAAAATTCATTTGTATAATATTTTGGAAAGAACGTCAAAATTAAAAGTCGATTTCAGCACAAATTTAATATGGTGGAGCGTTGAGTAGCAATATGATGTGTTTTATTATATGGAAATAGAAATCTATAACAATTTAGTTTAATTATTTTATTAGGGAGTGTTTGGTTTGGTGGATAAGGTGAGTTTATTTTTTTTAACCCACCTTATCCCTCGTTTGGTACGCGTGATTATTTAACCAATTCAAACCTCCTATGAATGATTAGGTTATATTAGGTGGGTTAAAATAATACATCCTCACGCCCTAAGATTATTTATCCAACTCTTAATCCTTCCTATTTTTCAATTTTACCCTTCTCCTATATCCAAACTCACCACCACTTCCCGCTACTTCCCGCCGCAACCGACCACCGCCCGCCGCCGCCGCCCGCCGTCGACGGCCGTCCGCCGGACCACCGATCGCCACCGGCCATCGCCGTCGTCGGACCGCCGCCATCGTCGCCGGAGTAGAAGACGAAAAAAAGGACAATTTTGTCTTTTCATCAAAAAATTCAAAATTATCCTACACTTAAAAATCATACCAAACATAACACCATATATTACATTCCTACAGAGTTCATCACGCGCATTTCACTTCCGAGAAATAATATGTTCTCGTTGTCAAATTAGGTTTTACAGAAAATTGTTACATTCATTATATGTTTGTCTTTTCATAATTTTAGTCTTCTATGTCATCAAAACTGAATCTTAGAAAATCTTTCAATTTTTTTAATTTTAATATTTTTTTTCTACGTGAATGCTAATTTGTAACCAGACAAGGAAGCCATGGTTTTGCTAAGGGTGTAAACGAACCGAGACGTTTCACGAGCTTTTTGAGCCGACAAGAAAAATATTTGATTTGTATTTAGGCTTTCGAGGCTCGAAAATTATTTTATTCGTATTCGAAATTGTAAAATTCGAGTCAAAGTCGAACATGTTCGAATTTTTTCGAGCTGAACTCGAGCCCAAATTATTTTGAATCAAATTATTCGAATAATTATTAAATATGTTGAAATTTTCGAGCCAAGCTCGAGCTCATGCATTAATTCAAGCCGAATTTGAGCAATTTTTTTTAAAAAATTGTCGAGGTTCGAATCAAATTGAACTCAAATATTACTAATTCGAGCCTTATTTTTTCTTCATATTCGGCTCAATTCGATTTGTCTACACCCCTAATGTATACCAGTCATACCAACGACCACGAGAAAAAAAAAAAAAAACTTATCATACACTAGAGAAAAATAGAATGTTCTCGTTGTAAAATTATGTTTTACAGAAAATTATTATATTCATCGTATATATTTTTCTATTCGTGATTTTGGTGTTATGTTGTAAAAAATGAATCTTAGTCTCAAATCTTTAAATTCCTTACAATTTTAATAAAAAAAATTTTTTAAAAAAATGTTGATTTGCAACCGGAAACATCACCAATGATGTATGCCATGTTAGATCCATATAAATAGCAACCGTAGAAAGATTACTGAAATTGAATATATTTATATATATATATATATATAACAGCTAGAGCAACAATGATGGATATATATATATATATATATATATAATGTCACATGCCAACCTTTATGTTATTTTATTTTTATCTAAAATTTGTGATTAAATCCAAGAGTAAGAAAGACGACAAATAAAAAAAAAATGTAGAAATAAAGAAAAGTATACATCCTCCCTCGCTCATGAAAGGTGAGAAATTTGACAAAAACCACTGACATCTCAATGCCATCGTATCAGTACTATTATCAAATAACCAAAGGGCTAATGGATTACAGTCTGTTTCCAAACAAGCTATACGACACTTGTGTTCATCACTATACATGAACATCATGTTTCCCAGATCTACAAGTTTGTTGGATGACATTTTTGCTTTCATATTAATTTATTTATTTCCAAGCACCATAAACATATATAGAGTATAATATACGCGTTCGGTTCGGTTCGGTTCGGCCCGACCATACGACTCAATTGCAACAAGCACCTTCCTCAACTCAAAAAGACCAAAATTTATTGGGACCTAAATACTCCGGAATTAAAAGTTGGTGCTAGAACAAGGTTCTAAAAAGCGTGAAACGTTCCGAAGCGTGGATGTCGAGCTCCGAGCTTTTCAATCTCAAGCAAGATTAGAAGCGGTTTAGGGGTGAAAAATCATTTTTTTATTTTTAGTGTAATTGTAATCATCTCAAATCAATAAATTGATAAAATAATACATAAATATGATAAATTTAAGTCTGATACATTAATTATCATATTTATAAAAACATAAAAATCTCAAAATTAAATTCTTTATTTGTTTTTACAACTAGACTACATTAAAAATTGCTAAATATTTGTCAAATCATTGTCACACGCTTAATCATAATTAAAATTAAAAAATAAATATCTAAATTATAAACCTAATTTATTATTTTAAAATAAAAAGACATACTTTCAAAATAAAAAAAATTAAAAATAAACAGATTCGATTAATTATACTTAAGCACGCTTACTTAAACACCTTAATTACACTTAATTCAACCGTTAAACTGTTTTTTTTCCGCTTTTCTACGAAGTGGGGTATTTTTGTCGAGCTTCAAGCTTGCTTAAGCGCGTTTTTTAGAACACTGCTCGAGACTAAAGTTTGAACTAAAATCCGAAATAAGACAAATTAGTAGTGATCATATAAACATCGATGGTTTTATCAAAATCAAATCGGATTCCTTCCTATTTCACCATCCATTGATGCCAACCAAGGGTAGGCTTCTTGCAACTATAAATACGCATCGCTAAATCGAAATCTCCTCAAAACAGCGCAAAGCAAACCATGACAAGTCTACTTTTCTCCGTAGCTATTATTCTCTTCTTCCCAATAGCCCAATGCCTCACCCCTAAATGCGACACACGAGACCGAGGTTCAACCCTCCAAATCCTCCATGTCAACAGCCCATGCTCCCCATTCAGGACTATACCACCCCTCTCCTGGGAGCACAGCGTGCTCCAGATGCAGTCCAAAGACTACGCCAGGCTGCAGTATTTGTCTAGCCTCGTCGCAGGTAGATCCATAGCCCCCATCGCCTCCGGCAGGACGATAACGCAGAATCCAACCTACATTGTGAGGGCCAAGATCGGGACCCCCTCGCAGACTCTTCTCATGGCTTTGGACACCAGCAATGACGCGGCCTTTGTTCCCTGTGCTGGCTGCGTCGGCTGCTCCTCCTCCGCCGCGTTCGATCCGTCTTTGTCTTCAAGTTTCAAACCTCTTCCCTGCGGTGCTCCGCAGTGCAGCCAGGTACGTACGTATAACGTACGGCGTGTTAGTTTTTAGGTGCCACGCGCCGCCGTAGATAAGAATACGTACTGCTTCGCGCTGCATGCATGTGATCGCTTTGAATTTGTTTTCGTTGTTTTGCCTGCCTGAAGTGGAATTCTTCGTGGCGACCCGTGATGAGCGGTGTCAGTGTAGGTCATCATCAGTAACTATTCCCGTTTCGTCTTCTTAAATCAAATTAAATTTATTATTTATTTTTTTAAAATTTACAAACTTAAAATAAAAAATTAATTAATCCATTTGTTTTCTTTTTTGGACGTGCATATGACATTATTATAACTACTGCCAAAAGTTGTTCAGTTTTCTTGGCGGAACCTAGATTTTACATACGAATCGAATAAGATTGAAACTTGAATCGAGCTTGGTTTGTAAAGTTCATGCCATTAGAATTTTAGCATTTGTGCATCTTTCATATTAGATCTATATTATTTTTTATCCTAAAAATAGTTTCTACATATCTCACGATATAGATCCGTTAGACTGTTTTACAAAAAAAAATAAAATATTAACTTTAATAAAATATTTGAAAGTATGTAGTCGTGCTAGTCGTGTAAGAATATTAATGATGCTAACCATTTATGTTAATGGAAGTAATGATCGATCCTCAAAGCATGATGACTATTAAAGTGATTTGCTGTAAAGTTTCCGAAAAAAAAAATGAGAACAATGTCTATGTTGCATAATGTAACGTCCTTTTCTTTTTGTTTTTTACCCAGTTTTTTGGTTTTTTTGCAACATTGGCCTCATTAGTCTCCATTCGTTGGACAGCAGAATTAATATCATTATTTTTATATCAAATTATTTCGACATATCTTAGTTTTTCGAACAAATTACGTACGTTCTTAGTTTGTGTTGTAATCGACCTAACGAATAAATATTCGTGAGACAGTTGTATAAGAGACTTACCTATATATAAAATAACAATGAGTAAAATAGTTTTATCTTGGACTGGTAAAGCATTATTGATTCTAGTTAATTATATTTAATTTATGAAATAAATAATGTCACGTGAATAGATTCGTTAACGTCATTCAATTATGTCCAGATAAATCCAATATTCTTCCTATATTTGTTTTGAATCCTTGTCCTGTCCCTCGACTGACATGTCCTTGTCCTTGTCTTCGTCCTTCGTACTGGCGAAGCATGACTGGGTAGGTGCAATCTCACCCACTCCCCCATTTTCTTTAAAAAAAGTTTTATGTAAACTTATATATTCACAATTTGCACTAAATATCATCAAATTTCCAAAATCCAAGAGTGACAAGAAAGAGAATTGCTCCAAAGTGGAGCATAGACTCTCCACGTATTTTTGGACAGAATTGTACGATGTCTCAAATGTTTCCTATTGGTTGTTTCTGACATCAGGTACCCAACCCAAGTTGTGGAGTTACCACATGTGGGTACACCACCACCTATGGCAACTCTGCCATCTCCGCAACCCTAGCGCAAGACAACGTCACTCTTGCGATCGATTCCATCGTGGGCTACACCTTCAGCTGCGTTCGAACCTCAACCGGCACATCCCTACCGGCGCAGGGTTTGTTGGGCTTGGGCCGAGGCCCATTGTCTCTAGTGACCCAATCCAGCAGCCTATACCAGTCCACATTCTCCTATTGCCTGCCTAGTTATAAGTCCAACAACTTCACCGGATCACTCCGGCTTGGGCCCCATAGCCAGCCCAAGAGGATAAAAACTAGCCCATTGCTTAGAAATCCAAGAAGATCATCCCTCTACTATGTGAATCTCATTGCCATTAGGGTTGGAAGAAGAGTTGTTAACATCCCTCCAAGTGCATTCGCATTCGATCCAACCACCGGCGCGGGGACTGTCTTCGATTCCGGTATTTGTTTTGGGCCGTGGCCCATCCCATAAAGGTTACTTTTAGTTTTAGAAATACTCCCAATGTTACTAAATTATTATTTTTATTTTTTCCTCTTATTACACCCACAGGGACAGTGTTCACCAGTCTTGTGAAGCCGGCCTACACCGCCGTGAGAGATGAGTTTCGGCGGAGGATGGGCAAGGCCGTCATCTCCACATTGGGAGGTTTCGACACCTGCTACACCGTCCCCGTCACCGTTCCCACCATAACCTTCATGTTCTCAGGCATGAACGTCACACTCCCTCAGGACAACTTCCTCATCCGCAGCACCGCAGGCACCACCTCCTGCCTCGCAATGGCGGGGGCGCCGGACAATGTGAACTCCGTCCTCAATGTTATCGCCAGCTTCCAGCAGCAGAACCACCGCATCCTCATCGACGTCCCCAATTCTAAGCTCGGAGTAGCACGTGAGGCATGCAGCTAGCTAGTTTGCCAACGAAACTACCTAATCAATTTGCTTCAAGCAAATCTCTGTTTAATTTGGATTGTTTGTTTGTCATGGATTTGTAGTTGTCGTGGTAAGAAAATAGAAAACTTGATAATTTCTAATGCGAGTTAATGTTATTTTGAAGATGAAATGATGATTTGATTTCGTAGAATCAGATTTCTTTGCATAAAAGTAAGAAATTATATATATAGGAAGACGAGTTATATGTTCAAGAATGAGGCCCCTTCAATCGATCAAGGCGTAGTTTTTTGAAGGCTCAATTTCACTGTTCAACACTCGATAGTTCATACAAACCACATTCCTGCATGTCTTCCACACTATTATTACCAGGTTGAAGTCTTCTTGATGAGAAAATAATTTGTTGGTTCAATAACTTGATCCATTTTGGATTTTGGCCAATTAGGTTTTCAAAGTTTGTTTTTAATACTATAATAAAATTTATTTTTCCGATTATTTTGGTTCATACAGCTGATAACGTGAGATCATATAAGTCGATAATTTTCAATTTCAATTCATCATTTTTCTCGATGTCATGTCAGCATTTTTTAGTAGGTGCGCACCGGCAAACACAAGACCAAAAAAAATAGAGCATTAAAACCAAACTTCAATCATGACCTAGTTCTGATACCAGATTCAAATGGGCCATATTAAAATGATTCCAAATTCATTTCGAAGCAACACGATCTGATTCATTATTGGTGTTGAATTCAATTCAACCCGAATTGGTTCTGATTGTATTAGACTGAATTCTTATTGATTCAATCCCTTAACCATGCATAGGTCTTGGTGTGCTAACTTTTACTTTCTAGCAATATTTTTGGTATGATATTGACACGACACCGGTCATGTCAGTATTTTCAAGGCAGAGATCAACATTTCCCGACACCACATCAGCACCCAAAAGAAATAGGAATAAAAGCCCAAAAAAATCAAAGTTATTTCAATAAAACAAAACTTTGAATACATTGTAAAATATCAATTGAAGGGGAAAATTTGATATATTATTGTTTGCACAATATTTATACCAAAATAATTATATATGCAAAACTTATTTTTTTTACGACTACCAAGATTTTTTTAGAGTCGGTTCGCTTGAAACATCACATCTTCTGTGGTTTATATTTTTTTACATATATATATATATATATATATATATATATATATATATATATAATTTATGTCATTTTATTTTTTTATCGTATCATGACAATACCACAATATCAACAATTTTCCCAACAAATTTCACAACCAGAAACCTTAAATCTATCGATTATCAGTTCAAATATCCTAAACTCAATATAATTAAATCGGAGGTGTTCTCACACAATTAGGCTAACTACTTCCAGTAAGCTGATATATAATGAGCGTGCCTTCAGTTTTTTTCACACACTGGTATTTAGTTATGATTCTGCTGCTTCTTCTTATTTTCAAGGATCTTTGATATGGTATTTATAAGCGCTCAACTTACCGTACATGAAGACTAAATAATAATGTATGTTGCATTTGCATGTGCTTCCTCAGGACATGTCTTGTGATTCTGACAACTATTCTGGAAACTTTTCTCTTTCCAATTTTGCTGCAACATCCGTTATTGTACCTTCATCTGTGAGGTAGCTTATACCTTGAATATTCGCGTTTAGCTAGATTCCATTAATAGTCTTGTTGTGACATTTGAACAGATCAGTTACAACTGATGCTTCTGAACTGGTCTGGTGAACTGGTTCTCTGAATTGGTCTGGTGAAATAAGTTTGGAATGATTTCACTGTATCAGTTCCTTTGTTCAGCTGTCTTCTTCATCAATTGAGCTCTTTATCAGCTGACCAGGCTGATAAATGTCTACTGCTGAACCACCTATCAGCTAGACAATCAGTCGAATAGTTCTTTGATATATTAGTTGGACTCGTTTCGTTTTGGCAATCAGTTGGTGCTTTCAGTTCGCGTCTCAATAGTTTCAGTTTTGGCTTCGGGAACTGATCAGTTTGTGACCCGATCAGTTTCAGTTTTCAACGCGCTAGATAAATTGGTTAGAATCAAAATAATAAGTTTTGTTAACATCAAAATCAAGATCACGAACATGAAACGTTCCAACACGAAGAAATAACTTACTAAGAAAACAAAGGATGAAAGGAGTGAAAGCCTATCACAAGATTCTGGTCGAAAACGCACAAAAAACATGCAGAATAACGGAATGGGAAAAGAAAATTGAAAATGATGGGGAACCATCTATAGGAAAAATCGAGTAATGGCGACCGTTAGACCAAAATAGATTATACGGATCTTATTAACATAAGATTCCAAACAGAGGTGTCGAGAAAAGAACCGAAGTTAGATATTGGCCTTCCACACCCTTAGAGTGTAGAGCCGGCGGACAAGTTTATCACATTCCACACACGGATCAAGTTTATCGTCTTACATTATGGAATGATACTTGGTATAAATTCCATACTGCCAAAAACATCTCCAACGTCCCCTAACTCCTGTTCGTCTGTATAGATCCACACTGAAACCTAGGCCGACCCACATAAAATTTAGCTCACCAAACAGAACTTGAGGTAATTTTTTTTGCATCACAGATTCACAGTTTGTTTTCAATATTTGATCGATGAATTACATAAATGATGATTGGAGTTTTATTTTCTTGAAATGAACCAGAACTGGCTGCGATTTTTCTTTTTCTTTTTCTTCATAATTCAAAATAAGTACCAAAGAAGTCAGCCATGGTTGTGTTTTATTCTTATTGAAAAGCGAAAAACGAAAGAACAAACATAATAAATCGAAACCAATAACAAATGAACAGGAAGCACCGCCATTACACGAGGCTGCTCAAACTTTTTGTACTCGCCAATGATTCACAGAAGATGAGCTATTTGATTTGAATACCAAGTATAACAAACATCAACATGGCCTAGCTAAAACTGAAATTTTTGTGTAAACACGAAATGTAATCAACGGCGAGGATCCGTAGCCCGAGTAACTGAACCTGATCCTACAATCCTATCATCTTTTCTTGGAACGGAATCCGAATTCACCTCAATCAACAAGTTTCTCTTCAACAATATTGTGCTATCTTTATCCATCCCAAGAACCATGGCACGAATATTGGTTGTGCCAACGAGCCTAGAACTTTCAACTCTAAAACTTGAATCCTTTCTAGCTGATCCCATTTCAGGTTCTACATCACCAATATGGTCAGCCATCAATTCCATCAAATTGCTCCGAACCCCCAAATCTGAGTACACTCTCCTCGAATTTCTGAGAAGCTTTCCAGCTCCAACATTCCAACTATCAGCATCCCTCCCTTTTGAATTCACCCGAGAAGTTGTTGATGGAACCGGTCTTCCAACCGACTCAACCATCAAACAAGGATTAGCCAGACCGTTCCAAGAATGGACCGGAACCAGTTTGCTCAACTCACTCAAACATTCGACCACATCCCTCATGGACGGCCGTCTCTCCCTACAAGACCTCACACATTTAGCAGCCACCACAGCCAACTGTTTTCTCACAGAAACATCCTTGGGAGGAGCAATCCTAGGATCATATATGTCCAACAAATTCCCTTTTCTGATCAAAGGAATGGCCCAATCAACGATGGAAGGCGGCGAATGCCCCACATCAATAGCCTTCCTCCCACTAATGATCTCTAAAAGCAATATCCCGAAGCTAAAAACATCAGTCTTAGTACTTAAATTATCAGGTGTTACATAACCAGGATCCAAGTACCCCATTGTCCCTGCAGGGGGAGTTGACCTCAACCTGTAATCATCCACACACCTCAAAGCCAACCCGAAATCCCCTAATCTCGCATTGAAATTCCTGTCAATCAAAATGTTAGCAGACTTAATATCTCTGTGGATTACAGGTGGATTCAAAGAATGCAGCGTATCAATGGCTTTAGCAGTTTGCAGAGCCAATTTTATCCTTCTACCCCAATTCAGAAGCTTAGAACTCAAATGCAAAACATCGTAAAGAGTGCCGTTGCTCATGAATTCGACCACCAAGAGACGATCTTGGGAGCGGGAGCCAGTCTTGGTGAACCCAACAAGATTGACTAATCTTGGGCTCTGGAGTCTAGATAAAATGTCAAACTCGTTGTCGCATTCATTCGGGTTCTCCATTCTCTGCGAGGGTTTCTTGATAGCCACGAGACGGCCACCACGAAGGACTCCTTTGTACACAAGTCCATGGCTGCCTCGGCCCAGAAGCTTCGCATCCGAGAAATTATTTGTGGCCAATTCAAGATCTTTGTAGTTGAATTCTTGGATGGTAATGGGGTTTTCTTTTTCTTTTGCATTTTTGCTGGAGGAAGTCGAGGAATGGGAATCGGCAGTTGAGATCGATGATTCTGCCTTA
This sequence comes from Primulina eburnea, assembly GCF_022965805.1. Lineage (NCBI taxonomy): Eukaryota > Viridiplantae > Streptophyta > Magnoliopsida > Lamiales > Gesneriaceae > Primulina > Primulina eburnea. The sequence continues at coordinate 25,541,383 of NC_133113.1, forward strand.
CAGGAGAGGTAACCCATCAAGATTTCTGAGCTTTTGTCCCTAAAAAATGGAAGAATGTGGGAATGGAATGAATGTGGAACAAAAGAGTTGTTGAGCAAGAAGTAAATATGGAGAGAGTCGTGGGTTATATGAAATGTCCGTGAGTTGACCGCACTCCCATTTACATGTCTTCAAATCACGGACAATATATATATATATATATATATATATATATATATATATATATATATATATTTATTTATATTACATGTCTGCTGTCATCACATACGTGGACCAATGTATATTGGGAGAAAAACTTAATTAGTTCATTTAATCTTTTTTATTTAGTTCATTTAATCTTTTTTTAAAAAAAATTATGCTCAATTTATACTTTGCTTAAAAATTTTCAAAAATGTCCAAAATACCCTTTGTTTCATTATTATTAGAAAATAATTACATTGTACCATGAAAATGCTATTTATTTATTTCAGAGATACTAAATTATTATTATTATTTAGTGTTATAAATCATAAAAGAAAGATAGATGAGTAGAGATAATTTATAAAAGAAAAAATAGAATTAGTCAATACTCTAGGTGCAATTTTTATTGAACACGATCAATTTATTTATAAGGACATATTACAACATAAATAAGATAATCATCTACAATAAGAATATATTTATAATACTCCCCCTTAGATGATTATTTGCAGAAACAATTGATTCGTCTAATATCTATTTGGCAAAATAGATACTTAGAAACTTCATCGAGACTCAATGGTGTCTTGTTAAAACTTTGTCAGTGAAACACATTGAGAAAAATCAAAACAAAGAAAAGAGTACATCAATATATATTTTCTTTGGATGTCTTCTCAACGATAGATGCGCCTCATTAAAACATTTCTAAAAAAACCTAGTGGGACAAAATCCTAATGAAGGAAAAAGAGTACGACATCTCTCGCTAATTATTAATTACCTCATTAAAAACCTTATCAAGAAAAGCCACGTGGGAAAATAATAGATAAAGAAGAAAAGAACAACTTTGACTATTCCCACTATTACAAGCATCACTTGACATCATCAACTCTTCATATTCCGAACTTGTACACTAATTTGTCAAGATTTGATGCAGATGATAATTTGTGAAAAATTCGGTCATATTATCTTCAGTTGTTGATAATCTCTTTATGTAAATCAATAGTCTGAATGGTATTGCAAAGAAAACTGGTCGTGTGTCTTTTTGGTGGTCAATGTCTTCTTTGGAGAAAAGATATACATCAATAGTGTAATTTGTGAGATTTGATGATGTATAAATTCCTATATATGATACTTCAAGACCAAATATCTTTTCCTCATCTTTCAAGTTAGAGAAAATGATACTTTGAGTATCAAATGGTCAAAAAACCACAAATTGATGTAAATTATAAAGTATTTTTATACATTTTCTTTGTACTATAACTATGTAGATATATTCTTCTAGAAAATGTACAATCTATAATCATAGACATAATTTGGTCTTTTCCAAGATTTTATCGCAAATTTATATTTTAATTACTTGTCCATTTTAGTAAACTCTTCAAGAGTACTAAGCTGAAAGTATCACATGTACCATGATCATTTTAATTTGTATAAAGACATGTTCTATTGAAATAATAATTTTGGACGCTGAATCTAAATACATTTGACATCTCAAATCTGAGAGGATTTTCTATGCATATCACTGGCAAATTAACTCATCCGTGATCACTGAAAATATTTTATCATAACTGATTTTGGGTTAGAAACTTTGAGTTAAAGTGTGCTCATATTTCACATGTCATTTGTCAATTATTTATATTGACAATTACTACAAATTGCAATTCAAGATAATCATCATTTTGCATTATAGCAAAAACACATTAATAATTATATCATTTTGATCCCAAATAATATGTGAAATCTCATCTTTTAATATACTTATTATTCTTCATAAATAACACCATCCAAATTGGATTCATTAAAATATTTGGTCGTTACATTTTTAGCATCTTTTATGTTTATTTGCAAGTAATATAAGATATATCATGTAGGACATCAATTTCTTTCATAACGATTAGCCTACATTATTCTTTTGACATTGAGATATTCACTCATTTTCTTTAAAGTGGTTCTTCGTCGCTTCAGACGAGTTGTATACATTGTTCAACTAGACCAATAATGAAGTCAAATAGTATCGATCTTATATATAAGATCAAATAACATTTTTTATATTGAAACTTGAAACTTCATGTTCACTGTATAATATATTGGGATCGATCTCAAAATATTTTTTTAGCTTCTATTTACTCCCTCTTAATGTTGGAAATATTATTTTACAATAATAACAAATGAGAAATTGCATCATAAAAATCTCATTGCTCAAAATATTTGATTATAAGATTCAAATTATTTCCAACATATCTACAATCTCTTCAAGAGATTTATTCTAGTGCATTTTTCTCACATAACATATTATCAGTTGGCATAATATATACAACATATATTTCAGTTATCCCCAAAATTTTATGTATTTATTATCAAAATCAGTGATTTCAATAGTTGATTGGAGACATCATTAATCAACTAAACCACCGTATTTATAATGATAACATTGATATTCGTATTCTTTTTTTAATCAAACTTGTCTTGATTATATATTTTGAAAAAAAAAATTCAATACACATTTTCGCAAACATCAAGTTGTGATTTGTGGGCCCACATTATTTATTATTTCCAGATAATACGGGAATTTCTGCCGACTTGAGCATATGATAGTGGTATCAAATTTGCATAAATAAGAATTCATAAAATTTCTGGATATTTAATTCAAAAATCTTCATATTTATCGGTCCAGAAAATTTTGGCTTTGTCATTAACATCTTTGTACACTATCAATAGTTTTTTAACTATTTATGTAATTTCAATGCTCAACCCAATCGATTATGCTGAACTCTGAAAATATTTGTTCTATGATACTTTTGTAGAATATTAGCTCTTCTAGAATTATTGATTTGTAATATATTATTTATACCAAATCAATATTGACATTGGATTCTCAAATCCATAAACTAATGTTTATCACTATTTTATTGTATCAAACATATCATAATTTTCTTTTCATCATCAATCAAATGATTTTCTAGATCCTTAATACATTCATATCAACATACGATGAAAATATAATTTGGGTAGACATTATCGGCCTCCACAAACTTTATATCGGACTTTATGTATATCTTAATATTTTATGTCAATTTTATAATTCACGTCTCATTTGAGATAATATATTCTTCTTTGATATCAAGTTTGTTCATTAGCACTATCACATTCATCTTATAGAATAGTTCACATTAGTTGGACAACTTTGAATAATTGTTGTTGGGGATCGATATGGAGTTTAGAAGGGGGTGAATAAAATCGTTCCTTTATTGGAAGTTTTTGCAAAGTGCGCTAGAATCATGTTAGAGATTATAGCTTATCTTGTTCGAATGTATAACCAGCAGATCGCAATAATAAGTGCGAAAACGATCTGATGGTATGGGGTGAAAACAATAAAATAGTAAGCAATAGAACAGTTGTTGTTTCTGGAAGTTCGAAGATAAAATTTTCAACGTCTCCCTTCTTCTGTTTCCAGAAGGTATCACTAAAAGACTTGGGTTATTACAGTACAACACTTGTACACACCACTTCAGTAGGGCTTATCCTTTGCCTACTGAAACTCTTAGTTTCTCAACACGATGTAAATGATTACAACAAAGTTCTGGAAAAGACTATTTTCCAGATTACAAACTCTTCTCAATAATATGTAGTAAAGTGTTTAGCTTGAAGATATTTTGAAACAGCAGCAGCACAATATGATCTCAAAAGATCGAATATTTAGAATAAAGTGTGTGCTGCTTTTATGTATGTTGAGATTGAAGATAAGTAGTAGTTGATGATAGCTCAAACTAGCGTTGAAATAATCGTTGCGTTGATAATGATAATAGCGTTGTTTTCTATAAAGGATTGACCTCTATATATATAGAAAACTTGAGTCAAACGCCTATAATCAGAAATAGCTTCTGAGGCTCCTGAGTAAAATCAGCTTTAATACATAAAAAAAGGCCTGCATAAACTTCAGAATAATCAGTTTTGTTACATACCAAAACCAGTAAGGAGCGTTAAATGTCTTTGTACAGCATTAATGGTGTAATTAATGCTGGTACTATGTAAAGTAACGGTAACATTTAATACTGCAATGATCAAGTAAAAGACGTTAAGTTACTTCTGCTTAAGCTAAGTTCTCTTTTAAAGCTATGTTCTGCTTCTGGTTTTATAAGTCGAGTTCTGCTTCTGTCAATTTATATTGTCTTCTATTTAGCTATTACGGCTTACTGGTTTTGACTCTCATCACCACAATTAAATTAATTCTAACAATTTCTCCCTTTGTGGTGATGCCAAAAACCTAGATGTTAGTAACAACAATTATAACAATAAACAGATAGCAATTAATAGAAAAATAATCGATAAGTAAATAAGCAGTAAAACAGAGTTCAAAAGTTTTTAATCATCAGTGCCGATGTCTCTGAACATTGTTTCCTCATCCTAAGGATCTTGATTTCTGAAGGAGAATTCAGCATGATGTCCTCCAGTTCTTCCTTCTTCAGTCCTGGCTTCTTCTCCTCATTTTTGGCATCATTGGCTTCAACTCGAGTGAGTAAGCCATCCAGCCGGCCAATAAGTGTTGAATGCCATTATTCAGCATATCCAACAATGGTGCTTGATTCGAAACTTGTTCATTAAGATCATCAATAGATTGAGATTGAGACACAATCTTTGCATCGATAGTTTCAAGTTTCGAGTCCATAGCTTCTACTTTGGTGGAAACTAAATGAATAGCTTAATCATGAACATAGACAATTTTAATGATGTCAGTTTTTCCAAGCAAGATGTTGGCCTGACTTGAGAAAACATTTTGTCTGAAAAGGCTGGTTTCTACAGCAGTTTGGCCAATGATTCTGCCGTGTGAGTGACTTCTTTTGAGATGTGGTCAAGGAAGAATTTGGTGGCACTAACTTCACCAGCATGTTCAAATGACAATTGTTTAATAATCTCTGAAAGATTATCAAGATTTTTTCTCAGAATATCTATCTCGAATTCAAGATCAAACGTTGAGCAAATGTTGTCTGATCTCTGCGAGACGATAAATGCGAGCAGGAGAATCAGCAGGAGGAATAATCAAAGCAATAGAGGCATCTTCTGGTGGAGCGGTAGTTGGTTCAGCAGAATTTCCTTCAGTAGCAGTAGGTAGTTCAAGAGCTGCATTCTCTTCTGGTTGGGTAGCTTCAGAGGCTTCCAGTGTCTCAACAGCTGGAATAGATTTAAACTAATTTTTCAATAGAGCTTTCATTGCTGCTTGATGATCAGCAGAAAAGATCTCCAGGTTTGGCAGTGATTGTGATTGAGCAACATCTGAAAGTTCCATCGGTTGATCTGTTGGTTGCTCTTCTGAAAGTACCAAGCCAGCAACTTGAGGTGCTTCTGGTGCAACAGTAGAGAGGACAATTGATTGAATAACTTCATCAACTGACGCCAGCTCATGAACAGAAATCAGATATGAGGATTTGGTAGGATATATCGGTGATGCAGGAGTACTGGAGACCTTGGCTTTTGAGGGAGCTGTGGTCCTTTCCTCAACTGACTTATTCTGAAGAAATTCTGGGACATCACCTATTCGGTATTGAAACGGCTCTTCAAAATCCTTTTCTTGAGCAAGAAGTTGCTCATTCGTCAATCGCAGTTGATCAGTCAAGAGTTGAATCACATTCTGATCCTGAGCAGCAGTAGGAATCATAGAGTCAAAACTAGACTTAAGAGTCTTTAAAACAGATTCCAGCTTCTTGCATTTCAACTGCTCGAGGATGTAGCTTCTTCTGTTCAGCGCCTCAATCACATTTTCGATCTTGGCAGAGTAAAAGACCTTCTTTTCATTCTTCACCATTTTTGCATAGACACCTGGTGATCTCAAGTATGTGATTGGGTGGAAATTCTAACCTTAAGCCAATCATCAAAGAAAATAATATCCTCACTGGCAGATTTTCAATCTCTTCTATGTGAAAATCAATAGCAGTGTTAACAGATGATTTGGCGCCATGAACCTGTGGTTCTTCAACGAGTTTCCCTTTGCATTTATCTGATGATGACGCAGGCAGCACATGTTTAAAGGCCGAAGACCCTACAGTAGTTTCTCTAGTAACGACTCCAGAAACGGGTCTGAGAGTCTAAAAAGAAGTAGAAGTGGTTGCAGTGAAGGTGGCTTATGGTTTGGAGACGGGGATAGATTCTGGTTTGGATGAGGTGGCTTCTGGAAACACTTGTCTCAGAGGGACAGTGTTTAAATCAGCAACAGCTGCTGTTTTCTTGAGGCGGAGAGTAGTGCGGGTTTTCTTTTTGCCTGGGGTGGCTGGGAGTGAGGCTTTGGTTGGAGCAGCAGACTCCTCAGATACTGTTTTATCCGAATCAGTAAAGACAACCACTATTTTCCTCTTGATTTTCTTTTGAGGTCCTTGAGCCTCAGTCTGAGTGTCGACAATCTCCTTTTTCAGGGAAACAAATTCAGCCACAGTTGACTTATGCCTTAGAGCAAGTACATTATCGGCGTCGGACATAGTATCAGATGAACCATCCTGTTTAGAAGTAAGAGGAAAACCAACATCCTTCAACATCATGCTGATCTGAACAGCAAAACCAGTACCCTTCCTCACAATCATATCCTTCATGATTCTGAACAAAATTCGACTCCAGTCCACTTTAATATCAGAAGTGATAGCTACCATCACTTGAACTTTTTCTTTGGTCAGCTTATCAAACGTACCAGCTTTGACCAGAAGTGTCTTTGCCACAATATCGACAAGCACTTGGTATTCCATTTTCAGAAGTTTCTGGAAGCAAAAGAGAGAGAGTTCCTCTCCAAAAGCTGAGAAAGAGGTAAGGGCAGTGGACATCTCCTCCTTAGAAATAACTAAGAAATCAGAAGTACCTGAGAATGGAAGAAAGAACTTCGATCCCAGCAGTGCAGCGTCGATGGAGATGGATGCATTTCCTTGGGAGTAAATGATTTTCCCATCCTCAATGGTCGATTTCGCATAGAAGTCCAGGAGGGTAGTCTTGTAGATTATTGTTGGAACCTACAAAAACCTCCTAAGATCAGATTTTTCAATGGCCTGGAACATCTTAACAAGATTGTCATCCTTGATTTTCAGAACTGATGCAAACTTAACTTGGTAAGCATTTAGTGTATAAGCTCTAGCCATTTCTGCAAATAAAATGAGTTTGAATTAGATTATGTTTTAGAGATGAATGCGAGAGAAAGCAATAGCGAGTATGCAGTAGTCTGAAATCGTAAAAGATGAAATGAGAAGGAAAAGACGGTTAATATTCAAAATGTAATGCCATCAGTGAAAACATAAGGACATGTGTCAGTATGTTTGCGGTTGAGTTTTTGAAAAGTTAAAGGATGAATGTCAGGTACGCAAAAATTTTAAAATACAATAAAAGAGACGGGCTGTCCAAGCGGTTACTAAAAGAAATCAGAAGAGGATTTGATGATAATATCCACTGGAACTCATAAACTACTGAAACATATCCAGCACTTTTATAAAGACCAGTAGACACATTGTTTTATCGAAAAGACAAATCTTCTTCTGCTTATGACATGGCACAGAAATATCAATCACAATAAAATTATTCCTCCTGAATAATTGAAAATAATAAATAAATATTAAAAGAAAAGATACGAGATCCGAAGGAAAGACAGATGACTCTTGATATTCGTGCATGAGATGAACATTCAAGTAGCTCTTTAGCTTCCCCGAGGCTCAATATAAATACCTGCAGACATACAAACTAAGTCATTTACACATTTATCAAATCAGAAAAAAAATGGATGGTGCAAGCATTCTCTCGGAGTCTTTTCCAGAGTCGGATTCAGCAGAGGAGTTCCAGAGGCAACTTCCGACTTCTCGTAAGAAGATGTTTGAAGGCATAATTCTCCAATAGATGAAGACTTGGAAGAAATTCCTTGACCTGTAATCTCAATAATCAGTTAGATTATTCAATATTATTAGAAGGACTAAGCTGCGGAATCATCCCTTTTACAAACCACGATCACGCAAAGAGAGGAGGTGATTCCAATAGCTTCTAGTTAGGTTTCCTCTGTAACTCTCAGTACTGCTGATATCAACAATTGTAATAGCTTAGACAATGTAATACATCTGGTTTTATTAATGAAATATTCCATTTTGTCATATCTCTTGTTTATCTACTGCTTTTATTTACTGCACAAATTAACATAGAAGATAGTAAACAGTAGTTATGATAAATCAATTAAACCGAGAACATTACAAAAGTAAGAAAACTTATTCTCAGACAAAGGTCTTGTAAAGATGTCTGCTGCTGGTTCATCAGTATAAACATATTCCAGACGAATGTCCTTCTTCTGCACATAATGATCTCTAATAAAATGATGTCGCATGTCAATGTATTTCGTTCTGGAATAAAGTACTGGATTGTGTATAATTGCTATAGTACCATAGAATATAGGTGATTCAGAAGCTTGAACTCCATAGTCCTTGAGTTGTTGTTGCATCCACAGTATTTGAGAGCAGTAGCTTCCAGCAGTAAGGTATTATGCTTCTGCAGTAGACGGGGCTATGGAAGTCTGCTTTTTACTAAATCAGGAGATCAACCTATCATCAAAAATTGACAAAAACCACTTGTGCTTTTTCTATCCTGTTTGCAACCTTCATAGTCAGCATCTGAATATCCAATAAGATCGAAAGAAGAATCATTGGGATACCATAGGCCGACATTTTGAGTGCCCTTTAAGTATTTTAGAATACGTTTAGCAACAATATAATTTGATTGCTTAGGGTTAGATTGAAATATCGCACAAATACACACAACAAACATAATATCAGGTATACTGGGAGTAAGATATAATAAAGAACCGATTAGACCACGATACTGAGTTACCTTTACTGAAATTCCGTTTTCTCTTATCAAGTTTAGTAGATGAGCTCATTAGAGTGGAGCAGCAGAGCATGTTTCCATACCAAACTTTTTCAGTTTTAGTGTAATTAGCTTGATTTATGAAGATTTCAGTATTGAGTTGCTTGATCTGCAGTCCTAGGAAGAATGTCAATTCTCCCATCATGCTCATTTCCACAATTATCTTAGCAAACTTTTCCACAATTCAAAGTAGACCCAAAGATAATGTTATCAACATAAATCTGTATTAACAAAATACGTTTATTCTTAACTAAAGTAAATAAGGTCTTGTCTACTGTGCCGATTGTAAAATCATGATTGACAAGAAATTGTGAGATAGTGTCATACCAAGCCCTAGGTGTCTGTTTCAAACCACACAAGGCTTTGTGTAACTTAAAAACATGATGCGGCAAGAAATGATCAATAAAACCTGGAGCTTGCTCAACGTAGACTTCTTCTTGCAGTAGACCATTTAGGAAGGCGCTTTTCAAGTCTGTTGGGATCGATTAAGGAGGTAATGGTTGAGCTACAATAGCTCGGTTCTTGAAATATTGAACACCGATGAATTAAATCGAGTTTGGTTTTCAAACCAAGTGGAAGACACTCGAAATAATCCTTCGTAGAAACCGATTAAACATTTTGTAAATTATTTAAAATAGATGCAAGTTGAATGAGTAAAAATATTTTAGTTGAAGCATTTTATCAAACACTTGGTGTCCAATATTTGATATTTGAAGAACACATAAAATGCTTTAATAATGCATCTTTAAAATAATGGAAATGATAAGTAAATTAAATAAACAAATAGACACGAATTTGTTTATGGATGATCGAAGATTCCAAACACTCCTAATACGCTTATTCTTAACTAAAGTAAATAATGTCTTGTCTACTGTGCCGATTGTAAAATCATGATTAACAAGAAATTGTGAGAGAGTGTCATACCAAGCCCTAGGTGTCTGTTTCAGACCATACAAGGCTTTGTGTAACTTAAAAACATGATGCGGCAAGAAATGATCAATAAAACCTGGAGCTTGCTCAACGTAGACTTCTTCATGCAGTAGACCATTTAGGAAGGCGCTTTTCAAGTCTGTTGGGATCGATTAAGGAGGTAATGGTTAAGCTACAATAGCTCGGTTCTTGAAATATTGAACACCGATGAATTAATCGAGTTTGGTTTTCAAACCCAGTGGAAGACACTCGAAATAATCCTTCGTAGAAACCGATTAAACATTTTGTAAATTATTTAAAATAAATGCAAGTTGAATGAGTAAAAATATTTTAGTTGAAGCATTTTATCAAACACTTGGTATCCAATATTTGATATTTGAAGAACACATAAAATGTTTTAATAATGCATCTTTAAAATAATGGAAATGATAAGTAAATGAAATAAACAAATAGACACGAATTTGTTTATGGATGTTCGAAGATTCCAAACACTCCTAATACGCTTATTCTTAACTATAGTAAATAAGGTCTTGTCTACTGTGCCGATTGTAAAATCATGATTGACAAGAAATTGTGAGAGGGTGTCATACCAAGCCCTAGGTGTCTGTTTCAGACCATACAAGGCTTTGTGTAATTTAAAAACATGATGCGGCAAGAAATGATCAATAAAACCTGGAGCTTGCTCAACGTAGACTTCTTCATGCAGTAGACCATTTAGGAATGCGCTTTTCAAGTCTGTTGGGATCGATTAAGGAGGTAATGGTTGAGCTACAATAGCTCGATTCTTGAAATATTGAACACCGATGAATTAAATCGAGTTTGGTTTTCAAACCCAGTGGAAGACACTCGAAATAATCCTTCGTAGAAACCGATTAAAATTTTTGTAAATTATTTAAAATATATGCAAGTTGAATGAGTAAAAATATTTTAGTTGAAGCATTTTATCAAACACTTGGTATCCAATATTTGATATTTGAAGAACACATAAAATGCTTTAATAATGCATCTTTAAAATAATGGAAATGATAAGTAAATGCAATAAACAAATAGACACGAATTTGTTTATGGATGTTCGAAGATTCCAAACACTCCTACGTCACCCCTTCTTCCCCTTGGGAAGGACTCATTAGAAAACTTTGATATATACAACTCTTTGTACAAACCCACTCAGCTAGGACTTACCCACTGCCTAAAATAAACTTCTAGCACTCAAGATTGTAGACAACACCTCACAATCAGCATATTGTTTAATGTCTCATATGCAAAGACTACAAACACATTGTTTTACGTCTTTGTGTGAAGACTCACTCAACTAAACTTTGAAATTCAACTCTCTTGTATATGTGTGAGTGATTGTGTGTGATGAATTTATCCTTTACAATGTACATCTCAAATATATTCTCACACAAAGGCTTGTGCTCTCAACTAGCTGATTTCTTCATGCTAATTGCCAATGCTTTAAATCCTCTTCAAAAAGCTCTTCATCAGTTGATAAATCTTGGGAAGCCACTGGAATGATCAGTTCTTGATCCATTTCCCAGTTTTTGATCTCCATTTGTAATGTGAAAAAATCCGAGTTAAGCTGATTATGCACAGCTATATCATTGAATGCAGTTGGACTGGTTGGATCAAAATTCAGTCACAGTTCAGCAACTATCTTTTGTAGATTCTTGGCTCTCGGTTGATTGAAGAAATAATTCTTTCTCTCCAGAGCCTGAACAATTGTAGAAGCCTTGACTACTCTCAGAACCACAGCCTCCAAATTAATAAATTTCTGCATTTAGATTTCTTTTGAAGCTATTTGGAAAAAACTTCTTTTCTGAACTTCACCCATTCATTGTAGGCCTTGAGCTTATTCTCTGCAAATTCATTGATCTCTTGCCAAATTAGATCAATGTGCTTTTGGATCGCATTAGTTGTCCTGGGCTCTTCTTGCATCTTCCCTTTCCCTTTCGAGTCAGTTAGGGCATGAGGAATTCTTAGCCCTGACGTAGTTGCATCAATCTTTTCTCTGATCACTATTCCCTTAGGTCTTGCAGTAGGTAGGGAAGTGTAGCCAGCAATAGTGATCAGTGGAGCCTTAACTCCAGCAAGCTTCTTCTTGTCACCAGATTCAGTGACCTTCTTCTTCGGTAGAATCGTAGATAGAGGCAACTGATCCTCAGTTGAGGGTTCAATTGGAATAGCCTTCAGAGGAATAGCCTTGATAGGCTGTTGAGCTCCTGACTGCATCAGTAGTTCAGTTGGGATGGTTCCAACTACAGCAGCAGGTTTAGTCTTCAAGGTCCTTGGTTTCTTGATGACCTTAGGAGATGAGGTCTTCTCCGAATCAATTTCAGTGACAATCAGTTTACGCTTGATTGTCTTCTGTTGAATTATCTTCTTCTTCTGAACTAATTTGGGAGCCTCCTGCGTCCCAATCTCTTTCTTGACCTTTAAGAATTGCTCAGGAGGTAATTCCATTTTGGCTTGGGTAGCTGGACATTCTTGGCATTGAAATTTTTTATCTTTGATGACTTTTCAGAATCATCAGTCATTAATCCTTTTACTTTCAGCACATGGCTGAGCTGCACCGCAAAGCCCTTTGACTGTTTGGACGACTGAAACATATTCCTCAGAATATTGAAGATAATGTTCCTCCAGTTCATCTTCCTTTCAGCCATGATTGCAGTCATAGCTTGAAACTTCTCAGGAGTGAGGGCAGCAAATGATCCTACCTTTGCCAAGAGCCCCTTCGCTACAAATATCAGCCAGCAATTGTACTTCCGGCTTTAGTTCCTTCTTGGGATCAGAAACTTTGATTTTCTGACCATCAGCTGATAGAGTAGTTTTCATCTCCTCAATATCAGATGCCTTGACTTCAGATAAATTGACTAGCCCATCAGTGGGCAGTTGGAAAAGGTTGCAGAAGAACTCCTCCTCAATGATCAGCAACTGACCATTGATAGTAGATGCGATAGTGCCAGTTGTAGTGACATATCCATTTGCATAGAGTTCCTGGATCTCTTTGACATAGATTTCTTGGGAAGATAATCCCAGAAATTGTTTCAATCCAGCTGGTTCCAGTTTCAGAAGAACATTCTTGACTCCTTCGTATTTTATAGTCAAGACTGAATCAAAGTCGATCGCCATAGCATTCATGACGTGAGCAGGGATCTGTTTTGCCATTTGATTGAGTGAAATCTGCGAAAAAGAGTATGATTTGAGTAGAAATTTGCTCTGATACCAATTGTTGAGATCGATTAAGGGGGTAATCGTTGAGCTACAATAGCTCGGTTCTTGAAATATTGAACACCGATGAATTAAATCGAGTTTGGTTTTAGAACCCAGCAGAAGACACTCGAAATAATCCTTCGTAAAAACCGATTAAACATTTTGCAAATCATTTAAAATATATGCAAGTTGAATGAGTAAAAATATTTTAGTTGAAGCATTTTTTCAAACACTTGGTATCCAATATTTAATATTTGAAGACCACATAAAATGCTTTAACAATGCATCTTTAAAATAATGGAAATGATAAGTAAATGAAATAAACAAATAGGAAGTTGCTTTTCACGTCCATCTGATAAACTTCGAATTTTTTGAAAGCAGCAAAGGCTAAGAATATTCTGATAGCTTCAAGCCTTGCTACTGGTGCATAGACTTCGTCATAGTCTATCCTTCTTCTTGTCTGAAACCTTGAGCCACCAGTCTTACTTTATTTCTAACCACAGTACCTTCTTCATTTAGCTTGTTTTTAAATACCCACCGAGTTCTAATTACTGCTTGATGAGATGGTCTAGGTACAAGAAACCAAACTTGATTTCTTTTAAATTGATTCAGCTCTTCTTGCGTAGCTTCAATCCAACTAGGAACCAGAAAAGCTTGTTCAATCTTCTTTGGTTCATCCTGAGAGATAAAAGCAGCATGCATATATTCATTTATCATTTGTCTTCTGGTTCTTAATGGAGATAATGAATTACCAATAGTCAAAGATGGATGATGAGATTTTCTCCAAACAAAAGGGTTTAAAGAAATTTCTTCCTGGTTTGATGGATTCGGATCATGCTCAGCTAAAGCAGTAGCAGGTTCTGGAATGTCAGCTTCTGGTTCTGGTATGTCCTGTGTCTGAACAACTGGTTCTACCAGAGGAATATCTGGTTCTGGATTTTGAGTATCTTTGACACTTGGTACTGCATCATATTCACTATTCAGTTCCAGATGAATTATGTTTAATCTGTTATTTAGATTTGACACGTTAGAAATTTCAGGAGCACTGCTATCTTCATCAAAAGCAACATGAATAAATTCTTCAACATTAAGAGTTCTATTATTGAAAATTATGAATGATTTGCTTATTGATGGATATCCAAGAAATAATCCAGGATCTGATTTTGAATCAAATGCAGACAAATGATTTTTACCATTATTGTGAACAAAACATTTGCAATCAAAAACATGAAAATAAGATACATTAGGCTTACTCCCTTTCCATATATCATATGGGGTCTAATTGTGTCTCTTGTTGATCATGGTTCTGTTTTGTGTGAAACACGTTGTATTGATTGCTTCTGTCCAGAAGCGCTGAGAGATGTCTGCATCTTCTAGCATTGTTCTAGCAGCTTCTTTAAATAATTCTGTTTCTCCTCTCAGCTACTCCATTTTTTTGAGGTGTTCTGGTAGCTGAATATTCATGATGAATACCATGTTTGTCCAAATATAACTCAAGAATCTTCTTAGTAAACTTAGTGCCCCGATCACTTCTGATTTTGATGACAGAAACTAATGTTTCATTTTGAATCTTTTTCAGAAGCTTGATCAGGAGGCTACTGGTTTGATCTTTTCCAGCAAGAAATATTATCCAAGTAAATCTAAAAAAGTCCTCAACAATAACAAGAGTATACTTCATTCCCCCTAAGCCGTGATAGGGATTGTACCAAACAAGTCCATATGCAATAATTCCAAACACCTTGATGTTGATTTACTACATTTATTCTTGAAGCTAGATCTTACTTGTTTGCCAAGTTGACATGCAGAACATACATGATTCTTAACGAAATTAATATCAGGTAAACCATCAACTATGTTCTGCTTCTTGAGATAATTGATTGACTTGAAGTTCAGATGATTCAATCTATTGTGCCAGAGCCAATGTTTATCACTAAAGGAGGCAACTAAACATGTAGGAACATTAACATGATCTATGTTCCATGATACTTTGTAGGTATTTCCTTCTCTTTTTCCAGTTAAGACTACAGATTCATCGGCATCTTTAACTGTGCAGGTGTGCTTTTGAAAAGCTATTGAGTAACCATTATCACACAGTTGACTAATGCTGATCAAATTGTAACAGAGATTTTCAACTAAGAGGAAATTATCTATAGTAATATTACCATAGACAATATTAGCCTTACCCACGGTTTTACCTTTTGAGTTGTCCCCAAAAGTTATCTTTGGTCCAGTACAACTCATTATTTCTGAGAGTAGACACTTTTGTCCAGTCATATGTCTGGAACATCCACTGTCCAGATACCATGTGGAGCTGCTTATCTTGGTTTTCTTCTCATGTTCCTGCAAGCACAAGTTTTAGTAACTGTTACCCAATCTATTTGGGTCCGAGCCTTATCAGTCCTTTAGGAACCCACATTTGTACAATTCTATGTGACCTTGTACTCCAGGTATCTAGAGAGGTGTGTGCAACAGAAGGTCTGTTATTTCTAACAGGATGCATTATAGGATGTTGTTCGTCCCTTCTGTTTTTATCGTCTAGTCTTTATCTCTTCTGGACAAGTCTAGAATTATAGTGTTGGTAGTTTCTAACCTTCATAGAGGGTTGTCCTCCTGAGTTGAATCATCTACTGGATCCAGAACTCTGGTGTACTCTTCTCTTAGGTTCAACAAAACCCAGACCATAATGCTTTCTTTTGTTCATCTGATCTACAAACCTTTCAACTCGAACAGTTGGTACTACCGGTTTATATACCACACTGGATTTAACAAAATGAATGTATTTTCCCTTGCTTGTATCCAGTTCTGGCTTAGTACTTGTTTCAGAAGTGATTTCATTATTACTGAATCCGAGACCACTCCTGTCTCCGGATTGCTTTTGTAATTCTTGCACCTTCTTGAAAGAAACAGAAGACTTGTTTCATGCATTTACCAGAACCGATAGCTTCTAATTCTCAGATCTCATTGTCTGGTAATCTGCATTTACTCTGTCATTCTCAATCTTCAAATTATTTATCGCAACTTTTAGATCATTACAACTATTTTCTTGCAAGCAAGTAAACTTACTAATTGATCTCTAAAGTTTTGATTTTCAGTTTTGACTTCCTCGAATAATTGAGAAAGTCTTGAGTACTCTTCTACCATGTCATGCATTGCTTTAACCAAATCAGTTCATGTAAATTCATTAGAGTCAAAGTCAAATACCTCTCCAAATGTCGAGGTTGATTCAGTGTCTACCATGAGACATTTGATCTCTTCTGCATCGCTATCACTGGAATGAATTTCTGAGTCAGAAGACTCAGAACTAGAATCCGTCCATTTTGATTTGCTTTCTTCAGCAATCATCGCTTTGCGGTCTCTTCTACATTTCTTGTCATTCCTCTTGTATTCCTTTTCTTCTGATCATCCTTCTTTGGCTTTGGGAAATCAACAATGAAATTCCCGACTTTTCCACAGTTGAAACACGCCATGTCACCAGGTGGTGAATCCTTCTTAAAGTTTCGGTTAGGAGCCTGGTAAGCTCGATGATTCTTCTTCATGAATCTGGAAAACTTCTTCACAAATAAAGACATAGCATTATTGTTGATCTGTTTAGCAGTATTTTAGATGTGTTTTCAATGGCAGTAGCAGGTGATGCACTTGGAGCAACTACAGCAGTAGCAGTAAGATCCTTGGTAGGTGGATTCGATGAGGGCTCTTCTCCACTTATCACTTCCAGTTCGAACTCATAGGCTTTTAAGTCTGTAAACAAGTCGTGTAGTTCTAACTTGTTCAGATCTTTAGATACTCTCATAGCCATAGTTTTTACATCCCATTCCATGGGTAAAGCTCTCATTACTTTAAGTGCTATTTCTCTGTTGCCATATTCCTTTCTCAGAACTGTTAGCTCATTTACCAAGCTGCTGAAACATTCATCAAACTCGCTCAGAGTTTCTCCAGCTTTCATTTTGAGATTTTAAAATTTTTTCATGGCTACAGATAACTTGTTCTCCTTGGTCTGTTCATTTCCTTCACAGATTTGAATGAGCTTTTCACAAATATCTTTCGCAGTATAACACATCTTGATCTTCCTGAAGGTGTTCTTATCAAGCGTTTTGTAGAGAATGTCCTTCGCAACATTGTCTAGATTAGCTTTCTTTTTGTCCTCGCCAGTCCATTCACTTTTGTGCTTCTCAAACATCTGTGGTGCCCCCTCAGTAACAACAATAGTTGTATTTGGCTTTAAAAAATTTAGGGGATCATCTGTTATGACAAAACACATGTCATCTTCTTGTGCTGCAAGATGGCTTGCATCTGGATCTTCCATTCATCGAAATCTTCTTTTGAGAACATGGATACTTTGCTGAAGTGTTCCATATATGTTGTAAATTTTCAGAACAAGAAAAATCAGCTCTGATACCACTTGTTGGGAATCGATATGGAGTTTAAAGGGGGTGAATAAACTCGTTCTTTTGTTGGACGTTTTTGCACAGGGTGCTAGAATCCTGTTAGAGATTGTAGCTTATCTTGTTCGAATGTATAACCAGCAGATCACGATAATACGGAAACGATCTGATGGAATGGGGTGAAAACAATAGAACAGTAGGCAATAGAACAGTGATTTCTGGAAGTTCGAAGATAAAATCTTCTACGTCTCCCCTTCTTCTGTTTCCAGAAGGTATCACTAAAAGATTTTGGTTATTACAGTACAACACTTGTACATACTCACTTCAGTATGGCTTATTCTTCGCCTACTGAAACTCTTAGTTTCTCAACACGATGTAAATGATTAAAACAAAGTTCTTGAAAAGACTATTTTCCAGATTACAAACTCATTTCAATAATATGTAGTAAAGTGTTCATCTTGAAGAGATTTCGAAACTGCAACAGCACAATATGATTTCAAAAGATTGGATATTTAGAATAAAGTGTGTGCTGCTTTTCTGTATTTTGAGCTTGAAGATAAGTAGTAGTTGATGATAGTTCAACCTAGCGTTAGAATAAGTAGTAGTTGATGATAGCTCTAACTAGCATTGGAATAATCGTTGCGTTGATAATGATAATAATGTTGTTTTCTATAAAGGATTGACCTCTATATATATATAGAAAACTTGAGTCCAACGTCTATAATCAAAAACAGTTTCTGAGGCTCCTAAGTAAAATCAGCTTTAATACCTAAAAAAAGTCATGCAGAAAGCTTCAGTGTAATCAGTGTTGTTACATACCAAAACTAGTAAGGAGCATTAAATGTCTTTGTACAACATTAATGGTGCAATTAATGCTAGTACTAGGTAAAGTAACGGTAACATTTAAGACAGTAACGGTAACATTTAAGACTATAACGATCAAGTAAAAGACGTTAAGTTATTTCTGCTTAAGCTAAGCTCTGCTTTTAAAGCTATGTTCTGCTTCTGGTTTTATAAGCCGAGTTTTACTTCTTTCAATTTATATTGTCTTCTGATTTAGCTATTACGGCCTACTAGTTTTGACTCTCATCACCACAATTAAATTAAGTCTAACAATTTTCTTCCTTCATTTCTCTTTGAATAAACAAAATACTATAACTCAGATATTGAAATTGAGAAATTGAACTTGGAAAATTGAACGTAGCTTTTCAAATTCTTACATGTACCAAGTATATATTTTACCTTAAATAACGACATTTAGTCTATCATATATGTCATTCCACATTAGATTTTGTGTTCTTACATTTGCAAAACATATAAAACGACAATATGTCATACAATATTTTATCATTTATTAGCATTTTAAAATAAAGATAATTTTAATCAAATAATTTTGAGACTAGTCAAAATTATATCCACACTCAAAATTTAATCAAATTTAGAAAATAAAGATCTAACAACCCAAAATTTTCTTAAATAAAAAAATCTCAAATCAGAAAAATTATCATAAAATTGCAAATGTAATATCCCGTCAAAAATTTTGATAGAATAAATTCACAAAATTTATAAATTATTTATGTCACGATATAATTCATGTTACTCAAAATAAATACATGCTAGAATTTTTCAAAATTTAGTTGAATCTATTAATTCACAATAAAAATTCAAGGCATGTTATGGAGTAACATGAGAATGGTGAATAGCATGAAATGAAACATTGAATTCAAAATCAGTGACAGTTGATGAGAAATACATAAATGTTCAAAGCTCGATTCACTGTCATGATAGTGCATAGACTATCATAATCGTTAATATTTAATATAGACGATGATATCTATTCATTGGGTTTACAATTTATTTTCTTTTTCGATTGATAAAGTTGTGATCTCACTACCATATATCTATTCATTGGGTTTACAATTTATTTTCTTTTTCGATTGATAAAGTTGTGATCTCACTACCATATATTTTCTTTTCAACATTGTGGTCTCACTGTGACAGGATCGGTTTAAAGGAAGAAAAGTGTTTAGAAGGGTGGTTGAATAAACACTTACGATTTTCAAAACCTTTTCGACTGATGAGTCAGTTTAGTGATAAACTGATAATCGAGAATCTTGTAAAGTCAATATCTCAGTTAACAAATAGTGTGCGGAAATAAACTGACTGATAGATAGAATATAAACTGAAATATGAAGACACGAGATTTTATGGATGTTCGGAGATTTCAAATACTCCTACGTCACCCTTTTAATCTCAAGGATATGATATACTCTAAAAGACTTTGATCGATATTTATGGTTGTACAGACTCACTTCAGATTTTGGACTTAACAACGCAAAACTGAAACTCTTAGTTACAAACTTGTTTACAGTACTCAATAGAACTAAAGTAATCTAATACAACTTATTTCTTCACTATCGAATGTTACAATTTTTTGAAAACTCGAAGTATAGCATGAAAGCTATTAATGTATACAATAAGTGTGAACTTCAATGTTTTCAAGGATTTTAGCAGAGTAACTGAATCGATAGATGTTCTAAGTTCAAGGATTCAAAAGTTCAAGAGCCTTCTTCAGTTGCTCTTCTCTGCTATTTATAGGCTTCCCTCCAACGGTAATACTAAACACATTTTGAACATTTCTATCTGTTGCATGCCACATCAACATTCTTCTGACAGTCGTACATTGCAGTTTTTCTGAAATGCGGTGATCTCACTACTTGTTGCAGTAATCTTGTCGGTTGAATGTCTTAACTGATGACGTGTACAGCTGAGGGATCAGCTGATTGAATGTAATCGATAAACTCACAACTGTTTGTAGTAACTGATCAGTTCCAACTGATCAGTCAGTTGTCTTCGTAGTTCAGTTCAGTTGCTTGTTCAGTTTCCTTCCGATAGTTGCATATATTAGATCAGTTTCTATCATTCTTTTAAATCAGTCAGATGCTTAGTTTGTCAAACATACGAAATTCAGTTTTCAACAATTTTCTCCTTTTAGGTGTTTGACAAAACTTGGAAAGTAAGAACAGAAGCTGATCAACTGAACTCATTATAGATAAAATAACTCTTTCAATGTACAGATTCGTACAAAGAATAAAAGAATAAAGAATCTTCAAACTGAATAACAGATTAACAAAATCTGCCAAACATCTTCTATTTCTTCTTGATCAAATTTGAAAATTTCTCTGGCTGATATTTTCCTTCTTCTTATTCTTCCCCCTTTTTGTCAAACTCATCAACCTTTTTGGATAAGATCCGCACATCTGAGGATAGGTTTGATACCGCATTCATTAAGATATCTTGCAGTAAATCCATTTTTTTGGAGACTGTGCTTTCCAGAAAATCAAGACGTCTTTTAACTAAAGCTTGTGTTTGGAAGTGAGCTTCAGCTGACACTCTTCTTCCATTTGAAAGAATAATGAATTTATGTCCTTCTGGATTTGTTGCAGTTTTCCCATGATATTGCTTTCATAGAATCGAACCTCATAGTGTGCAAAAATTGGGTTGATTTAATATCATGAATGGAAGACATTACGCTGACGAGGTTGGTCTGAATAGCCTGAAATTCATCAAACAAAGATTCAGTTTCTATTGTAATGCCAGGAGACATGGCTCCAGAAGTTTCTGGTTCCTGCTCCCTGTTTTCTTGATTGAAGATTACCAATGCCCCATCAGTTGTTTCAGTTACATAGTTGACCATTTCTGAGGTAGCCTCTGGTATGGCTACTTGTTGAGGCTGGGGAGAAGAAGAAGTCGGAACAGCAGTAAAGTCTAACGGTTCTTCAAGTTGTTGATCAGCTGAAATAGTGGTTGTTACTTGAGCTGGTTGCTCAGCTGATTCTTCAGTTGTTTGAACAACTGAAATCAGGGTAGGCTGTTCAGCTGGCATGTCTTCACATAAAGTTTGTTCAATCGTGGAGGATTACTGAACTACTTCTTCAGTTCTTGTAAGAACTACCTATTCAGTTTTGGCAGTCAACTGAACTGGCTCTTCAATTGGTGAAAGAGTAGCTTGAGAAATTGGCTCTTCAGTTGCAAATAGTTCTTCAACTGCTTCAGTAGAAGTCTGTTGAATATCAGAGACAACTGGTTTAATGACTTCATCAATGTTTGCCAATGATAATTCAGCATCAGAGAGTTCAGATCTAGCAGTTGAGGAATGAGGAGCAGTAGTTGACGGTTGCGCATCCTCTGAAGAAGGAGCAGTTACTTGTTCAGCAGATTCAGCAACTGGTTCTTTGGATGGCTTTTTTGGTTGAACTGATTGTTCAGCTTGCTCATCTAATTAAAGACCTTGGGAATCTTCTTGAATGATCAGTTCTTGATCTAGTTCTCAATTCTTAATAGCCATTTGCAGATATAAAAGATCCATGTCCAGCTGGTCATGAACTGCTTTGTCATTAAAGGCAGTTGGGCTGGTGGGATCATAGTTTTGGCGCAGCTGAACAATCATATGTTTTAGCTTCTTCGCCGTACTTGATCCAAGAAATATTTCTTGCTCTGCAATGCCTGAGCCACTGAAGCTGCTTTGAAAAATCTTAGAACAATGGTTTCCATGGCAATAAACTTCTTCAGAACTGATTTCTTTCAGAAGCGTTCTAGCCACGATATATTCTATATTGAAGTAAATGTCTCAATTAACTCATCTTATGGTGTATTGGATACTGGATGTGGATCTTATATTTACAATGATTTGTATGTGATAACAAGATTCAAGATGTCTAGGGAGGGAGAGAATTTCTTAAGGATGAGAAATTGAGTAGGATGAATTTATTTTATTTTGTTGGAGACATTTGTTTTATTTTGAACAATAATTTTAAGTTATTTTTCAGATATTTTTTTTATTTTCTGATTTGGTTTAAAATATTATTTATGTTTTTATGTTCGATAAAGATGAATTTTCTTGTTCTTTTGCTAAATGTGTTTCCAATATTTACATTAATGAATATTTAATTGGAATGGGAGAATTACAAAACGATCCATACAACTTAAAAATAAAATACAATTCATTTAACAATGTCCAAGTTAAAATGATTCCAACAACAAAAAAAAAGGGGGATGATCTTAACCAAGCACATTTATGACAAACTAGATTAGGACATATTTCTCAAATAGGATGCATAAGCTAGTGGGAAAGATCATGTTTGACTTTTCAAACGTAAACTCTCTTCTTACATGTGAGTCTTATCTAAAAGAAAAAATGACCAAAGCACATTTCCTAGGGAAATTGGATCGTTCACATGGCCTATTAAATTTGGTTCATATAGATGTGTGTGGTCCGCTAAGTGTTAGAACAAAATATGGGCATTTATATTTTATTACCTTTACTAATGACTACTCGAGGTTTGAATATGTATATTTGATGAAATATAATTATGAAGCTTTTGAGAAGTTCAAAGAATTTAGAGCAAAAGTAGAAAAAAAAAAGTTAAGAAAAAGTATCAAGACACTTTAATCTGATTGACATGGATATTACTTGAGTACTAATTTCAAGACTATATAAAATAAAATGAGATTATCTCACAGTGGACCCCTACTTCCACGCCATTGCTAATGATGTGTCAAAACATCATGATCGAACATTGATGGAAATTGTTATATCTATTATGAGATTCATTGAATTGACGCTATACTTTTGGGGATATGCGCTTTAACTTTATCAATGTTTTTGAACAATGTCCATACAAAAGCAGTAAAAAAACATATGAGATATGAATGGGAATACCTCCCAAATATTCTCACCTAAGGATATGAAGATGTTCTGCTTACGTCAAACAATCAATGAGAGACAAATTGGAGAATAGATCTATTTTGTGCTACTTTATGGGATATACAAAGAACTCTATTGGATATTAATTATATTATCCCAAGAAAACAAAAGCGTGTTTCTAGGAACGACGCCTTATTGGAGAAATAATTTCTATTGTATAGAAATGGCGAGATCATAAAACTTGAGGTGATTTGAGAAATACCCACTTCTGAGACTGTAGAAGCCACACCCAAAAACCAATGGAATAAATACATGCTCTTATGAGATTTGAGAGGATCTCGAGACCAATTATGAGTAATGTTCTTCTTCTTGAAGAAGTATAACCCTAGATGTGATCCAAGATATATAAAGGAAGCAATATCTAATGTTGATTTATCCAAGTAGCTTTACCCTAAAATCCATGGAAGAAATACATGCTCTTGTGAGATCTGAAAAATCTCGAGACCACCTGTGAGGTATGGTTTGTTTCTTGAATAAGGCCAAAATATAAATATCAATAAAAGAAATATTTGATGTCAAATTATCCAAGTGGCTTGAAGTCATGCATTCTAAGATGGACTCCATGTATTCGAACCAAGTTTGATCATTAGTGGATCCACATGAAGGAATTATTCTCATATGATGCAAATGAATTTACAAAAGAAATATTGGGTGAATAAGAAGATAATGAACTTCAAGGATACATTGGTAGCTAAATGATATAATCAAAGGCAGAGAATTTACTATGAGTAAATATTTTCTCAGATCGCAATGTTCGAGTTCATCAAGATTCTGCTAGCCATAGAGGCATGACATGACTATGAATATGGCAAACGAACGCTCCTTAATGGTGATTTTAATTAATAGATTTAAGTATGAAGGATTCACATCAGTTAAAAGTGTGCACAAAATATACAAATTTCATATATCGATTATTTATGGTCTCAAACAGGTGCCAATAAGTTGGAACCTTAAATTCGATGACATTATCAAATAATATGATTTTGTTAAGAATCCTGATAAACCATTTGTATACAAGAAAGTTACTGGGGGTGAATATATCCAATTCTATGTGCTCTAATACTTATGAGGAGATAGAAATCATGAGACGCATTCCTTACGCATCAGCTAGTATTATGCATAGTATGATATCGACATGACCTCATATAGGTTTTTCATTGAGTGCTACAATTAGATATTAGTCGAACCTCGGACCATTGCACTAGAAATCCGTGAAAGATATTTTAAAATACTTAAGAAAAACTAAGAATTTTTCATGACTTATGAGGGTAGAGAATTAAAACTAAAATGTTACATTGATTATAGCTTTTACCTAAGAAAAACTAAGAATTTATTCATGACTTGTGGGGGTAGAGAATTAAAATTAAAATGTTACACTGATTATAGCTTTTAATCAGGCGTGGATGATTTGAAATCAACCTCTGAATTTGTGTTTGTGTTCAATACTGGTGTTGTCTCTTGGAAGAGTTCCAAAGAAGACACTATTGTGGATTCTATCACTGAAACCAAATACATTGTTGCATCATCTCCAATAAAAGTGATAGTTTCTATGAGAAATTTCATCCAAGAGTTGGGTGTCATTCCAATTGGAGTTGATACAATCTCAATGTATTGCGACAACACTAGTTCCATTGCACTATCGAATGAACCAAGGTCTCATCAGCGATCCAAACATATACTTAGAAAGTTCCAAATTATCCGAGATATTGTGAGAATATGAGACATATCGGTTGAGAGATTTGCCTCTGTAGATAATATTGATGTTCAACTGAAAAAAGCCTCTGTCATACCATTGTTTAATAAGGATCGTGAATCATTAGATTAAGATTTATTGGTAGTTGGCTATAGGGAAATTGAGAGATTTTTAAAGTAGGTGTCTTGCAAGACAATTTTAGACTTGGACGTACGTTTATTGACTCTTATGTTACAAATTATCTTTATTTTATTAACATTTTACGTTTTATAGATTTTAGCATTTACTTTATTTCTATACTCTTGAAAGATGCACAAATAAATACATTGAATGTACTATAGTACAACGACGTTGTACAATCGATGGAGATCATAAAACACATATATTAGTTAATGTATATTCTAAACACATTCTTAGTCGATTCAGCCGCCTGAAATAAGGATAAATGTTACTCGAGCTCGAGACTAGCATTTGTGATATTGTCTACCATGTTTAATTGGTAAGGATATAGAGATGTTAAAATATACGGTGGATGCTCATATGATGAGTTCACTGAACAACCCCTCATCAGAATTTCCAATTAGTTATCATTTATCGAGTGAATATCTCGGTTGTTATGGTTGTACACAATTAGTCCATACAAACCGAGACAACACTAACACTCTACGTGCTAGTGCTACAATTAGACTTATTTACCAGTTCTGTGAGGTTCATCATGTGGTGAGGTTGGGTGTAGAGGCGACACACATAAAATCCATAGCATTATAGTCGGAGATTCATTGGTCACCTACGTTTGTGGATATTCTATGAATGCATAGAATCTTTGGCCATATTATGATATATGCTTTAGGGTAAAGTGGTTCTCTAAATGCATATAAGATTCCACTACGATCACTCAAAGACATATCACATCGTTATCAAAATCATATGCAACCCTCTATATACCAGCTATTGCAAATTCAATCGGAATATATGAGATGAAAGGTTTTTACAGTATTTTAACCACAATCTACAAGTTCTTTCAACCATATCAATGATACCTAGTGAATTGTGGTGTGATGCTGCTAGACGCTTTTATCTCGATTCGATTAGTGCAGTCAGAAATGGGTTCAAAAGTTTTTATGATCAATGAGTTGATCCATGAAATGAGGATAACTAGGGTTAGACCGAATAAAGGATAAATGTTATCCTGAATCATAATGTATTTTGAAGCCACGGTTAGTTGTAACACTGAATCATTGAGTGTTAAACAAATATTGGTTTCTTTGCTCCCATTGAGATAGTAAAATTAAAGGGGTTGAATTAGATTACTAGAGTTTGATATGATCAAACTTTATTAGCTTATTCCATTTTCGAAAGTTTGAGAGTGGGATTGCTAAGAACAATACAACTGCTAACTTGTGTAGAAGTGTTCCAAAATTGGAAGTCGTCCTGAAAATGTTTAGCTGGTTAAAAATCAAACCACATATCATAATAAAGAGCAATTTATAATCGGCACATAAGTGATATCGGATTGTAGATCGACATTATGAAATAAATAAAAATTTTGTTTTAATACAAATGGAGAGTTTGATTGACTCGGAATGTATAAGTCCTAGTTTTTTAAACTAGGAGTGTAACTAGTCCTTGTTCAATCAAACTATTTGGTGACCTACATGGGGTTGGTCATATATCTATAATCAGGCTATGTGAGGTTATTCGTAAATGTAACTTAACTCTCTATTTTTTAAATCATCTCTCGCAAACCCTAATAGTGGCCGGATCATCTTCCTTATTTTTAAGGATTTTCTGCTCCACTTTGTTTTTGTCTCAACTATACATGTCAAAACGGGCTGACGGGGCGGGCCAACCCGCAACCCACCATTAGGCGGGGCGGGCCTCTAAATGGCCAACCCAGCCCAACCCACCTTTGGCCGCGGGTTAGGTAGGTGGGCCAACCCGCTTATTTTTTTAAAACAAATATATTAAACAATATTAAAATAAAATAGAAGAAAAATATATTTCATTCAAATAGTTTCATAAAAAACTTAAAAACATTGAAATAAGACATTGAAAGCATACAACAATCAACATAATCCATAAAAAAATAAAGTGCTTATTCTAATTCACAAAAGATTTCATCGTACACATGTACTAAAAATTAACTCATGTAATATCACCAACCGTAAATATAATGAAACCTTTAAATGTGAATTCCAAATTTTTTTTTAGTATACACTTTCTCCAGTTTCTTAAGGATTTGTCATCACAAGAAAACAAAAATTAACGATCTTAAGGGTTTGTCCACACAAGGCACCTAGCTCTTACCATCCACATTTTCTTAAAAAGTGAGAAACATTGGAAGATAACAGAAAGTCGAGAAAACAGACGGTTGTAAATGTCGAAAAATATTATGTGTTCAACAATACACATAATTACTTTATTTACTATATTATTTCGGTAATTCTGGATTAGTTCAAGTTAAACATTTAAAAAAAGGAGGAGACTGGAGAGTATAACATCTTCAAAAAAAATAGAAGCATAGAGATTTTAACAGAGTGATTGAAGTTAGGCACATGAGAAAAAATAGGAATTTTTATATAAAATTTAAAAATATAAAATTATACCCTAATTTGACGGGCTTAGGTACATGAGAAAAAATAAGGAAGAAATGAGAATTTTTATATAAAACTTAAAAATATAAAATTCTACCCTAATTTGGCGGGTCAGCCCGCAACCCAAACATGCTCAACCCGTTTGGCCCGCAACCCAAACGGGCTGCTATTTTATCAACTCAACCCACTCAATTTTTATGGCGGGCGGGCCGACCCGACAGACCTGACCAAATTTGACAAGCCTAGTCTCAACACAAAGTTGTTCCAGTTTTTTTATTGCAAACAAGAAAAAGATCAAAGTCACATTCGTAAACTTTACATATGAGATCTTGAAGAAGGATTCAAAGGAGATTCTCGAGAAGCACAAGGAAGATGGCTCATTTCGTAAGGATTTACAACAAGAGTTATCTCCGCAAATCTCAGAATAATTAGAGACATTACCAAACGTAACTTTTTGAGATAAAATCTCTAATAAACACATATTGTTGTGATTAATCATGTGAGTGCCCAAGGTCACTTTTGTAAAGTTCACTATTAATGCCCAACCTCTTAGCAGGCAATGTCCAAATTGTTTTCGTGACATAGTTCGAACCTTTTTGTGGGAGGGATTAGTAATCCTATGAGTAGGGGTGGAGTCAGGATTCTTAAGTACATGGAGCTGGATCCATCCTGTGTTAAAAAGTAATGGATTCAGTTAAAATCAAACCGAATATTCTAAAATATAATTAACTGAACTTTTTCTAACAAATCGAACCGACCGAACTTTACTACGAAATCTTAAAAAATCAAATCGAAAAAATCGATTACTTCGATCAATAACACAATCAACCGAAATTTTAGAATTTTTTTTATAATAATTATGTTTTAAACAAAAAATCGCAATATAAAAATTAGATTAAATAAATTTAAATTTTATTTAATAAAAAATATTTTTACGTATAGTAATATTGTCTAATAAATTTTATTAGAAATTGTAATATTTATATCTTTATAAACTTTATTAAAAAACTTAATAATATTAATTTTATTTATAAAAGTTTAGTTTGTTATGTTAACCGAAATTTTATATTAAAAAATAAAATCAAACAGAACTAACCTATATTTTAGAAAAATTAAATCGAAACTTTTCAAATTTCATATTTATTCAATTCTCGATTATTATAAATATAAAATCCACAAAACAAACCCAATAATAATTGCACATTAATAATCATTACACATTTTAACCAATTGATTATTATTCCAAAAATATGTAACAATATATTTTTAGGGTAAAAATTCAAATTCCAAAATTTATATACATCATAAGATAATATTATTGCAACTTGAATAATCACATCTAAATATTCAATATAATTTTAGAGTCAGTTGAATTTTTTTATCTCAAAGTTGCATAATTTCATAGCATACGACAATAAACAACCAATAAATAGTAATAAATTATGATTTATGAGAATTGTTTTATTTTTAATTTTTAAACATGAAACTACAAAAAATAAAATTTATAAAAAATTTGTTTTAATTTTCATATGAACTGAAAAAATATATAATTTAAAAATATTAATTTTTTTTATAAAATAATAGGTGAGGTTGGAGCCCACCCTAACCCAAGGGTGGCTCCGCCCCTGCCTACGAGTCAGGTCGGCTCATAAAGCCTAGGCCCCATAACCTTAGGTAGCCCAATGAGGTCCAAACCTGGCGCAGCCCTCCAAGTAGTTTTAATCAGCTCAGAGGTCGAATGTTGGAGAATCCAGGCTGTCATTCTTTGGGGTTCCTCACTAAAGATAGTAACGAATTAGAAAGGAAAGTCGAATCTGTACTATTTGGACACAAGTGATCAGGGCGAACAGGAGAAAGTCTTTCTTTGCATTCTGATTATTTATTAGATAAAATTTCAAATATTCGACTTGATTCAAGTCAGAGAGGTTATGCTAGAGACCGCCTTCTCTCCTTTTAACGTTCATGTTTGTGATTTCAGGTATGCTCTGGTAATTGGTCGGTGCCGAAGATTGGTTGTTTTGTTATAAAAATTATACACACTGGGCTTTCTTAGTGAGCATCACACCAGTATGTACAGGTTTTTCAATAATATTAAGTATGGAACCCGAAGTATCGTTTTCATACCATGCCATATATTACGAAATGAAAGTCAAACTTTGGTACACGGATATCTTTTTTATAATGCATTGGAATCATAAATTACATTGACCAAAATTGATGCCATATTTCTTCGATGGATGCTGCTTTTTAGGCACTTTTTGCCATCTTTCCCGCAGTTTAGATCGCAATATTTGCAGAAATTAGACAATTTGTCAACAGATACAGCAAGACTAGGGATGCATTCTTCTAGAAAAAGGTTTTTTTTTTTTACATAAAAAAAATTATTTGAAGAGTTGTTCTGAATATTAAGATTTAAGGGTAAGTCAAGTATAAAAAAATAAGAAAATATTATGTTACAACCGAATTAGATTATTATTCTATAGGAAAAATAATGATAGAATTGAATCTAATGGATTCTTTAGTACAGAATTTGGAGATATGATTTCACTTTCACATCTTTGAATCAATGATAATCGTTGGATCGTGTGTAATGTGGGTAATACCCCATGGTATAGCACCACATTAACTAGTATCATCAAATTTATTTATTTTAAGCTATTAATATTAGTAATAAATTTAAATTCAATTTATAGGAAAAAAATATTTCAACATATGATAATTACATAAATACAATTTATGCGGCGGTTATATAATAAAAATCATATTTCAATGGGTTTTTGTATCGAACGTTTTGAAAATATATTAGTAAATTTCCTTGATAATATGAATAGAAATCTCTTATTTAAAATGCTTATTTTATCCAATATTTCATATATTATAATGTTGAGTCGTTTTACAAATATGCATTGAAAAAATAAATGAATTTGTTATCCCTATATTTTTTTACCGTTCAAATATTTAAATTTTGTGACATTTACTCCTTAAATATTGAGAAAAAAACACTGCGAAACAGATAACAAGGACGAGAATGAAGATTTTTCTTTTTTTTTTTTGGGAAGATTTTTCTGGTGAATCTGTTTATAATAAATTATTTATAAATTATTTATAAATTTAATTTTCAGTTTTGAATTATGTTATAAAGAAATAAATAATATAGTACAAGCTTTTGTTGGAGCATCTTAATTTGTTTTTTTCCTGAGAAAGTATCTTAAATAATTAACATAATACATAAATAAACTTGTATTATTCTGCTCGTGATACAAATTCCAAAAACTCCACTGCTCAACTACTTTTTTGACCAATGACCATTATGTATTAGATTTCTATCTTGATATATATATATATATATATATATATATATATATATATATATATATATATATATATATATATATATATATAAGTGACCATTATGTATTAGATTTAATTATTTTATAACAGTGGTGAAAGTTAGAGAGTCGAAAAATATTTAAATTAAATATGTGGACTGAGATGGAGAAAAAGATACATATAATACCGCAGAAAAATATGCAGGGAACACGGAAGCATTTTAGGAAGTTGGTATAAAATTTTATATTGGTCGACAAGGTCTTATGTTCAAAGTATAAAAAATTACGAATATTGTTAACAAATCCAACCACTGGCTAAGTATGATTCTAGTGCCAAAATAAATATATATATAAGAAAAAAGGCTGCAATCTAAAAATAAAATTGCACATACATATAGACAGCTGATGTCTAATGTACGTTATGTGATAAACAATGGTCAAAAACTTTCATTGTCCAAAACTATCTTTACTTGCTTCAATTGAAGAATCCCAAATCATTTTATTTTTGTCTAAATAATCCCAGTGAAATCAAAGCAAAATACTCCTCCGTCCATTCAGAGTCTTAAATTCTGAGAGTACAGATGACAGAAAACAAGATTAAACAACTAAAATTTGATGACAACCACAAGTTGAGGAATCGCGGGAGTGGAGATGCTACGATATAACTTATCTCAAGCTCTGTCTTGTTTTGATCATTCTTTTGAGCGTTGCCAACCAGAAATTGCACTCGTCCCAATCACTTGTTGTGAGTTGAACCTATTGTTTCATTGTTGACAATTAACATGTAGCTCGTAACAATCAGATGTGTAAGAAGAGCACGGAATTGAAAATAATTGAGATTTGCGGATACCTGGATTTGAAGAGCGGTGCTGAAATCGCCTTTGTCCAATGCCTGACAAAGATGCACGAGCTTCTCCGCGGCGTTTTTTGATATATCTCCACTATTGAGCTTTGCAAACAAGGCTCCTAACTTCTTTGAGTTGTCCTCTATTTCCCGTTTCTTAGCCGGATTTGCTCTTGATCCTCCCAACGCTTCAGAAGTCTCGTTAAACAGTCTAGTTAAAGTTGAGATGGCAGGTTTCTGTTGTGCTGTAGCAGGTACAAAAAATAAAATAAATTGCTCTGAATTAAAAAATTTCAGAACCACTGGCCCAGTGAGACTAAGACTAATCAAGATCTCCTGTTAAAACGGATTTATACAAGTTGTCATCCAACCACATGCATGGAATATGAAATAAAATGCATTTATGCAACAGAAGATCTGAAATTCAGCAAAACTATGTACATCCTAATTCTGGCCAAGCAACAGAAGCTATAAACAGAAATAAATTAAATTATTCTAATACTATGTACATCCTAATTCTGGCCAAGCAACAGAAATAAATTAAATTATTCTCTTGCACACGGCTATAAGAAGTCTATCTAAATCTCAGACTAAATCGTTCCTTCACCTTTGTCATTGAGAAACCTAAAGTCGTCTTTGAATTGATTAATTTGATGGATTTCATTAATTTCAAATTATTAGACTTTTTTGAATTGAAGAAATTCAAGTGAATTTCAATTCATCCCATATCAAGTTATGATATTTCAATAATAATTGTGTTGGATTTCAAATACACCAAAAAGATGGGTGTTAATTACCTCAAATGTTTCCCCAAATCAAATCCCTCAATCTAAGCGTAACCTAAGTGAAATCTTCAATTTTCTTTACTACAGGGGGATCCCATATAGCATCTTAAAAGTAGCTTACTAACCAAAATAGTATTCCATCCACGTGGATTTGTAATTACAATTAAGAAATGAAACTTATATTTACCCCCACTCCCAACAGTGCGAAATGAACAAAGTATTTCAGAGAATGGTAACATTTATCTTCTACTCCATTTTTCATCTTTATATTCAACTTTTTGTCAGAACATGGTTAATAATTATTAATAAAAACCACTGCTTGCCATAGCTCATTGATTAACTGTTCATGCAATCCCTACCATAAAACTGGAGAAAAATTTACCAGGCACATTCGAAGTATCAACTGTCTGCACAGTTGGTGGAGGAGCAGCAGGAGTGACCGGTGGCTGCACCGAAGCAGGCTGAGTAGGACTCGGAGGTTGCATCCCAGGTCTTTGACCCACTGAATTATTCAGAGGGATGAAACCTCTAGATGGTGGAGTTGGGGCCATGACTTGGGGCATATTTTGCCCCGGCACTGGTCCTACTTGAGATATGTTACCAACATATGGAGCTACACCCGGAGGACCGGCTTGATAACTAGGGTTAGCAGCCCCCTGCGTAAAACATGTAAGGCAGCTTATGAGAGATGGTGAAATTTGAGAAGGGAGAAAAAGTAACAGTGTAACAGCATACTGGATATAACTGGGAACCCAAAGATGATGGCTGCTGATATTGCGTTGCGTTCTTTAATTGAGGTGGGTTCGTAGGAACAAATGTCGCGGCTGGCTGAGTATTAACAGAAGGTGGAGGAAAGTTTCCCTGCAAGGTGGTTAACAAAACACACGCACACATGGAATTAAGAATCTCCTTATGCCACAATAGCCCAAACTAGCATTTCAATGCCATTTCAAATAGTAAAAAATCATTAAAAAAAACAGATGACTGTTACCATCTGAGGTGGAGTTGCTTCAGAAGGAACAAATATGTTTGGACGTGGTATATTAGGCTGAGGCATTGGCTGATATGTGAGAGGAGCACTGTACCCACTCGCAAATGAAATATTAGGTTGCTGCTGATAATTTTCAATATACGGACTGCTCGGGATAGTTGGTTGGATCTGTGATTGTGCTGCATCCTGAGGAAGATAAAAATTAAAAATACATTTGAAAAATTAAATAAAACCAGAAACATTTCAGAAAAGTGAACAGGAAGCACACCTGATAATAAAGTTGAGAGGCATCACCATAACTTGATTGATCAGCACTAAATGCTGTTCCCGTTTGTAATTGTGTGTTCTCATAAGTCACTGTCTTATCGCTTTCTTTTTCTGTAAAATCAAATCAAATGATCCAAATTCAAAGATGAGCTTAGCCAAAGAGGCTTAAACTTCATTGAGTAAATCATTGCAACAAGTATATTCACAAGACCATGTCCTCCTTATTGATAGCATCAAATGCAAAGAAAAACCTACAAAATAAGTTTGATCTAAATGACATATAAAGTTTAAACAGGAGTCTACAAGTAACTACAAGGTGACAGCAGAAATCAGAGAAGCAAAAATATAGTTTCCTGTTCTTTCCGTTTATCAGTAGGAAATTCCATGGTATAACACATCTGCTTCCCGAGATAAATTGCAACTTTCAAAACAACCCCTGGTATGTGGAAAGAAAAATGTGTCCTTCAGGACGCAGGGATCTAGATGGACTAATAAGTCAAACAGATACACCTTGTAAATTAATTTATCCCCACTGGACATAGGGATGTCAGATACAGTATATACACTCTTGTTATTTAGCTTTTACAAGAAAAGCTAGATATATATGGCTTTCAGAATTGCTTAATCATAGTTTGCATATACTTCATAATTTCTAAGTAGGGTGACTTCGAAAACTCAATTATGATATACCAGCTCGCACATGATGCTGAATTCCATCCATCTACGTCGCTAACAATGCAGGTTTAACAAAACACCTATGGCGTATGGGAAGCATATCCTAAATATTTTCAGCATTTTGTTCACAACCAACCACCAAACTAAACCAAGTTGGGCTCAGAAAAGACGTGTGTGGCAAAAGACATGGAGTAGAGGCTTACCTGGCTCGGTTGAAAGGGTAATACGATCACGTAGGATCATAAGTTCAGTAGATAGTTCTTCAGTCCCCAGAAGATTCAAATATTCCATTGCTGTACTTAAAAGCCCCTGACTTGCTAATATTTCAGCATACTTCTCGACTAGCTTACACAATGAAGCACTGAATTGTTTATGTCCAGAGGCCAAAGCAAAGACAATAGTCTTCTCCATTAAATCCTTTAGAATAGAAACATTTGATGTATGTCAATATAACATCTACAAAAACAGCCATATAACAACATCTAATGAATGCACTTACCTGAAGACGGTCTACATAAGGTTTTCCATCGTGCTCTGTTGTCAAATTCTTTGACCACATTTCCACTGCTTTGTCGATATTTCCAGCACATATATAGCAAAGTGTTGCGGCAGATGTATCACCAGCAGCCACGAGTCTTGCAGCAAGAGTGTCACATAATATAGTCCACTCGTCTGTTTGTGCAAACTGGAAGGACACAAATCCCAAGCATGCTATTAGATGATAATCATAAATAGATAACAAATTATTATCAAACATAAAGATATCAAATCATGTGATCCACTCTATTCATGATGTAATAATGATATAAAAGAAAATGCATCACATTCATCCATCCCTACGACTCCAGACATAATCAAAATTTGGTCTCTCAATTATCAGAAGTCCGCAAGTAATGACTCAAATTGGAAATTATTGGCAGCAAAAGATAGTTATTTCGACCACTGCGAATAAGTTAAGAGACGTCCATGTTCATAATATAAACCCAAGATCATCTAACAATATATGCATGTGTATACAGATATATTTAGCAATGTCTCAACATACAGGGTACAAACATTTACTTTACAACAAGAAATTGACAGTGTGTCGTGTGATTTAAAAGGTAAGATATCAAGAAACATCATATATCGAGTCAATGATGCGTGCACATAGTACACACAATGTGGCAGTAAGTAAAGCTTATCAAATTCGAAGCCTTTGGCTAACTAAAAAATCAAGTATGATCAATCTATATCGGATGTGATTATATTTCAAAGTATTGCAAACACCACTTGTTTTTCCCAGGAGAACGCACTTACAGTACAAAAGAGCGCAAGAGTTTCCTTCCATGATTTTAGGGGCCTTGTATTAGCTATGCTCATCAGGTCATTGTTTACCATGGCTGAAACAACCTAAAATACAAAGAGAATAGAAAACCCAATACGACGATCAGCAACAAGAAATTAACTCATCACCTGAATAATCCAAAAATTGATGTTTTACCACCTTCAGGTATGGAGAATGACTATTCTTAAGGAATTGATCCCGTGTGCGCTCCCACAAAGAACCACCACCAACATGAGCAATGACCAAAGCATCTGCTAACCTATTTGCAGAGATGCATTGTGCAACTGCTCCCTTGTAGTCCCCAACAATCAAAGCACGTTGAACAGTATCATCAAATGATGGGTCAAAACTCTCACTTTGTTTGTCTATTTCTTGTTTGGATTCCTTTACTGGTTCTTCAATGATAAATTCTTTCTTATTAGTCGAGGAAGGCGTATCTGTTTTAGGACTGGCAAGATTGTCAAAGAAATCTTCCTCATTTTCAGTTGATGTTAACAAAGACTCTTTGTTCCCCAAAACTCCTCCTTGATCTGGCATACCATCATCAATGCGAAGAGAATCCACTTGCTCGGAGACATCATTTTGTACAGCATCACTTGCTTCAGAGGGACGACTAAAACCAAGATGAGAAAGTAGCTTCGACCTTGCCGTCCCATCCTCAGTGAACATAACCTTCATAAAGCCCCATATTTCCCGATCCTCCACAGATCTGAGCAGGAATAATAGAATAAAGGCAAGTTCGAGGCAGCAAGATGAATCATAATTTCGAAAAATTTAAAGCAACAAATCTGGAACATTAAAAACATACTCAGATTCTTGAGATTTTCTATCACATAAAAGTTTTAGAGCTGATCTGTCTCCATTTCTTATCGCAGCTTCAAATTCAGAAGATCGACTCACCAAAGCATGTTCTGTAACTAAGTTGGACAAATAAACCTGAAAAGCAGAAATGTTGTTCTATTGTCAGTGAAAATTCCATCATAGCACAATTCCAAACAAGGCCGCTAAAAAACAAAGATTTAAGACTCCCTCAGCATACTTCTGAAGATCGATTTGAAGTTTCCATAGAGTGGAATGAAACAAGCTTGCCTCCAAAACCAAAAGATACTCCAGCCTTACTCTTGTACCACTTTGGAGCCCTCATAGGTGCTGAGCAAAACATGAATGTATAAGAATTCCCAAAACCTTAAACTATGACAACCAAAACAGTCGGAAAAATGACATGGAAACAACAATAAATATCAGAACTAACATTGGAATGCACATGATTGATCAATAAATGCAGAAATATAAGGAAACTAGTATTTTCCGCCGGGATTTTTAAATAGCAAGGACCCAATAATGCAAGCAAACATAGAACCCTCAGCTTGGTCAAGTCGCAGGTGTTGGTTGTTACATTTATTTTACTTTTCTTTCGGATCGTGTAGTCTTAGACAATTTCATTGCCCCTTGAACTAAATGCAGGAAACTCTCAAATAATCCTAAAATCACAAATAGTCGTCATTATCAGACAAGTGTCACAAGCCTTAAGCAATGAAATCCACGGCACCAGAAAAAAACCACTAAATATTGTTCCTTTCCTGGACATTCAATCCATTGCGCAAAATTAAAGAAAAATGTGACAAATAGCAATGTTTATTCTCACTTAATAAAATTTAAACACTTATATCTTCCGTCAAATGTATATCTTCCGTCAAACGTATATCTTCCGTCAAATGCAGGCAAGCAAGGAAACAAGCTCAGGAGGACATTGAATAATTTTACACTGTTCAGTCTGCACATGGAAGTGAAGCCACACATAATCCTATCACTGGGACCAACAATTATCTCCTGCCACGAGTCTTGGAACATAAAATGAAAAGAGAAGTATGATAATGTGATTAATGCAGTTCATAGATGCTAAGAGCTTATTCCAGAACAAATATTTAATCCAAGATTTCCACGTAGATGGGTCAGAAAACAAAATCTAGTAATTATTCATGAATGGTACCTGCCACAAAGTCACTCTCTCCAGAACTATATCGACCACAACCCTGCGGGTGAGAAAAAATCAGAATCACTAGCAAAACAAGAGAACAGAAATGATCAAAGATAATTAAGACCCCACAGAAAAAAAAAAGAAAAAAAAGTGAAAAATTCATGGTTCACATAACATGGCACAAATTCAATCTTTAGCACATTCAGAGTAAGCTCCCATGAAAGATCCATTCTATTAACCATTAAGATGCAGTAGTTAAAACTTAAACAACTACAGTGATTCCTCTATCCCCATCTTCATATTGTTGTACATTATGGAAACAATCACCAGTTATACGCAATGCTGTTCATAAAGCTATATATATGTCACCTGATATCCACATCTATACTGCTAAATGACTGAATAATAATATATGAATTTGAAAGGTACAATAAAAATTTGGAAGACCAACTAAAGACGCATATTCACTTTCCAGTCGGTCACTTCTTAAAAAAACATCCTCCATGAAAGGTCAAAAAAGGCACCAAAACAAATTCCAAAGAACGTGAAATAACCTCTATATTATAAATGCCAATTTTCCCATCAAACGAAGATGCTGATACGACCCCCGGAATCTTAGGATACCAGTGCACATCAAAATTCCAGTTGGTTCCAGCAGGTAATTCAGCCACAATCTATCAAAACAATCCAAAACCAACGTGGATATGTGATAAAATGCCTCTCAAAAAATGAAGCAAAAAATAACAGAGGGAAATTTTCCATGTATTGAGAAATTACTCAAAAACTTGAAGCAATAAAAAACAAATTCACCTCTCCAGAAACAGTGTCCCAGCAAATAGTACGATTATCTTTAGCACAGGTAAGCAAATATGAGCTGTCAATGGGGCACCATGACATTGCAATCACACCTGATGGAAATAATAAGTCACAAGTTAAATTATGCCTTAAACAGTCATAATCAATTGCAGATCACATGCATGACGAATGCAAAATCAAAGATATGACCAAAAGTATAACATGCAAAGTAACAAAGACAAAATCCAAAGGGACGACAACAATCCATGAAAATCAAATAATGACCCACTCCACCTGAGAAACTCAGAAAATTAGGATAATTACATCACTGAATAATCTCTTATATACGAGAAGTGAACCCTGAAGAAAATACATACCTTTTGTATGCCCGGCAAACTCTTTAACAGGAGTCATTATATTCCGCATATCCCAAAGCTGATACAAACAGTGGCTATTTACAATGTTAAAATTTTGAGCAGTTTGAGATGGAAACATTCATACCAAGAAGATAAACTAAAAGCATTACCCTAAGAGTCGGCGAACTATCTTCATCTGAAGCAACAATGAGCTGAGTAGCAACATCGGGATTCCACTGCATCACGGAGCACCTTCGTCTAACAGAATCTGAGAAACTGAGAGACAGGCATATATAATCAGAAAGAGGGTGAATAGCGTTATAGCAACAAATTTTCGCTCTTAAATTAACTCAAACAGAGAGGAAAAATTCCCTCCGAATATTTATAGCACTAGTAATATAAAAGGAATACCAAACTGCGAACAAACCTTCAATTAATGAATATTATGGCCACAAGAGAGGAAAAACATTTATAAAAGAGAACAATTCCTCACTTGCCCCTAGCTCAAGCTACAACTAACAACAACAAAATGCCCAATTCCCATTATTCATTCTTTTTGTTTCCTCTCCCACCCCCAATGTACCCCTAACACATGCACTCTTATATGTCCCCAATAGATGGACATAAAATAAATTGGGATTAATTTGTTTAGGATTCCAATATCACAGCCATTCTCAAGGCTATTCAAACTATTCCCACTCAGCCAATGGCTCTCTCTGAATTTGATTC
The DNA here is from genome assembly GCF_022965805.1 of Primulina eburnea. NCBI lineage: Eukaryota > Viridiplantae > Streptophyta > Magnoliopsida > Lamiales > Gesneriaceae > Primulina > Primulina eburnea. Next base: position 25,581,083 of record NC_133113.1, read on the forward strand.
CCAGGTGGTGGTGCTCATTTGTTGTCACATTCTTATCCTCAGCTTAAACCACAATTCTTAGTGATTTGCTCGGGCATTGATGTTTTAAGGGTTACAGGATTGGCGATACTGAAAACAAAATTCCTTCTACCAGTTAGCGCCAAATTGTTGACAAGTGACGACCCAAACATCTTGTATATTGTTCATTAATCATTGGCCCCTTACAAACTTCGAACTTAACCAACGGAAAAACTACAACCCCTGACAAACTCAAAGCCAGAGCAGAGCAATTTTCCCTCATGCATGACTGTCATCATGATTCAGCCCTTATCCTTCAAATCAGATTGGGTTACAAGTTAGTAGCATACTGTGTTTAATCTGACTCCTTATCTTCTTCACTCAGCTTGTCTTCTACATCCGTCGTCAATTCCATAGCCTGCATTACTGTCGAAGAACCATGGATGCAAACCCTCTTGCAGCTGCTCAAAAATACCCCAAACACTGCTCCTCTGGCAAACCTTTCACCTAGGCGACCCAACTCCCCTGGGCCCATCTCTTGCCATAGTGAAGAGAGTTGCTCAACGGCCAACGGGGTTCGAAGCTTCCCAACCACTAAGACAACGATATTGGTGAGTCCTCCAGAAATTTTTGGAATCATCTTTCTGATCCCATGCAACTAAACCACTGGGTTGTGGGCCCATCCATGCATATAAAGGCTATTAACTTTATTTTCAATGCATAGCATTGATTTGAATACTGTTCAGCCTTTGAAATCCATCCAGACAGAGTTATTTATCTCGAAGTTGGTTAAATCCATCCTTAGCAAGGCATCTTTTATCCCATGAAATAAAAAATTTATATCCCCTTCACAAACCCTTCGAACTCATATAGGTTTTCCACCTCGAGTACTCATAGGTTTCCTCGATTCAGCCCACATTCTTCTCACCTGGAAAGCTCTCGGATGAAATCACAATCTCTCCACGGATAAGTTTCTTCAGCGTGGTATGGAGACAGAATGAATCCCAGCTACCACATCCAATTTTTAATTCATTTTTCTAGTTTTACTCAATGATGTCCAACTACTTTTGGGTCATGAATTCCCTTTCTCCTGAACAAAGTACCCTATCCACAATTTTCTTGTTTCACATCTGAATGTGTGGTTTTCAACTCATATCTGGCTGGTCAGATTAATTGTTTAGACCAAAACTTGCACACTTAATCAACTTACACAGAGAGAAAAAAAGATCGACTAAACCTTCTAAAATGAAGATTATGGCCCAAGGGACAACCCTCAACAAGAGAGTGATTCTTCACTTGGCCTTAGCTCAAGCTAGAACACTCTTAACCAAAAAATGCCCAACACATCCGGACAACTTGCCATATTTATTTTTTGTGTCCCCCTAAACTCATGGGTAAACTCACCCACACCCTTAACACATATATTTCCGCAATAGATGGGCCTAAAATATATTAGTTAAGCCATAAGAAAAAACCTCGATGGTTGAATATGCAACAAAAACTTCAAAATTGATGGCAAAAGATTTACCTTATAACTGGTTTTTGCTTCTTCAGATCCCACACCACTGCATTACAGAAAATGCCATTATTCTCACACAAAGGGTAAGAAATATTTAATTGCATAAAATCATATCAAACAACAATATTTTTACCAGTTGTCCCGTTAAATGAAGTGGAGGCCAGTATATGCTGGACCTTGCTATTCCAGGACAAAAAAGAGATTTCACCTTGTGTCGCAGATCCACTACCCTGTGAAACCATTCCAGAGTCTGAGTTCTGATAATTGGAAGTTGAGCACGGAAAAAAATAACAAATTTTTGGGAAAATGTAGGGCCATCATAAGCAAATTCCATAAGACAGGTCGTCAACTAATTGGTGGGTAAAATACACTGTTCATAAAATGCCAAGACTCGAACATAAACTCCCTCCCAATTAAAGAAAAAGAGGAAGAACGAGCATAACTAGAGGGATCTAATATGAAGAAAGAAAAGAAAGGTGCCACTTAGAGATATTAATGGCACAACGAATTGATGGTAACAGATTAGCAGAGTTAATTGTAGGGGTGTGCAATCGGTCAGAACCGAACCGACCGAACCGAACTTTTCGAAAACCAAACCGACCGATTTTTTTTTGGAAAACCGAACCGACCGAATTTTGAAAAGAAAACCGAGGAAACCGAACCGATAAAAATTCGGTTATTTCGGTTTTCGACCGAAATAACCGATTTTTTTATTAAATAAAGTTTTTAAACATATTTACACAAAACTACAACTGAATTTAATACATGATTCAAATATACAGAGATAATCAATTCACCTAGCTAAGTTTGATCAATTAAGAAAACAAAGACAATTTAACACAATTTTAGGTTTATTTGGATTATCAAAAATGCCCTTGTATCTTATTCTAATACACCCTGGTTGCATTATTTTGGTAAATTATTTGATGTTATATTTAAATCGAATTATTTGGATTTGAAATAAAGTGGGTATATTCAATTCATAGTTGGGTTTATTTCAATAGAATTGGGTTTCCAACTTTCCATAATGTAAAAAGTCCAATAGAAATAAAAATGCATCCTATCCAAATTTGAGGCCCAACATATATATTATATATATATGTATATATATTCGGTTTTATCGGTCTAACCGATTTTTTCCCAAGAAACCGAACCGATCCGAATAAACCGAATAAACCGATTAAACCGAATTTCTAAACCGAATAACCCGATTAAGTCGATTAAACCGAACCGAATTTCTAAATTTTTTCGTTTTTTCGGTTTTCTCGGTTTGACCGATATTTTGCTCACCCCTAGTTAATTGCACACAAAATGCTGAAAAATACAGAGTGAAATTCGAAACAAATTCAGATATCATATTACTGGCATTTATGCATTAGAAAATTATTGAACCAAACAAAATGAATTTCTACCTCAATGATTCTTAAAAAAACTAAATTTGAATTCCATGAAAATTATTCCTAAATTTATTCATTCATCACTCCATACCTTGAGTGGCGGAAAATAACTTGGCTCTGATGGTTTCGACACATCCCATATACAAATTTCACCTTCATCGGCCCCAGAAGCGAGAAGGTTGGGAGAAATAAAATTAAACTCCAAGCCACGAACCTGAGTGGTATATTATATCAAACAACCATCTTTCAATGAAAGCAACGAAATGGAATGGCTAAATTAGTAGAAAAGTTGGAATACAGAAACAGAAGATGCTTACAGGTCCTTTGTGTCTCGAAAGATTCTCAATTAGCGCATTTTCACTTGAAAGAGAACCCTTTCTACTTTTGTCGGGGCTGAAAAATACAGGAAATCAAAAAATGTAAACTTGAAGGCTGCAGCAGGATAGAATAATAAACAGAATTACCATATGAAACCGAAATGCTCAAGGTCCAAAATGTCGATGAGAATCAGTAGTGTGATTATTATCTATATTACTGTATATTACTTGATTCAGAAGACAAGTTTAAACATAACGTGAGAGATGAATAAGCAAGACATAATTTCCAGCTATAAGAATAGGTTGACGATGGAAAACAGACACGAATCAAGCACTGAATCACACTGCAAAGCAAAACTAATTCAAAGAAGTATTGGACAAATTCCAACTAAAATGGCATCCGACTTTTGATTGCTGAATTTCAATTACTTCAAAGTTCAGAACTAATGCCGATCACAAAATAATCAAAAGCAGCAGCTGTCAATTGGGGCCTCAAAATGACAATAAAAACAAGTCAAAAGAATCCCGCAAAGTAAAATTTACCAGATCAAGGCCTTAGGATTCCAGAGTCCAATGTTCCCATCAACGAGGCCACCAGCAATGATTCCAAAGGAATACTCCTCGGCATTTGCCGGTCCCTTCGCCCATGAAATCCGATTAAACCGCTCCGAGCTCGGGGCGGAGCCCGCCAAGATCAGCTGCCTATCGTCGGACACAAAATCAAGCTCGAATATATCGAGATTAGCGGAGGAGCTAAACTGCAGATCCACGGCCCCCGCCATCGTCCCCGCTGCCATGTACCTACCATCAGGGGCGAACGCCGCCGATGCGGATCTGTTCACACCCTTTATACACCACGCCATCACCAAAACCTACAAATCTATCAATTAACAAATGTCTATCGACAAAATTGAAGAATTTATCGCGTAGATCTCGAAACTGAGGGGCGAGAATTGCGATCGGATCGACGTTTCGTTGAATTTAGTACTGATTTTTGGTGTCTGTGTGTGACAGAGAGACTTATTTAGAGGGTAACCGAGAATAATGTGGTGAAGTGAGGGTTTTAATTTTGGGATTTGGGCGAGTATGACGTTCGATGAAAGGACAAAAATACCCCTCCAGCGATTTTAGAAGGGTTGGATGCCAGAAATTTTAACGATTTTAAAATAATTATGATACAGTTGAACTATTTAAAGTTAATTATTTTAAATATTATATTTTTCAAATATAAATATATAATAAATTTAGGAACTTATAAATTATGAGGTCTTATTTTAAAAATAAATTGTTAAAAAATATTTGGATTAACTTATTTTAAACAAGTTAAATATATTTAATGTGTTTTGTATTATAACATCTATATTAAACACGTTAAATATAGTAATTTGCATTCTTCTATAATGTTGATAGGTCTTATTTGTATTCTCGATCGATCTCTTTTTTCCTTTTAGAATTTTTTCCTTTATAACAGCCTCTCAAATGATCATATTTGATTTTCTCGAGATTCCGTATCATTTTAAGGAAAAAATGTTTATTTTTCCTTGACTATAGATGCTTTTGTCTTTCAAACTCAATGGTTATATTGGCAAAGAGTGGGTCTGTGGGGCCCTTAACTCCTAATCGTTATTACAATGCAATCTGATTAGGGTTTAATTAATCACAGCGGAAAACGGGTTTAAAATTTCTTTACAATGAGCCCAAAATATCTCTTCTGATATTTAAATACTAAAAATAGTATCTAAATTCAAATCATAAAACACGCCCACACATAATCAAAACCAATCACATACAAACAACTCATATTCTCGGGACATGCCCCGGTATATAGATACGTATACATACATACTGGGAACAACATATAAAAACCTCAACTCAACAGTGGCTCCCTCCAGAAGTACCCTCTCCGGTCTCCGGATGTCCTGGAGTACCTGCCATTGTCCACACACAAAGACAACAACAGCCCCCCTTGGGGGTGAGCAAAGCTCCGTATGGAACAACCACAATATATACCACAAGTATCTAAACAATGATATATGGTATGCAATGCATGTATGTCGTGGAGGTATAGGGTCAAATGCCCATCCACTGAGCACATGTCAGAATCAATCGAATCGCTATCAAATCAAATCAATGCTCGAGCTGGCACACCGGCCGATATGGGAATACACATATGACAACGTCGACGAAGCGTCGTCAATCCCACATCTCATATCCAATCATATGGGGCCACAATTGTCTATGCTTTACGGGTCATATAATACCGGCATAGCGATTGTGTTCACAAACCCCGGAATCCAATCAAATCATATCAGGGTATCCAAGGATCATAGCTCAACGTGTATGTCATGTATCGATGTATGCATAAAATAATGTGTGTTAACAAAACATTTATTTTGTACATCGATACTCAAATCTCAATGTCATGTATGTCACATCAAATCATTAAATAGGCACATAGACACGTATTCCAATCCAATCCAATCAATCCAATCAAACCGACATATATCATATAATACAGATACCTGTCGTATGTTACCCGGTCGCAACATACCTCAATTCTTCGTTTCCAGTTGATGTAGCTTTAGATTGCAGTATAATAATCTATCTACATCAATAACATATTCATTCAAATCAATAACATACTCCAAAATCAATAATATGAGTTTCAAATATCATTTGAAACTTCAAAGATTCATATCAAATCATAATCATATCATAATTCAATTCCGACTTCGAATACTAGTTTCTTGTCGGTTATTCTACTACATATCAGAAATTCAACTTCAAATACATGCTATTCCAGCACTATGATATTTAAAGCTGCTGGAACTCGAAGAAAATTACCTCAGTCAGAAGCCTTCGACGCGACGATTACAAATATATAATTTGTTTCGCGTTTAGACGGCGTTTAGAAGTCGATTCAGAAGAAAGAAATCGAATTCTCTCGTGTCTCTCTCGAAGTTGCTACGTACGAAATGAAGAAATCGAATAGCAAAACGTTCTTATCCTTCCACCGCTTTCGCGCTCGGGCGGTAGAATTCTCGCGCCCGAGCGCGAGACATTCTGTCCCCGAACGTAAGTTGTTCCGCGCTCGAGCGGTCGAAAGTTACCGCTCGGGCGCCGCATGTTCTGTCCCCGAGTTTCATTTGTGCCGCGCTCGAGCGGTCGAAAGTTACCGCTCGGGCGCTTTATGTTCTGCCCGAACATCACCTTTCAGATATCCTGGCGCTCGGTCTTTCCAATCGAGCTCTTACAACGTCAATTCATATACAATATTCATTTTCCAATTCATTGTCATAATATACATCAAATACATAATCATATGACAATTTCATAAATTATCGATAATCACGTAGGATTTACGATAATGCGATACACGGTCCTTACATTTCTCCCCCTCTTAAAAGATTTCGTCCTCGAAATCTCAAACATTCTTATATACATAACATGGCAAACATACATATGTTACCAGTTATAATACATATCAAAACTAAAATCAGAATACGGATCAGAATACATAGAATACAATGGAATAGATGTCGTAGAATCAAACAAATGAGGATACGAATCTCGCATCTTGCTCTCCAATTCCCACGTTGATTCTTCAACTCCGTGTCGTGTCCATTGCACTCGTACCAAAGGGATCGATTTATTACGCAATATCTTTTCCTTTCGATCCATAATGCGAACAGGTTGCTCAACATAGGAAAGAGAAGGATCAAGTTCAACCTCATCAGGTGCAAGCACATGCGATGGATCAGGTTCATATTTCCTCAACATAGAAACATGAAACACATCGTGAATAGCAGATAGAGCTGGTGGCAATGCCAATCGATACGCAAGATCACCAACTCGAGCCAGAATCTCGTATGGACCAACATAACGAGGAGATAACTTCCCTCGCATGCCGAATCGAACAGTGCCTCTAAAGGGAGATATTTTCAAAAACACTCTGTCACCTTTCTGGAATTCCAAGGGTCGTCTTCGTTTATTCGCATAACTCGTTTGACGATCCTGAGCAGCTTTCATCCGCTGCCGAATCAACTGAACCTTATCGTTCATTTCCTGTATCATTTCAGGTCCAGTCAACTGTCTCTCACCAATCTCATCCCAGAATAACGGTGATCTACATCGTCTCCCATATAAAGCTTCAAACGGTGCCATACCGATACTCGTCTGAAAGCTATTATTATATGAAAATTCAACCAATGGTAAGGCATCTTGCCATCCCATTCTGAAATCCATCACAATCGCACGTAACATATCCTCTAAAGTCTGAATCGTACGCTCAGTCTGACCATCAGTTTGAGGATGATAAGCAGTACTCATAGCCAAACGCGTACCCATCGCTTCCTGAAAACTACCCCAGAATTTAGAAGCAAACCTGGGATCACGATCAGATACAATTGAGACTGGCACCCCGTGCAGTCTCACAACATTCTCAATGTATAAACGGGCCATTCTGTTATAAGGATAAGTCCGCTCATACGGAATAAAATGTGCAGATTTCGAGAGCCGATCAATAATAACCCAAATAGCATCACAGCTCTTGGGCGAACGAGGTAAATGAGTCACAAAATCCATAGCAATATGCTCCCAATTCCATTTCGGGATTTCAAGACTATGGAGTAAACCTCCAGGTTTCATTCTCTCGGCTTTCACTTGCTGGCAGACAAGACATTTCGAAATAAATTCAGCAATGTCCTTCTTCATACGTCTCCACCAGAATTGAGGTCTCAATGTCAAATACATCTTCCGGCCTCCCGGGTGAATACTGTATTTGCTACAATGTGCTTCACGAAGAAGGGCAGATTTCAAATCAGAATCATTAGGAACTACCAGCCGACCGTTAAGTCGTAAAGAACCATCAGAAGAAATCTGAAATCCAGACTGATGTCCAGCAGATACCAGTTCTTTCGACTTTTGGATCTGAGCATCGCTTCGTTGGGCCTTTCGAATCTTCGATATCAAATTTGGCTCAATTTGCAATGCTGAGACAGTGACAGAATTCCAATTCAAGTGAAAAGTCCAACCAGAAGTACATATATCCTCATGTACCTTGGCGACACTAACAGAAGCTAGAACAGAATCATAAACTTTACGGCTCAGGGCATCCGCAGTAACATTCACCGATCCAGGGTGATATTGAATCTCACAATCAAAATCTTTCAGGAGATCCATCCACCTGCGTTGCCTCATATTCAAATCAGATTGAGAAAAGAGATATTTCAGACTTTTATGGTCCGAATAGATAACAAACTTTTCTCCGTACAAATAATGGCGCCAAATCTTCAAAGCAAACACAATGGCGGCCAATTCGAGATCATGAACAGGATAACGTGTTTCATGAGATTTCAATTGACGAGACGCATAAGCAATCACTTTGCCATGTTGCATCAGAACACAGCCCAACCCTTTACCAGACGCATCTGTACAAACCACAAATCCTCCGGTACCTGAGGGAATAGTAAGCACAGGTGCTGTGGTTAATCTCGTCTTCAATTCAAGAAAACTAGCTTCACATTCATCTGACCAAATGAATCGCTGATTCTTCTGTGTCAGTTGAGTGATAGGTTTAGCTATCTTCGAAAATCCTTCGATAAAACGACGATAATAACCAGCTAAACCCATGAAGCTTCGGATCTCAGGAACATTCGTAGGTCTTGGCCAATTCAATACAGCTTCGACCTTTGAAGGATCAACAGATATACCATGTCTCGAAATGACATGGCCCAAAAATACCACCTTGTCCATCCAGAATTCACATTTGGACAATTTGGCATACAAATGACTAGTACGAAGAGTCTGAAGTACCAGTCTCAGATGTTCAGCATGCTCCTTCTTCGATTTCGAATACACGAGAATATCATCGATAAATACAATAACGAATCGGTCTAGATAATCTCGGAAGACACGATTCATTAAATCCATGAAGATAGCAGGAGCATTCGTAAGACCAAAAGGCATAACCAAGAATTCATAATGGCCATACCTCGTACGAAAAGCAGTCTTGGGTACATCTTCGTCTCGAACACGCACTTGATGATACCGAGAACGAAGATCAATCTTCGAGTATACAGAAGTACCTTGAAGCTGATCAAACAAATCATCAATACGAGGAAGTGGGTACTTGTTCTTCACAGTAGCCCGATTCAGTTGTCTATAGTCGATACACATTCGCATCGTACCATCTTTCTTTCGAACAAATAAAACTGGAGCTCCCCAAGGTGATACACTCGGTCGAATATATCCCTTATCGAGAAGATCCTGTAATTGTTCTTTCAATTCTTTCAGTTCCAGTGGTGCCATGCGATAAGGAGCTTTAGATATAGGCGCAGTCCCCGGCACAAGATCAATACTAAACTCAACTTCTCGATGAGGAGGAAAATCAGGAATCTCATCGGGAAATACATCCGGAAACTCTTTCGCAACAGGAATCTCAGATAAAGAAGACTCCTTCTTCGAAATATCAATAGCGTAGATAAGATAACCCTCATCTCCGCTATTCAACAACCGAGACATCTCCAAGGAAGATACCAATGGAATTTTGGCTTGGGAACCCTTGCCATAAAAATTCCACTTGGGTCCATCAATAGGTCGAAATCGAACCACTCCGTGACAACAATCAACGGTAGCTCGATTTGTCATCAAGATATCCATGCCAACAATACAATCGAAGTCGTGCATAGGGAGGACAATCAAATTCAGAAATATCACATTATCCTCATATATCAATACACAATTATGCACAATTTTCTCAGACAAAATAATCTTCCCTGCTGGCGTGGCTATCGACAAAGTATCATACAACGGGGTACATTCAATATCGTGAGATGCAACAAATGCATGAGATATGAATGAATGAGATGCTCCTGTATCAAATAAAACACGTGCAGGATAATCGCAAAGCGTGCAAATACCTGCAATCACATCTCCAGGAGCTTCTCTCGCCTGATCCTCAGTCATGGCATACACTCTCACTTGAGGAGGAACTTGGGCAGTCTGACCACCAGGTCCTCGAGCTCTTGGTACATTCGACTGCTGAAAAGATGGAACAGGAACAGCAGGTCTCATCATACTAGGGCCACCTCTAAATCCTGGCTGGGGTTGAGCAGAAGTCGTACCCCTATTCGGACATACTCGAGAGAAATGGTCTTCCTGCCCACATTGATAACAAGTACCAGACATACCTCGACACTGCTCGATGGTATGTTTACCTCCACAATGACTACAGTAGGGAGCAATCACAGAACTCCCTCTCTGTGATCCACTAGAACTCGAAGAAGACGAAGAAGCAGAGCCAGTCTTCTTGAACTTCTTACCCCTCGGTCGCAAAGTAGGCTGCTGAGCTGACACCGGTGGTGGAGGAGTATACTGTGGACCTCCCCGCCTAAGTCCAGCCTCGGCTGCCTTGGTTCGTTCAACTGCCTCTGCGTAGCTGGTAGGCAATCCAGAAACAACATATGTATATAAAACAGGATGTAAACCATTTACAAACCTGTTATATTTTGCCCTCGCATTCCCAGCTACGTGAGGTGCATACTTCAGTAAAGTAGAAAATTTTGAAGCATACTCTGCAACAGACATCGTTCCCTGCTGCAGATTATTGAATTCATTCTCCTGAGCAGTATAATAAGAAGGAGGGGAATACTGCTCCAAAAACTGGGCCTTGAAGACATCCTATGTGACTTCAGTCCCGGCCTCTTTCAATCCAATCTCAGCGGCTTCCCACCAAGATTTAGCTCGGTCTTTCAACTGATACAAAGCAAGTTTCAGTCTCCGAGCCTTGGAATACTCAACAATATTAAACAAGTGATCGATATCCTTCAGCCAGGCCTCATCTCTTTCAGCACTCTCGGTGCCAAAGAACTTCGGTGGTTTCAAATCCTGGAATCGAGCCATCACCACATCCATGGACAATCCTTCAAATTGTCCAACCATCCTCTCAGTATTACTACTCGCAACTTCATCTGTGTGATCCATCTACAAATCAATGATGAATATCACAGATCAATATTAATCTCATAATCTCATCATTTCATATCATCAATCTCATCATATACTTACTCAAATCAAATCAAGTAAGAGCAAGTAATACAAATAAATCAACCACATACGCACAATTCATTTGTGCCTATTCAAGTGTACACAAGACTCAATAGAGCATTCCCAGCTATGCTCTGATACCATCTAGTGTGGGGCCCTTAACTCCTAATCGTTATTACAATGCAATCTGATTAGGGTTTAATTAATCACAGCGGAAAACGGGTTTAAAATTTCTTTACAATGAGCCCAAAATATCTCTTCTGATATTTAAATACTAAAAATAGTATCTAAATTCAAATCATAAAACACGCCCACACATAATCAAAACCAATCACATACAAACAACTCATATTCTCGGGACATGCCCCGGTATATAGATACGTATACATACATACTGGGAACAACATATAAAAACCTCAACTCAACAGTGGCTCCCTCCAGAAGTACCCTCTCCGGTCTCCGGATGTCCTGGAGTACCTGCCATTGTCCACACACAAAGACAACAACAGCCCCCCTTGGGGGTGAGCAAAGCTCCGTATGGAACAACCACAATATATACCACAAGTATCTAAACAATGATATATGGTATGCAATGCATGTATGTCGTGGAGGTATAGGGTCAAATGCCCATCCACTGAGCACATGTCAGAATCAATCGAATCGCTATCAAATCAAATCAATGCTCGAGCTGGCACACCGGCCGATATGGGAATACACATATGACAACGTCGACGAAGCGTCGTCAATCCCACATCTCATATCCAATCATATGGGGCCACAATTGTCTATGCTTTACGGGTCATATAATACCGGCATAGCGATTGTGTTCACAAACCCCGGAATCCAATCAAATCATATCAGGGTATCCAAGGATCATAGCTCAACGTGTATGTCATGTATCGATGTATGCATAAAATAATGTGTGTTAACAAAACATTTATTTTGTACATCGATACTCAAATCTCAATGTCATGTATGCCACATCAAATCATTAAATAGGCACATAGACACGTATTCCAATCCAATCCAATCAATCCAATCAAACCGACATATATCATATAATACAGATACCTGTCGTATGTTACCCGGTCGCAACATACCTCAATTCTTCGTTTCCAGTTGATGTAGCTTTAGATTGCAGTATAATAATCTATCTACATCAATAACATATGCATTCAAATCAATAACATACTCCAAAATCAATAATATGAGTTTCAAATATCATTTGAAACTTCAAAGATTCATATCAAATCATAATCATATCATAATTCAATTCCGACTTCGAATACTAGTTTCTTGTCGGTTATTCTACTACATATCAGAAATTCAACTTCAAATACATGCTATTCCAGCACTATGATATTTAAAGCTGCTGGAACTCGAAGAAAATTACCTCAGTCAGAAGCCTTCGACGCGACGATTACAAATATATAATTTGTTTCGCGTTTAGACGGCGTTTAGAAGTCGATTCAGAAGAAAGAAATCGAATTCTCTCGTGTCTCTCTCGAAGTTGCTACGTACGAAATGAAGAAATCGAATAGCAAAACGTTCTTATCCTTCCACCGCTTTCGCGCTCGGGCGGTAGAATTCTCGCGCCCGAGCGCGAGACATTCTGTCCCCGAACGTAAGTTGTTCCGCGCTCGAGCGGTCGAAAGTTACCGCTCGGGCGCCGCATGTTCTGTCCCCGAGTTTCATTTGTGCCGCGCTCGAGCGGTCGAAAGTTACCGCTCGGGCGCTTTATGTTCTGCCCGAACATCACCTTTCAGATATCCTGGCGCTCGGCCTTTCCAATCGAGCTCTTACAACGTCAATTCATATACAATATTCATTTTCCAATTCATTGTCATAATATACATCAAATACATAATCATATGACAATTTCATAAATTATCGATAATCACGTAGGATTTACGATAATGCGATACACGGTCCTTACAGGGTCTAACCATACACATATTCACAATAAAAAGTAATACTCTTAGCATAAAAAATAATACTTTTTCGTGGATGATTCAAATAAGAGACACGTCTCACAATATGAGACCGTCTCACACAAGTTTTTGTCATTGACAAATTGATTAATCGATTCTGACTTGTTTTTTACTTGTCGTTTGAATCTGATGAGAGTTGAAAACTGATGTTCGATTTATCAATTCTTTGTTTACCTAAAAAATTAATATCCTATCAAACAGCACAAAATTGCATACTAAAATTAGAGATGATCAAGGTACGGTTTGAATGGATTTTTCACTAAATTTAAACGGAATTTTCATGTACAAGTTCGTTTCACGGATTTAATTTTCACATAAAATTAAGAAATATCAGTGAATAGTAAATATGATACTTAATTATTTTATTAAAAAGATAACTACATGACAAATTTATTAAAATGTCAATGAATGTCTAGAAAATATAATAAAACACTGTGGTTCTAAACTTAGCAAATGAATTAATAATTAGAAAAACATATTATTTTATTTATATATCTAAATCAATCATTGAAAATATCGATAGCCCATAGATTTTGAATCAGTATAAAAAAGATAAAGATGATATCATAGATAGTATTACAATTTATTTCAATAGTATTTAGCAACTAAATTTAAATTTATACTCACATTTTATTTGTATATATAACATCGAATAAATGAGATTTATTTTTGTGTCAATATCGTTGAGATCCTAAATAAGTTTTGCAAGAGATGTGAAACTATGAAAATTTAAGAGTATGGTGTAGGGATGACAATTTTCCTCATAGATTTGGGGTCATGCGGAGAAAACTGAAATGAGGATGATGATCCCCGATTTTTTCAGGTTGTAGTTTGAGGAATTTTTAAAATCACCGAAATAGACCCGCTCCGAAAATAATATTATTAGTATTAATAATATTATTATTTTTTAAAATATTATTATTATTGATATTAATATAATATTATCACTAATAATAAGTTTTGGTTAGGAAAATATTCGAAACTGCTCCAGTCTTGCGCCATTAGTATTTTTTGAAATGGGGATAGGAGCGAGTATAGGATTTGATCCTCATCCTAAAAAACAGAGATCGAGACGGATATAAGAGTAGGATTAAAATTTGGGGATGGGGATTGCGTCCCAGCCCCCGCCCACGCCTAAGTGAGCAAATCAAAATGGATACTGCAACTCAAGTCGTTCAATGACTACCGGTTCAAGTATGATTGCATTATATCATATCAACTCCCGAATGACAAAAAATGTCATAAACCATCTATGGTCCATCAGCTTTTCAGAAGCTAGGAGCTATAAGTCGGAAAAGCAAAGAAACATTAAATAATCACTTCATGTTATGTACATTGACTGAAAGCGACGAGGTCATTCTGTCAGGTAACAGTATATCTGATCGTTGAAAAGCATTTCCGATCGTTGGAATTTTTCAACTATAAATATGCAAATTTTAGATTGAAATTATAGACAGTTGAATCACGATTATATGCTCACATTTTTCAGGTATGCGTTCATTCAAGATTTCTGAGCACGCATAAGAGACCATGCTTCAAACTGCTCACTTATCATATGAATATCATAACATATCATATCTTTCCAAGAAGTGGTGTCGTAGAAGTGTTTATCTCTGAATATCCATAAAAATCTGTTTCACTTATTTCACGCATTTTACATTATTGCCTATCTTTTAAATAGTTGTTACTTCTTAACTGTTGTTTTTTTGAATATATAGTTTATTACTAATCAAATCAGACTATTATTATCAGCTTAAAATGGTTAGAACAACTCGGTTTAAAGAAAATATTTTAAATGAGTTTGCTCACCACCCTCTAAACATTAATAGGATCCCTACATGTTTTGTTTGTAACTTAGATTATTTTTAAAATTAGTAACTTAGATTTATGTTAATTATCAAATGAGTATGATGTGTATCATTATTAATAAAACTATAAATTTATCAAATTATGTGGTGCGATCGGTAGAAATTTCTCATACAAATTGCCACCAAACCATTGTGTGTGATGTAGTTGATAATTTTTTTTTATATTGTGGTTTGTTTTAAAAACTGAATGTGATGGTGCAGTTCGGTTTGATGTAAGTCGAGTTATATTAGATTTGAGTATTTTTTTTTTATTTGATACCTGACATATCATATGGAAGAAAAATATTTGATTATAACTCGCTAAGATCGGGTACCCGATGAACCCATTTTTTAAAAATAATATTCTAATACCACAATATATAAGAAAAAATTATAAACAGAGATGTCTTTAAAATTATATAATTATCGGTTAATTAGTACCCCATTTTGTCATATTTTTTTCGGTTTAGTCTCCCATTTTTCAAGAGTCTTGTGTTAGTCTTTCATTTTAAGCAATTTCTATCAACCATGTATTCATGTTAACTTCATAGTTAAATATAACGAAAAATAAATATATAACCAAATGATAATTTCATATTTAATCCTTCATTTCCAGTCCCACGTTTTTTCAAGTGTCTCGAAATAGTCTTCATTTCATGTAATTTTTCTCAGTTTTGTCTCAAGTTAATTAAATGGTTAAAAAAGACATAAAATAAACATGTGACACAGAATCACCATTTCCATCTGTCACACCTCGTGCCCAAGCCCGTGCAGCCCGAGTCAAACACTTGTCACTATTCGAATGAGATAAGGTACTACACAATGGGTCAAAATACCCTATCTTTCTCCTAAATCGAAGTATATATTTCCTCATAAATCCTAGATCAAACAAATATGGTCTTAAAACTTTTTTTTTTCCCTCTTATCAGGTCGGACTGGAAATCTGTCTAAATCTTTGTTAATAGTTCTGGTCCCTCAATCTTTGTTACATACCGACTCAATTTTTTTGCTTTTCAACTCTTGACAATTACATTCATATGTGTCTTTTATTCACAGTCATACTTATTTTGTAGCTAATTTGATATATTAAATTATTTATGTCTACGTATATGGGTTTTATTTAGTAAAAAACTAAGACTAATTTTTACTTATTGGGTTTCTGTTTGAATTGGGAATCGAGTACAATGTCGGATTAACAATTGGAAAACATGCATTTTAAGAAAAAAAAATATAAGCATATTAGTATTACAATTATCTTAGTTAGATGTCACTATGCCAAAAACATGTTAGAGTAAATGTCATGTAAGTCAATTATTGGTTGTAGTTTTTATTGACTATTTGTAATAAACAATCTTTATTTTAATATATTTTACACTTATTTACTATGAAATTTACTATATTTGTATACACATGCAAGCTAAATAAATAATTGAATATATTATAGTACAAAAGATATGAATTGTAAATATGATGGAGATAATGAAACACATATTTAGTAATTGTATATTCTAAACGTTGTTTCTAATGCAACCCAAAATAAGGATAAGGGTAGCTCGAGCTCAAGACTAGCATATATGATATTGTGTACCGTATTTCATTGGTAAGGGAGTGGAAATGAATACAAATGGATGCATATATGATGAGTTCACTGAACTATTATTCCTTGGACTTTTCAAGTGGTTGTCATTCATTGAGTAAATAAGTCTGTGGTTATTATTGTACACAATTAGTCTTTATGATGCAAGAGAACACTAAGACGGGCTAAATTTGAATTTAAATTCAAATATTGATTTCGAATCATCCACATTTGATTAAAATTTAGTTGTTAACATGTAAAGGAAAAAGTATTGTCTTTGAGCTTTTTAAGGTAATTAAAATTTTATTATTTAAGGAAAAAAATATTGTAAGGGTAATTTTGTGTCTAATAATAAATAATTTGACAAAGTGAGTGTTATTAACATTTTTTGAAATATAAATAACACTTCTATCATTTATTTATACTTAAATATAAACAAAAATAGTGCACGTGTCAAAAGAAAATTATATTAGGATTGAACATATTCCCTACTAAAACTAGAAGAGATTAAGGATATACGGACATACCCCTAAAATGCAATACTTAGAGGACATAATAGTAGTTCACATTTCAATCATGCTAATTATCACAAATCAAATTGTTGGGATTGAGAATAAGTTTAGAGATGATTGATAAACTTATTTAAAAATATTGTGATTTAAATAGTGTGAGAAATTGTAGCTAAGTTAATAGCTCGAGTTGATATCTCAATCCTCTGGATACAGCGGAAAACTTATGCAAATGTTTTCTTCGTACGGAAAGAGTTTGCTGAACTCAGTGAACTCATGAGCTAAATAACTTGAAAGTAAAGTCTAGTAAGTAAAAAGAATCGAGAATTGTTTCTGGAAGTTCAAAAAAAAACTAAGCTTTACGCCTTTCCATTATCCTGAATAGGAATGATTTTACTAAAAAAAAACTTTGATCAATACAAGCACTTGTACGTACCCATGTCATTTGGTATTAATTCTAACCGGATGTAACTCTTAGCAGCTCAACACAAATATCATTATTTTGATCAGAAACAAACTTATGATAGTTTACAAACATTCACTCTTCTATCAGCTTGATATAGAAAACGGTAGAATGAATAAACATTATTAGATTGTCCTTAATGATCAAATATGAAATTTACAGAGTGCTTAGAGCAACTTGTTATATTCTTTCATAAAGTGCTCAAAAAAACTATAAATGCTTTCGACAAATGATGTAGGTAATTGATATTTCTAGTAATCTTTTTGATGCTGATGAATTGATCCTTAAATACATGACATTTCCAGCATTAACATTGTTGAAAACAGAACTTTTTTGTACTATCAGTAGAAAAATATGGAGATTATACCATATGTCATTGTCTTGTTTCTTAATATAAAATGTAACAATGAAAGCTTTTGGACACTAGCTAAAAACAGCCGACAACGGCTCATTAATTCGAATTTAGAAGAGAGAAAATTGCAATAGACTTTGTCTTTGTCTGAGAACATTCTCGATTAAACTCTGAGAAGTCTGACTGATTTGTATGCAGCTGGATAGTAAAGAATTTAAGCAGCATTGTCATAATAAATCTTGATGAGGCAGTTGAAGCTAATAAGGCAGCTCGATGATATATTCTGATAAGCTTGGGATACACCATCTGCATGACCATCTTGCTCTGATAGCCTCTAGCAAGGTTAAACTCAAAATCCAACATGTTCTTTCAGTAGCCTTGAAAATTCCAGCATGCAGCTCTTGTCCAACATGATAAGTTTGTAAATTTTCTCTCTGCAGCTCTTGTCCAACATCGTCGCTAATAGTTGCGACAGTTTAAAAATAGCTTTTCGCGACAAAAATAGCTTTTCGCGACGGCGCAAATTCTCTTATAAAATTATGTGCATTTAGCGACGGTTTGCGGTGCATTTAGCGACGGTTATAGTCGTTGCTAAAGTAGCGACGGTGTCTAAAACCGTCGCTGATTCCATTACAGCGGCGGTTTATAAACTGTCGCAACTATTAGCGACGATGTAGCGACGGTTACAAAAGCCGTCGCAATTTAGCGACGGTTAATATATATATTCCGTCGCTAATATTATCCGAAGCTGACATGGATCACCGTCCGTGCTTACGGAGCGCGGACGCTGTTCCACGTGTGCAGCAGTCCGCGCTTCATAAGCGCGGATTGCAGTAGTTTTGAAAATGTTTTTTTTTTCAATTATTTTTGAAAAAAATTTTAAATTTAAATTAATTTTACTAAAAACCCTCCTATTAATAGCCAAATAACCAGAAAGACATCTTAACCTTCATTGGTTTTTTATGGGGAAAAGAACTAAATATTAGAAAATCATTACCATTTCACATCCTATCACATGACTGTAATAATCACGTTTTAGTCATTTCTAAATTTCATCACTCAGTTCTTATAAAAAAAATTAAAAAAATCCATCACTGGGACAAATGCAAATATGCAATTGTTATTTCGAGACTTAAATGGGAAGTCCAAGATTTTATACTCCAATTAATTCCTTAATTTATTATTTCATCTATTGAAATATATAATATCTATCTATGATAATTATTCACTTTCAAATAATCAAAATAATCAATTCACATTCCATAAAAACTTTAATATATATTGAATAAAAAATGAGGTAAGATCGATTGGAGAGCAACCATTGAGCTATAATAGTTTGTTCTTTAAATATTGAATACCGATAAATTAAATCGAGTATTGTTTTCAAACAAAGCAGAATACACTCAAAATAATTCGTAGTAGAAATCGATTAAACATCTTGAGAAAAAGATATGCAAGTTGATTAAGTAAAAATGTTTTGGCTGAAATATTTTATCAAAAACTTCATATGCAATATTTTGGATATTTGAATGACACGTGAAATACTTCAACAATGTATCTTAAAAACATTAGCAATTTAATGTCTTTGTGTGAAGACTCGCTCATCTAAACTTTGAAAGCCAATTATCATGTATATGTGTGAGTGATTGTGTGTGAGAATTTTTACAGTTTATGTATATATTATGTAGAGCCTATAAAATCAGTACATATAAAACTCATGCATTTTTTTATTTGTTAAATTATTAATTAATTTTAAAACAATTTTTAGCGATGCATGATTTATTTAATTGTATTATTTAAATTATTTATGTTTATGTGAAGGACGTTAAATATTTTTTTGAGTTTCATGTTTCAGGGGATTATTCGACGCATGATCGAGGAAAAGAGACCGACGACGATTTTGGCGACTTCAAAATGTGGTATTTTATTTTAAGTTAGGATTGGACATTTTAAATGATTTTTTAGTTTTTAGCATTTTAAAGCCCAATTTATTTATTTAGTGATTTTAAGATTTTAAAACTTTTAAAATGTAACATGTGTGTAATTAAATTTTAAAATGAGATTGTTAGTAAAGTTAATAGTGGGGTAGCATTTTAATTAGCATATTTTATTAGCATGTTAATTATTAATTAAGAAATTTATTTTCCCTAATTAATCCCTATCCCTACTATCTAATACACACACGTCCATCACACACAACACACACATAGACATTTCATTCCATTTTTTTAAGAAAAAAAATTTCGGGTCCTGGAGCAAGCATCAGCCGCCCCTCCCTCTCCAATTTTCCAGCAAGTTTCGTCCTCTTTTCTTCAAGAAAATCGTGCAACGTTCGTCCCGGATCAACCCTCGCATCTTTCCCGTTCCGGTATCGTCGTTTCAGTAAAGATCAAAAGGCAAGTATATTCTTTCGTTTATGCATTGATCTCGTTATAGTACATGTTCTTATGATTATTATTTGTAAAATGTGTGTTGTGCAAAGTTCGAGCAAAAATTGGTTAAATCGATTTGAAATTATTTTAGACCTGGAAACCCGAATTCTGCTGTCATTTCGATTTCTGTGAATATTTGGTCGACTTTCGGTAAAAACTTTAAACATATAAAACGTAGAACTTTTTAATACCTTCGATTTGACAGTAAATTCGTAATTTTTGGACAAGAAACGAGTGAGTTATAATCGTTTTTGTGAGACTGCTCAAACTATAATTTTCTGAAAATGTGTTCCTGACGTGTTCTTAAAGTTTATTTGTTGCATGCTTCGTTGGGAAACATTGGGTGATCGTTACTGCATTCAAGTATTGTGAGTATGATGTTGGGATGATTTTTGGTGCTTCTTTTCGTGTCGATAGGAACTTGGTTGCATTAGAAGTCGTAGAAATCATTTTGGTGTCAAAATGTCGTGTTCACGGTTTGAGTTGCGTTGTATGATTTGCATCGTTGTTTTGAGGCATCATGGGAGTTTGAATCATTGCCATAGCATCCTATGATAGGTCTCGAGGTGTTGGTTCACGCTCCGCATGATTGAGTTAGGAGGATTAAACCACAAGTATAATGATTTCTGTTGGTTTACCGTTTTCGTAGGTACACGGACCCGTAGCCGGACCCTGACAGGGGGTCCGTTCCCTTGTTTCTTTCGTGTTGTGAAATTCCAGAGTCTACATGGACCTAGAGCCGTACCCTAACATGAGGTCTGTGCCTTTGTTAATTACGTAGGTTGAGATTGCCGAGGCTACACGGACCCAGACCCGGATGTGTACACGGGGTCCGTGTCTTCCATGTTTGGGGAAAGTTTCACACTTCATATAGGGATTGTTTTGGGGTTCGATGTCATGTTTTAGTACGATGATTAAACGAGGTCGAGTCCCGAGAGATTTGGAATGTCATAAGGAAATTTTTCACTTTGGGTGTGAGCATGACTAATACGTCTAAGTTACGAAAGTTAAGTGCTTGAACTCATGTTAGTATGTGCAGCAGCAGCCCCAAACAAGATCCAACGAATCCCTCAACGCCATGTAATATTTTCGACGTGCAAAATGAGAAAATATTTTATTTTTGAGGTATGCTAAATGTCTTGTGACCAATTATGAACAGGTTTGGAAGCCGGTGAACGTGGCCGGTGACCTCTCACCCCGGTAAAGCATGACCGGGTTTAGATCAGGATTGGAAAGAGGTAAAGCATGATCATGGACCAAACCACCCGGTAAAGCATGATTGAGGATCTCATGTATATGGTAGTGGATTTTCCCTGCCAGCCCAGTACTGTAGTTTAGTCTGATCAGGCGCAATTATGTATGGGTCACTTGCTTCGAAACATATCTCTACGCAAAATGATGAAGTTTATGCTTGTTCAAGTATGTTTATGAAAAGTTTTAATATGATGGCACGTCTATGTTTATGTATGTATGTTCAAGTTAAGTATGTATGCTCTATTTTTAAGTTGCATGCGGTTTTATTATGTATCACTTGTTATCTCCAGTTTATACATGTTGAGTGTTTAGACACAGTAGACTTGATCGATGCAGGTGAGGATGACTTTGAAGAGACGAGGTGTAGGGACCAATGAGCCGGCTTGGACTGCGCAGGAGGCTAAACTCGAGGACCGCCCTTGTTTTAAGATTCTATGCATGACATTTTTAATACTCTGATTTTCTTGATATGTGTTTACGTTGATTAAACAAGTAGTTTTAGCAAACTTTAAAAGGTACGTTACGTATTAAATGTATCATTACACTTGATTTTGCTTTCATTCTATATAATTTCTTTATTTAAATTTGTCATGCTTTGAATCTCTTTGAAAGCTTTTATTTGATTTTCAATATGTCGTACTTATGAGCAATGTGATAAACATTAATGTTGTAATCTTTTCTCTTATCTTTCCATGGAATAAAAAATCACTCAATTTCAAGTTCGTATAAGAGATATATGCTTGACAGATCAGACTATCTACAATCTTGAACTTGTTCTTTAGTCAGCGTATAACTAGCATATTCATCAGCTTGTTTTGATCCAATTCAAACTTTGACATAAAAGATTATTTGTAGATCATTCTTTTATATTCGTAATATATATTAAATCCCTCTAATTGAATATTTGAGCTGAGAGATTAGACCAAAATACCAGAACTAGTCAGACTGAGCTGATTGTTATTTCTGTTTCCATCACCTCGTTCTTGCGACTAATAATCCACTTTGATAACATTCAAACCAAATGAGCTATTGTGAAATATGACTTGTAGATAATTGTTTTTTTCTAATCAATAGTTTTGGCGGCCGGTCGCTTGCATCAACGAGCTATGAGATATTATCAAAACACTTCAACTTGGCAAAAACTAAGTTGTGCTGAAATTATATTTCAACAACTTTTCACTTCTAGTTTGATATCAAGGCAAAAATTTGTGTGAGACGATCTCACGGGTCGTATTTGTGAGACGGATCTTTTATTTGGGTCATCCATGAAAATTATTAATTATTATGTTAAGAGTATTACTTTTTATTGTGAATATGAGTATGATTGACCCGTCTCACGGATTAAGATCCGTGAGACGGTCTCACATTAGACTCACTCTGATATCAATCAACTGTACACTTAATGAAATATATTAGGACATAATAACACATTTTATTACCATCAAAATCAAGATTGTTAGCATTTTTAAACCCAACAATCTATCCTTTTTTATGATCACAAAATTTAGATAAAAAATAATTTCATTTAACGTATTTCTCCCATTTTTCGTAAATCTAAAAGATAAAATAAAAATTAAAAATAGATTTCATCTCCTCTTTAAAACTATAATTAGCTTTCCGCCATATTTTTGAAAGTTTGAAATTGATAAAAATAGAGAGATAACTAACCGGTGTAAATATCTCAGAATATGCAATGCACAAATAATAGTTAAAAATATCTAACACATGCATACATGAATCAAGCATATAGCTTCGACAAGAATAATCAATTCAAACACATAAATTTCAATCAATCAAAAATCAAGACATGCTTGTCAATTTCAATATTATAAACGTTGAAAATGTCACTTATTAGTCATTAAGCACAATCAAAAAATACAAGAGAATTGCTAACCAAACTAGCATAATGGAATATCTAATTAGAATTTTACTCAAGTACCATAGAATAAATAGAATTTGGAGATATTGTACCGAGTTTTCTTGATGATATGTGACTAAAATTTAAATTTTTTTCTTCTTTTCCATTGATAATGGCAATAACATTGAATTTAGTCCACTTTGTCATTAGTCTCTTTTCTTGTGGCAGCACATTGATCTAAACTTAAAACTAATAAACTTTTTTTCTCGTGCAAAACCAGGCTAAAATCTTATACTACTACAATCTTTTACGAGTCTAGTTTGCAATGCAAAAATCAATTTGTCATTGATAACTCGAGCGAGGAGTTATATCATTTTTTCTAAGGTTGCTGCAAACTACTCGAAAATTCGACTATGTTTATATGTGTTAGAAAAATATTAAATTAAATTTTTTAAAATAAAAATCATCTTTGAATGCTCTTTCAAAACAACACGCTCTGATATCAATTGGTGAAATTAATTGGGAGGACAAGCATTGAATTACAATAGCTTCGTTCTTGAAATAATAAGCTTTGAGGAAATAAATCAAGTTTGTTTTTCAAATTAAGCGGAAGACACTCAAAATAATCCCTCATAAAATTAAATATTTTGAAAAGTATTTAAAAGATATGCAAGTTGAATTAGTAAAAATATTTTGGTTTGAGCATTTTATCAAACACTTGATATGCAATATTTTGAGTATTTGAAATACACATAAAATTCTTCAACGATGCATCTTAAAAACATTAGAGATAATAAGTAAATTCGATGAACAAATAGACACGAATTTGTTTATGGATGTTCGAAAATTAATAATTCCTATGTCATCCCTTTTTCTACCTAGGAAAGGTCACTAGAAGACTTTGATTTATGCAACTTCTTGTACAAATAAAATTCAACTTAGAATATATTCATTGTCTAATTGAAACTCCTAACATATTCACTATTACATGTCACAACTTCACAATCCACATAATGTTTAGTGTCTCTTATGTCAATACTACAAACACGATCTTTAATGTATGTGTGTAAAGACTCATTCATCTAAACTTTGAAGCTCAAGTATCATGTATATGTGTGAGTGATTGTGTGTGAAGATTTGTACAGTGTATGTATATATCAAATGTATCCTCACATTTGAGTTTGCTCTCATTCTAACTAATTTTTTCATGTAGGTTGTCCATGCTTTGAATCCCTTTGAAAGCTTGTATTTGATCTTCAAATCTTGTATTCATTGCCTTCAGTAATGATATAGATCTTGGTCATTTTCCAAAACTGGGTTGATCTGACCAACTGAGCTGATATGTGTGACCGAGCTAAGCTTATTAGCTTGAGTTGTTGGTTTGATATGAGCTATTCCAAGTGAGTTGTTCTCTTTTTTTTTTATTATAACTCTTAATTCATCGATTTCTGGATAATATGATAATATGAAAGTTGTATCCGTTTCTATTTTATGGAGTCAAGAATCAATCAATTTCAAGTTCATATGAGAGATATATGCTCGACAGATCAGACTGTTTGGAATCTGGAACTTGTTCTTAATTTAGTGCAGACCAAGCACTTTCATCGTAGTTTATCAGATTCTTATAATTCAAATTTTGACTTGTGAATATGATTTGTAGATTCCATTTGATAACCAAGCTGAGATATATGACCAAAATACTAGAACTAGTTTCTGTCGGCTCGATCATATGACTAATATTTCGTCTAGATAACGTTCGAACCAACTGAGCTGTTATGAAATACGACTTGTGGTAAATTGTATTTTCTAATCAATAGTTTTGGTTGTTGTTTATTTGTATCAACGAGCTATGAGATATCATGAAATCACTTCAATTTGTTAGAAACTAAGTTGTAATTTCAACAACCTTTCACTTTTAATTTGATGCCAATCAACTGTGCATTTAACACAATAACAAATTTTTTATCATCAAAATCTAAATTTTTAGCATTATGTGACTCAAGAAATTGAGAATATCATTTTAAAATAGTATCTTGTAACTTTTGTCGCATATTATACCAAATAACACAAACCAATTAAAGGAGAGGGCCAAAAGGCAACCGTTTGTGCCCATCTTTGGTCCTCCCCTTTTACCCATCCTCTTTACAAGAATCTCATGGCCACTTAATTCTTGCCCCTTCTAAGGAAAATCTCGAATATCCAAAGAAGATTTTCGGCCTGAAATTTTAATTTCATCAAGATATTCTTTTAATAAAATAGTATAATTTTTGCATTAAATACAATATTATTTCTAACCATCAACTCGTACTCTACTCTAAAAGAATATTATAAGAATATTTCTCGTTATTTTATTTATAAAATTTTTTAATTAATCAAATGTGTGTGTGTTATATATTGTTTTATATAAATTCAACTGATATAATTTAATTAAAGACAAAAACTTGTGTGAGACGGTCTTACGGATCGTTTTTATGAGACGAATTTCTTATTTGAGTCATTCATGAAAAAATATTACTTTTTCATACTAAGAGTATTACTTTTTATTGTGAATATCGGTATGATTGACCCGTTTCACAGATAAATATTCGTGAGACCGACTCATAAGAGACGTAATCTTAATTAAAACTTTCTTTCATGGAGCATACCTTTCCTACTTTCTCATATTTGATCATACTCACCCTTCACTATCAAAGCATTTAATTTCCACCACTCTTGTCGTAAAGATCATCTTCAATAATTGATTGGAATATTTTCTTTGGATACCAATCAAATACAATACTCCAAACTTGAACATACACACAAAATAATAAATCGCTTTCCAATACCAAGATACATATTTGATTGATTCGACACACACACAACATTTATGCATATGTATCAAATGAAGCTCGATCAGTACAAATTAGTAGTATATATACATCGGTCGAATGCGAAAATTTTTAAGAGTTTCAGCCGATGATTATCTCATGAATCTACGAGGAACTCTAGGAGTTGGTACGGCCACGTCTCGACCAGATTTTATCAAGTCTATTCGATCTTGTATGGTTTTATCAAAGAGCCTGTTGTCTGGATTCTCAGCATAGCAGACGTAGTAACAACTTACACAGGCATGGGGCAATGCCATTGCTATCCTAGTCTGTCACAATGCCAAAGCAACCAAAGTATTAGTCAGAAAATCTAGCATTTCTACTTCAAGTTGTGTTTGAAAGAGACTTTCACGAGTTCGATCATAGATCTTAACTCGAGTTTAGCATGTGTGAGGCATTTGAGTTTGAGGTCGACTGGTCAAAAAGCTCGAGCTAACATTTGGCTCGAATCGAACTAGTTAGTTCGCGTAGCTCCTGACCCAACTTCACTCATCTGGCTCTCTTAATTTCAGTTTTCTATCACATGCATTTTTGTAAGTAAATGATAACTTGCTTCAAGCGTGCATGTCATGCATCCAACGTACAAAATATAGGAAAGAACCCAATCATTTTGGAATAGAACAAACCATTAGGTAACCGATGAAAGCAGCCAGCACGGCGACGGTGGCCATGTAGCCTCGGTAGGTGGTGGACGTCCAAGCAACAACGACAATCGTACAAATCGAGCCACTGCAGATGCCGGTGAGAAAGCAAATGGCACTTGTTATATCAGAATCAACAACCTCCTCCATTTCTCTCTTCTTAAAGAGTTCCCATGTGTCTTGTGATGCCTGGACAAAACCTTTTCCGTATGCAGCAATCTGAACATATTATTGATCACATGTATTTCGTTAAAGATAGTAAGAAAGGAACAATTCCGATAGGTCATAAGCCCAAAAGTTGGGGTGGAATCAGAAAACTAGCCTATTATCTATGGAGAAGTTGTTACCAAGTTTATTGACCTTCCAAAATTTCAATAGTAGCAGACTATTACCTGAACATAGGCCCAGCCGTTGCCGCGGCTGAAAATAGATTCCATCACTCTCAGACAACAATGTGCACAAGAAAACATGAATTCGTCTTCACCTTCGATCAAATTCAGCCCTCGTGCTACTATCCTGAGCGCCTCGATGGCGGGAACAAAGAGCGATCCAAGGCTAGCGCTTCCCAAATTTTTAGACAATGCTCGTTGGAAGCAGAACTGAGTACTTGACTGCATTCCTCTAAGGTAATACAGAGACAATCACTCTACTGACTGTCATGTTAGCCACATTCCTCATTACCTCAGCTACCCACGCAAGACTCAGTACCAATACTATTATAACCAAAGCCGGTGGAACATAGAAATTGAAAGCCCCAACCACTGCAAAGATCCAAACTGACATCCACAAGAATCCAGCACCAAGCATCCAATAAATAGGACGGTTTATATCATGGAATTTCGCGGCGGGCTCGAGGGCTTTGATGAAAAGCCTGGAACAAAAACTAGTTCTTTGGGTAACCCAACATGCGTAGAGTCCATTACCTATGGCAAAAGCAATGAACAAGACTCCAACCCCATCAGTGGCCGGCATTTGGAAGCAGATTAGAAGGATTCCGGCGGATAACGAAAGGGCAAAAGAACTCCAAATAATGAAATGAACCATGAATCTAGGCCATAATCTCACTGCTTTTTGCCATATAAATGCTAATGTTATGCTAAGAAAAGATGCAGCCTCAACTTGAGGCAAAAAATGCATCACTACCCTCTTCTCTTCCCTTTTCGTTCTCCCTTCTCGTAACAAGCCTTGCACCCCCTTGAATATCAAAAACCCCATTAGCCCGATAGCAAGGACTATGTGCAGAAGGAACAAAACAAGAGAAAACTTGTTTGTGTATGACCTTGAATTCAATGATGCCACCGATTGCTGCTGGTAGAAAACAAACAAAACCCAGAAAATACATCCAATCAAAATCCAAGAAAATGAATTTATTTAATTTAAAAGCTTAGTTTTTTACTTGTGGCGTAGGTGTGGAGCGAGGCTGCTGCAGAGCCGAAGGCGAGGGGCGAGGCTGCTGCAGCGGCGAAGATGAGGGGCGAGGCTGCTGCAGAGGCGAAGGCGAGGGGCGAGGCTGCTGTGGATATGGAGAAGATGCAGCAACCCTTGTGGCATTATCTATCACCAGTCTTAAAGGATTTGTATTGCTCAATCTTTGCATTCTCGACATGTGAAATCCACTCGGAGGATGGGTTTCAACCGTTGATTCTTGACGACTGTGAATATTCATTTCACCTTTTTCCAAATCCTTTACTTCTTCCCTTTTATCCTCATTCTCTTCTGATTCTGCCATTGATTCTTCTTCTTCTCTGTGCACAACTACCTACAATATGTAACCGCAACTAATTAAATGAATTGAGGGGGAGGAAAAAACAGATATCTCAAGAAATACACGGTCTAACTATTCCTCCAAAGGGTTGTTCAAGATTAGGCGGTGGTGGGTTGCCTTACTGGTTCTGTAGCACCCATTCGACGGAGTAAGACGGCGCGTGATGATGACGTGTTTGGTATGATCCCACAGATGAACGTTAGATTTGGTTTTTTGTGTTTGGTAAATGGTAATGCAGCAGCCGTGGCTCCCCTTCTATTATTTTCTTTGCTTTTAAGTATTATTAATCAGACAAGTACATTTTTCTTAACCACGCGCAGTTGGAAAGTTCGAGCCTTTCACGCGCAACAATGGCAGAGGAATCCACCATTTAAAGCGAGGCAAATGTGGAGCTGTAATCTGATGTGGGTAGGTCCACGGCGGCTGATTTTGTTCATAATTGTCCACGTGATAAATTTTGGTCAAATTTGGAGACTTAATTAAGTTCAATTTACTGAATCTAATGTTTCCACAAAATAATGTTACTGAAGAAAAAGAGGAACGGAACTGAAGAAACTCACCGGTCGCCACACGTTGAGAAGAACTTCGGAGGAGAAGAAAAAGCTTCGAAATCGAGATTAACCGATCGTCGAATGTGATGAAAAACTCTATCGTTGATTTTGTAATTGAAGAAATAGATAATGGAATGAGGGCTTTAGGAAATAGAAATGAGGTTTGGATATTATCTATTATTTAACTCTTGTGCAGTGAAAAGACAGATGAGAATTTTTTTTTGAAAAATTTGTGTAAGACAGATCTCTTATTTGGGTCATCCATAAAAAAAAATATTACTTTTTATGTTAAGAGTATTTTTTTTTTTAGTGGGGTGTATTCAATTCAGAGTTTGATGACTTTTAATGACTTTTTTAAATGATAGACTTTTATGGATTTGATAAATTTTTATTGACTTTTATGGAATCTCACAGATTTATAAACAGATTTATGTGGATTTATGTAGACTTTTTTGCAAGATTTTTATAGACTTTTGTAGATTTTTTTTTATAGAATTTTATAAATTTTGTACTTAACTATAACATGTGATTTTTTTATTAATTTCTTTGAACCAATAATTAATTGACATATATAACATATTCAATTTGAAATTATTTTTAATATTTATATTAATAAATAAATTTACTTATTTAAAAGTTAAATCGTTTAATCCTTACATGTATATATATATATGTGTGTTTATATGCATGTTTGTAAATTTTTTAAAATACATCAATTGATTAACATGTAATCTTATTTTTAAATTGATAATATATATGTAAAAATAATATTATTTATTATTGTGTGAATATAATTTTGTATAAAAATATCATAGCTCACATATTAATTAAAAATACGAAAATGAATTTAAAAAATCATTGTTGTTACGAAACTATTCAATTATTAAGAATTAAACAACATTTTTTTTATCATCTTTTATTATTATTGAATATTACATTAATTTGTATAAATCATAAATTAAAAATCACAAAATCAATTCTATAATTTAAAATTTCCCCGTGTTATTAAAATAAAAAATTATTTAATGAATAATCAGCCAAAAAATGAAAAATTTGAAAAAGAAAGATGAAAATATATATAGAGATACACTTCGAAAATTTGAGAGAAATAGAAATAGATGAGAGGAGAGAAGATATGAAGATATGTGATGTGAAGCGACAGAGAGAGAGTTAGAAGTTTTAAAAATCCATTCAAATATTTGGGGTGAACCAAATACAATGTTTTACAATTTGTAGTTGTACCTTAGACTTTAATGTTTGTATGTCAATGAATTCCATGGAGTTATTAAAAGTCCATGGAAAATTTGAATACCTGTAGACTTTTATAGAGTTTATAAAAGTCAATGTTGAATATCACTTGACTTTTTAAAACTCCATGAAAGTCTATTTTGAATACCACAAGACTTCTATAGAGTATGCAAAAGTCTTGATTGAATACCTTTAGATTTTTAAAATCTACAAAAGTCATTAAAAGTCAATAAATTTCTCACGTTGAATACACCCCCCCTTATTGTGAATATCGGTAGGGTTGACTTGTCTCACATATAAAGATTCGTGAGACCGTCTCACAATAAACTTATTCTTTTTTTTATATCTTGTACAATGAGCTTTTGAGTTCGTATAATTTATGGTATATTTATATTAATATTAATCTCACAAATTGTCTAAAAAATAATTCATCTCAAAAGTGTTCGAATACATTTTTTTCAAGTTCGATAATTTTAAATACGAATCGAATAATATTCTAGACCATTAGAAAAGCAATTGCCCTCCTTGGTGACACAGATAAACAATTAAACAAGTTATACATGAATGTGCGAATTGTTTAAATTTTAATACTAAGTAACATTTATCTGAAATCATGCAAATAATATTATAAATAACTTTTAAAACGTAAATTTTAATTTGTAAAAGTGTAATTAGATTCTGTAACAATTAATGGTTTTTTACCTTTTCCTTGGAAAGTACGCAATTTTATTGACTTTTTAAAAGTGCAAAATATCAAAAGTTGACCGTATTTTTGTTCATTAGGAATGGAATTGATTCAAAATTTTAAAAATAAATTGAGTTTTGTGTTTGATTTCTAAATTAAGTTATATTTAAATAGCATAGATTTTCTCATAAATATTTTTAAAATATAATTTTATTTATTTATTCTATAAAATAATGGAATAGGTTTCTTGTGAGACGGGTCAACCCTATCGATATTCACAATAAAAAATAACACTCTTAGCACAAAAATTAATATTTTTTCATAGATGACCCAAATAAAAGATCTGTCTCATAAAATACGACTCGTGAGACCATATCCCACGTGTATTTTTCAAAATAATGCGTTTCAAGGCTGACATTTAATAAAGTGCAACCTTACAAAAAAGAAACCGTATTCTTTAATTTACATGCTTTAATAGCCACTTGTTTTGGTAGGTGGAAAATACCATTAAAAAAATAGAATTATTCTCTTTAGGGAATAACGCTCAGGTTGGAGTATTATTTATTAAATAATAATTTGATCAAAGTGGTGAGTGCACCTTCCCAATTTTTTTTTTTTTATAACATTTAGTACATCACATATTTTATATTGATTATATTTATAAAAAAAACAAAGGGTTAGTACTTTTATAAATACTAGATAATAATTTTAATCACAGAATGTATATGTTTTTTTAAAAAAACTTGTGTGAGACGGTCTCACAGATTGTATTTTGTGAGATAGATCTCTTATTTGAGTCATCCATGAACAAATAATACTTTTTAGTTTAAGAGTATTATTTTTTTATTGTAAATATCGGTAGAGTTTGACTCATCTCATAATATCTATTCTAGGTTTTTTTTGTCTTTAATGTGGATGTAGATGTGTTTATGTGGCAAAGCTACATAAGATTATGGCAATAGAATAATGTATTTAATTTAACTCTTCAACATAGTATTGATGGGTTTTTTTAAAAAAAATATAGTATTTTTAAAACTTATTTATTAAAATATTGCAGATTTTAAAACTTTGTAAAAATATAGTAATCCAGAGAAAGAATCTGCGGATTCAGAATCCGGGACAGTCTGCTGCGGATTCTCCGTCGGCGACGGTTTAACCAAAACCGTCGCTATTAGCGACGGACCTTAAAACCGTCGCACTTTGCGACGGTTTAAACAAAAACCGTCGCTATGGCAAGGAATTTCTCACATATTCAAATGACTCCGTGACATAATTTCACGCCTATAAATTGCACTAAGCATTTGGCGAATTCATCCCATCCTTCAGCTCAACTTTTCAGTTTCGGCATTCTTCTTGAACAGTTTTTTTTTCTTCGGTCCATGTCTTTTTTTATATATAAAAATTCAGTGATTCTCTTTCTCTTATAAATTGCGTCGATCGTGTGCTTAACGGAATTCTTAATTTGATTTGATAGTTTTCTGTCGCATATCAGAATTTGAGGGAATTGTTTTTAGTATATTATTTCTGATAATGTTTGTAATTTATTGCAGATATTAAACTCCGGTAGCTGTCTAGCTGATATAATTACAAATTCCATAATATCACATTTGAAAAAGTAATTTTAATAATTTGTTATATTTTAGTAATTTTGAAGTCCGTCGCTAATAGCGACGGTTTTGGTTAAACCGTCGCCGACGGAAAATCCGCAGCAGTCTGTCCCGGATTCTGAATCCGCAAATTCTTTCTCCGGATTACTATATTTTTACAAAGTTTTAAAATCTGCAATATTTTAATAAATAAGTTTTAAAAATACTATATTTTTAAAAAAAACCCAGTATTGATGACCATCGTAAATAAATTTAGAATAATACTAAAGATACAATAAATATGTAATAGTACATCGACATTCATAACAATTATACGGTGAGATTTTGTATTGAAATTATAATGAGATTTTGATAATTTTTTTTTTAAAATTTAATTTTTGGTGTTGTAAAATTTTTTATACAAATCTCGTTGTACTTGAAGCATGTTTCATAAATTTACGATAGAACGTTTAGGGATATATTGGTTCTAGATTTTTAATTATTTTTGTGGAGTTTAAAAGTTTAGTGATATTTAAAGTAAACTTTTGTAAAATTTAAAATTATATTCATTAAAAAATTTAATAAAGAATTATTATACTACATAACAAAAAAATAAAATTAAAATATTTTATTTTCTTATAAGTTTAAAATAATAATAAATATTTGTAAGAAGTAAAATTTATTTTCGTTATTAATTATTAATTAATTATATAATGTTTAATTATTTTTTTATAATTTTAATTAATCTATAATATAATTTTGATTATAACTCGAAATTTGTGAAACGGTAGTGAATAAAAAATATATATTCTTTTATATATATATATATATATATATATATATATATATATATATATATATATATATATATGTGATCGATACATAATTTTAAAAAGTTTATCAACACACATATAAAGATAATTATAATAAAATAAATATATTAAAATTTTATAAAGTTATATTAATTGAAAAATATTTTAACATACTAATTATAATATTTTCAAGTACAAATAATTATCTTGTTTATTTTTTATTAGACATATTGTCAAAAACAAAATTTATTATTTATTAATATTGAACATTACTGTTGAGTATTTTTTAAAAATATTACTTAACTAAAGAAACATATTGAATTGACTTAAGTAACATTAAATTTTGTACTGACTTATTTATTATTTTTCGTAAATTAAATCAATAAATAAAAAAATCTATATTGATTGATAAAAATATTTTAAATAAATAAAATTTATTCCAACTCAACTGAAGAACAGAGTCGTGGGAAAAATAGGAAGAGAAAAATAATTGAAAATACAAAAGAAGAAAAGGACACGTGTCGGTTTTTTTAAGAGGTCAGGGACTCGGGGCTCTAGCTTATAGTAGCAGCAAATCACCCCTTCTAAACCCTAAATTCTGAATCAAAGGTTTACAGGAGGAAAGAAAGGGAGAGATGACGCAAAAGGGGAATCTGTTCAAAGGGCAGAAGAAAAATAAATCGATTCCGCTCAATCGCCACGGGAAACCACCTTCGACTCGTAAAGGTATTTCACACGATAAAGATCGCAAATTGATATTCATATATGCGCTGATAATCTGAAATTTATAATGCATTGCGCTTTTGAACTGTAGGGAAGAGAGTGGTGAAGCCCTCCAAGTTGACTAAACAGATGGACGCTGACAAGGTGAGCTTTTCTCCCTCAATTCTTTTCGATGATGATATTGCGGTAATTGCTGCTGATTTAGCTCGAAAACGATTTTGTTATTTCTGGTCTGTGTGGGGGCAAAGTAGTTGAATAACACTTCTTTTTAGGATTTTGTGGGTATCTGAAATTTGATTGTATATTTAAATTTTCCAAATATTTAAGGCAGGCCATGATGCAGAGCATACACATGGTGCATTTGGATCAAAGCATTTTATTTGAGTAGTGGATATAAAAGAATAGATTTAAATGAACTCTTGTAATTGCGAATTTGAAATACCTTATTTTAGTTCAAAAATAACTTAAAATCGAAATCATAATTGAATATTGCCCATACAATTTGAGTAGAGTTGGATTATGGACTGGAGATTCAAATCCACCAATTTGTTCCCTTCCGAACTAGATATATTTTATATCCTTGATTATTAGAGTCGTTCCGCATCTATTTCTTAAATGAAATCTCCATGCGCAACCTAAATATACTAAATAGCTGAAGCTCTCTGCCCCCCTGCTTAATTATCCCCTAACTTCTAGTTGTACCATTCGCTTAATCAACAGTCTTGGTCACTCTTTTTTGAACATGTCCGTAGATGTGTGTTTGCATTGTTCTGACGGCCTTCTCTTATGTAATTTTGATCAGGAGCTTAGCAAGTTTATAAATCACTGCAATGAGGTCAAAGCTGCTGCTTTTGCCACCAAAGACGGCGGTAACTTGAGTATCGTTAAGCAGCCAGATTCCACTACCAGTGCCAAGAAATAGATGCCAATATTCAGTGCCACCATGTGACAGTCCCCCTAGGTCGATTTAAAATTTTGGCATTTCAATGCCTCTGATAAGTGGTTTTTATTTATTACGATTAATTTTTATTTAGATGTGTTTCATCAGCTTGCTTGTTTGCTGTGCTAGAACTTTATTATGTGACTGTTGCTCTCCGAATATTTTCTTTTTATATGGTTATATAGTTTAGCTTGGTTGAGAACTATATTGCAAAATGCAAGTTTTTTAATTTTTTTGTGAATGCTCGTGTTTTCTTGCACTTTAGTAGTAGTATTCAACATGGAAAATCGATAATATTTTCGACCATGTGAAGCTAGTTATAGTTGTTCGGGAATCACTGACGTGACGAATGGGAACTAGCAGAGATGCCGCAGGTTGTTTCTAGAGTAATGTGGAGTTTGGTTTTGGTGAGGAGCATTGCTTGAAAAGATTACCGGGACATAGTAAAATGCGGAATAAGCCGCGACATTGAAGTCAGCCAATGATTTGATTGAAAATTTTGAATAAGATATATTGTGTATAGTTTTCAAAATGTATGAATAAACTTTTAAATTTTATTGTTAAGATGCATTTGAAGAAACAAGGTCAATGTGGTGCGGAATTAAATAGCTAGTCTTGACCATGATTCCGAACAGATGATTCGAGTTTTAATGGATGGTGTGATCGAAAGTAATGCAATGGAAGAAACATGGCAACGTGGTGTGGATGTGACTCCTGAAACCTGGGCGTGTTTCAAAATCGATGGTTCTAGTTTCAGTGTGTTCGATCGAATTCGAACTGCTTCTGTATGGTTGGGTCTCAGTTTCTGATGATGGTAATTTTGGTTTCAATTGTAAGTTGATCGAGTTCTCGAGATTCAGGTAAAATGAATGGAACCACAAAACAAGCCGACCTACCTAGGTGACGAAACAGCGCAACTTACACTTGTTTGTTATCATGTGCTCGCAGACAGGAACTCGGCAAAGAGGAATATGTCTGTAACTTATATACCTTTATTTCCAAAGCATGGGATGGTGTAGATTTCTCACGTTTTTACGAAGATTTGTATCATGTGTTGGAAATTCAAAGGCTAAGGTTTGATCTTGTTTTATGGAGAGGATTAATGCAAGTAAAACCCAATATGAATATAGACAATAATAATCTTCCACCCCACTTTATAAAAAAATATTTTAAAAAAACATTATGAATTAAATGAAATAAATAATACATACAAAATATATATATATATATATATATATATATATATATATATATATATATATATATATATATATATATATATATATATATATATGAGAATAGGTTTGCACATGTAGGCTGTGGTGTAATGACATTGACTTGACATGGGACAAGATGAGGTGGATTCCATTTATCAGCAACCACTTGTTATTTGTCTTGATGTTTCCTTTCCCTTTTTTTTTTTTAAAATCCAACTGGCAGTAGAATCTCTGATCAAAGGAATTAGTTTTGAATTTGGGTATAAATATAATTCCATTAGGACCAATTAGAAATTCGGACCTGAATTTGCTCAAGAATATTATATAGGAGATAATCATGTTAATTGTGTATATGAATAATTAACTAGTAGAATAATTATTTAGATTTTTTATACAATAATATAAGTAACAAAATTAAATTAACAATAAAGATAAATAAAAAAAGAAGATTTAATGTTGGTGCATACAATGCTGGATCTTCTATGAGGTCAAGGAGGCCACCGTCTCAGGACCAGACCCTAGAGGGGAAATCCGATTCTATCAAATTCGATATTCTCTTCAATTTTAATTTGAATAATTTAAACAATATCAAAAAACTAATAAGAATTGAATCACTCAAACATGGGATTGGGTCAAAAGGTGGTATCGGTTTGAAGCCCAATAAGTCTTCTTTTGGCCCATATAAGGATAAATGTATTGAGATTTGTCAATTATTATTTATCGTTAAAAAAGATAGTTGTATATTTGAATAAAAAATTTGCGCTTTCACAGTGAAAACAAAATTATATTTTTATAACATATCTGATAAAATCGTTAAAATTCACACATTTTGTAGGATTAATAGTTATTGCACGGTTAGCGTAATTGTTTATCAAAAGTGCTATTTTTGATTATTCAAAAAAATTTCTCATTGCAACTAAAACTTATATTAACCATAATAGCACCACAATATTTATAAGAAGAAAAAAACATTCCATTTGTTTATAATCATATTTATCTTTAAGCGCCGATTTCTATCGTTTCATCTTTTCAAAGATATGGTGTTGATGAGTTACCGATAAACTTAAAAAAAAAAATTAAGATTAGATGCCGAAGGATACCGATCAAGTACAGAAATATGCAAAATATTTTAATAGGAGAGTAATATATGTTGGATAAATGAATAATGAAGAGGTGTTGAGTTGTATAGGGAAGTGGGATGTCTCAAGATGACTTGTCCCACATTGAGAAAATCATCACATGAAGTTTCCCTAATAAGCTCCAAGTTGAGATAGGGGTTTGGGCCCCAAGGGGTACCAGAAGTTTTTAGAAGGGGGAAGACGCTAATACGATGTATCTTGATGAAACACACACGCGCGCGCTCGTCTCGTCTCGGTGCGGTGCGGTCTTTGACAAGTATTAATCTTTTTGGGTCAAATTTATTTGAAGAGTAAATTGTTCAGTCACAAATTGATATACTTGGGCAGAAGTACACGCGCAAGGGCGCCAAATCCCGCGCGGATGCGCGCCTGGGCTGTCTCGACCAGAACAGGGCGCGCGCCCTACTGTCCAGAAACAGACCAAGACACGTGTAGTGACCCGTTCCAGAATCACCTACTAATCAAGAACTAAGCATGCAACTAACTTAATTAATAATAATCAGAGATAATTGCGGAAAAGGCCAACAAACGATAGTTATACAACCCAATCGAAATCCAGAACAACTCGAACTAAAATGAAATATACGGTACAACCATATCGAAAAGAATAGTACTGAAAATTAAACCAACCAGCCACTCACTGTCCTCCTCCTGCTCTTCCTGAGCTGTCCAACCTGAGGCCTGCCCCGTGGGAATGGGGTGTCCAAGATAAACAAAACCGAGGACGTGAGCGATAAGAACGCCCAGTACAAAAGCATGAGTATACAAGCCTATATGAAATGCACATGCTATGATATGATACCAGGGTAGTCAAGAAACAGGAGTAACAAAGGATCTCAAAATGCTCAGTCTAGAGACGCCAAGTGGATAGTGCCGCGCGGTACTCCTCTGGGTCACTGCATCCACTACAAGAACAGACGTGGACCAAAAATGTCCCGGATCACCGAAGCCCTCCCGACCCGTCGGCCACTGTGTACTCTCGGTGTCCATGCGTCCACAAGACAAGACAGGGCTGAGCGGCCCCACAAGATATAGCTTATCTCGAAAGAGATACAGCTCAACAGTAAAGGCTATCTCGAAGGAGATACGGCTCAACATGAAATGCAACATGCATCATAAAACGTGACATAATAGCATGCATCATATGACATATATCAATGCACCACATAATCATGCAACACATATAAGGATGTATACTCGACCAGGATATCTCGGATAGTACTTTCGTACCTCTATCACAGCAAGCCTAGCCTTACGCAACACCGCTAATCAGGTCTAGAACAAGCCTACGCATCAAAAGCATACCCAATGAACAATACTACCATGCTCGACTAGCAAAACCAGTAATACCAAAGGTTTAGGGTTTACCTTCGTCCGTCGACAGCCCTTTGATGTCGATTGCCTCGTAACTCAGGCGTCGCTACGCTACCAATCCTGGCAGCTCTTGGCTATCGCTCGACCGACAACTAACCCTAGAAACCTTCCAAACCTCTCAAATATGAGACACAACTCAAGAATTTGCAATGCAAAATGAGGAAATCCGAGCACTATTTATAGGCTATGTTCGGATCCACCGAACCTACTTCGGAACGTCCGAACTCCTACGTGTCCATCGGCTCTTGACACCTCATGATCGGATCCACCGAACCTACACTTCGGATCATCCGAACTTGCATGTAAACTGACGTGTCGATCAACTCTTGACACCTCATGATCGGATCCACCGAACCCACTTCGGATCGTCCGAACTCTTCGGTGCTACCGAACCATCTTCGGTCCGTCCGATCATGACCACGGTCAAAATTACACATTAAACCTTCTTAATCACCATTAATCCGTTAATTACCCAATTTGGAATTCGGGCTACTACATTCTCCCCCCCTTAAAAGATTTCGTCCTCGAAATCAGGCTTAAAGGATGAACAAAACGAAATAACAACATCGTTATTACATCTCAATTGTTGTTGAATACAACTGATATTTCGATTACAACTGAAAACACAAACATAAACAAAGTAAAACTCAAAAGAGCTCTGGATGCTCCGAACGCATACGACTCTCTAGCTCCCAAGTGGCTTCTTCAGTGCCTCTGCGCTGCCACTGAACTAAGACAAGAGGAATGATCTTATTCCGCAACACCTTGTCTTTGCGATCGAGGATCCGCACCGGTCGTTCCACGTAAGACAAATCTGAATTTAGTTGAACTTCAGAGGGATGCAAAATGTGAGACTCATCTGCTACGTATCGTCTCAACAAAGATACGTGGAACACATCATGAATACTTGATAGGTACGGCGGCAAAGCAAGTCTGTAAGCCAAATCTCCCACGCTTTCCAATATTTCAAATGGACCAATAAATCTCGGAGACAGCTTACCCTTGAGACCAAATCTCAAAATCCTGCGAAAAGGCGAAACTCGGAGAAACACTTTCTCACCTGGCTGAAAATAAAGAGGTCGCCGCTTGGTGTTCGCATAACTAGCCTGTCGGTCCTGAGCGATCTTAATCCGTTTCTTGATTATTGCAACCTTATCAATAGCTTGCTGGACTAACTCCGGTCCCTCAACATGTCGTTCCCCAACTTCATCCCAAAATAATGGAGTACGACAACGTCGCCCATACAACGCCTCAAATGGTGCCATACCAATACTACGATGATAGCTGTTGTTGTACGCGAACTCAATCAAAGGCAAATGATCCTGCCAAGCGGTTCCGAAATCCATCACACAAGCTCGCATCATATCCTCAAGTGTACGGATAGTCCTCTCCGTCTGACCGTCGGTCTCTGGATGATAAGCTGTACTTAAACTTAGGGACGTACCCAATACTGCCTGGAAACTACCCCAAAATCGTGAGGTAAAACGAGGATCTCTGTCACTGACAATACTAACTGGCACCCCATGCAAACGTACAATCTCTTGAATGTACAATCGAGCCATACGATCGAAAGTGAAATCACGGTTATATGGCAGAAAATGAGCAGACTTGGTGAGTCGATCCACCACTACCCAAATAGCATCACTATTCCTCGAAGACAATGGTAAGTGAGTAATGAAGTCCATCGCGATATGCTCCCACTTCCATTCGGGAATAGGTAAGTTCAACAATAATCCTCCCGGTCGACGGTGCTCTGCCTTAACCTGCTGACAAACAAGACACTTGGAAACAAACTGATAAACGCTGCGCTTCATCCCTTTCCACCAAAATCGTGTCCTCAAATCTTTATACATCTTGTTGCTTCCCGGATGGACACTCAACTTGCTTCGATGAGCCTGAGCCAAGATTTCTTCCCTCAAAGTATCATCCTCTGGTACCACAACCCGATTAGACAAACACAGAAGACCATTAGACTGATAATGGAAATTGCTATCTCCACCAACCAATCGGGCTAATCTCTGAGTCTTGAGATCAGACATCTGTGCATCTCGAATCCGAGCGAACAAAGCTGGCTCAGATAAAATGGTAGCAACACGAATGCTCTCCATACCTTTCCGATGTTTGAAATTAAATCCCAATGAACAACAATCCTGGATAGTACTAATCATAGCACTGGTCTGAAGTGCAGAGATTCTCACCTTGCGACTAAGAGCATCGGCTGTGAGATTCG
The DNA here is from genome assembly GCF_022965805.1 of Primulina eburnea. NCBI lineage: Eukaryota > Viridiplantae > Streptophyta > Magnoliopsida > Lamiales > Gesneriaceae > Primulina > Primulina eburnea. The sequence continues at coordinate 25,622,419 of NC_133113.1, forward strand.
CAGAACCTGGATGGTATTTGATCTCGCAATCATAATCTTTAAGTAGATCCATCCAACGACGTTGTCTCATGTTCAACTCAGCCTGAGTGAACAGATACTTCAGACTCTTATGATCAGTAAAAATTTCAAACTTAACTCCGTACAAGTAATGACGCCAGATTTTCAGCGCGAACACAATAGCAGCTAATTCTAGATCATGAATAGGGTACTTCTCCTCGTGAGGTTTTAACTGCCTGGATGCGTAAGCGATCACATGATCATTCTGCGTCAACACACACCCTAAGCCTTGAAAAGAAGCATCGGTGTAAACACTGAAACCATCAGATCCTGACGGTAACGTCAAAACAGGTGCAGAAGTCAGAAGTCGACGAAGCTCTCTGAAACTATCTTCGCACTCAGATGACCACTCAAATGGAACATCCTTCCGAGTAAGTTGCGTCAAGGGTCTAGCTACCTGAGAGAAATTCACGATGAAGCGACGATAATACCCTGCCAGACCTAGAAAACTACGGATCTCAGCCACCGTCGTAGGACGTGACCAATTCAGCACTGCCTCAATCTTGCTGGGATCCACAGAAATTCCTTCCTTGGAAATCACATGACCAAGGAATACTACACGATCAATCCAGAACTTGCACTTACTCAGCTTAGCATACAATTGCTTCTCGCGAAGAATCTGCAACACAATCTTCAAGTGCTGAATATGCTCTTCCACACTGTGAGAATAAATCAAGATATCGTCGATAAAAACCACAACAAACTGATCTAGAAAATCCCGAAAGACTCGATTCATCAGATCCATGAACACTGCTGGCGCATTCGTCATTCCAAATGGCATAACTAGAAACTCGTAATGCCCATATCGAGTACGAAATGCAGTCTTGGAAATATCATCATCTCTAACTCTCATCTGATGATAACCCGATCGCAAGTCAATCTTGGAGTAAACAGAGGTACCCTGAAGCTGATCGAACAAATCATCGATACGAGGTAATGGATACTTGTTTTTGATCGTCACACGATTCAGCTGGCGATAATCAATGCACAATCGCATAGATCCATCTTTCTTCTTGACAAACAATACTGGAGCTCCCCAAGGTGAAACACTCGGGCGAATATAACCTTTATCAAGAAGATCCTGTAATTGCTGCTTCAATTCTCTCATCTCTGACGGAGCAAGACGATAGGGGGCACGAGAAATCGGTGCAGTCCCTGGCATTAACTCAATGCCAAATTCCACCTCTCTAACCGGAGGAAAACCAGGAATCTCATCTGGGAAGACATCAGGAAATTCACAAACCACTGGAATATCCTCTATACCAACACTACCTGTGGACGAATCAATCGCATAGATGAGGTAGCCTTCCCCGCCCGACTCTAAAGCACGACAGGCTTTCAGAGCAGATACCACTGGCATCGGAGGTCGCGCTCCCTCACCATAGAAAAACCAACTAGAGCTCTCAGTCGTACGAAACTGAACAAGCTTCTGGTAACAATCCACGGTAGCTCGGTAGGTAGTCAATAGGTCTATACCTAGAATACAATCAAAATCTTCCATCTCCAAGATCATAAGATTCGCAATCAATTCGTTACCCTCAAAATCTAAGGGACAACCCATCACTAGACGCTTTGCTAACACCGAATGACCCATCGGGGTAGAAACGGAAAGAATGACGTCTAGAGAAACATATGGTAACTTATGACGCTTAACAAATCGTGCAGAAATGAATGAATGTGATGCTCCGGTATCAATAAGAACAAAAGCAGGAATACCGCATAAACGAAAAGTACCTGCTATGACTCTCTCCGTTTCATCTGCAGCCTGATCCTGGTTCAGCGCAAAAACCTGACCTTGGGCACGAGGTCGAAGATTTGAACTACCCACTGCCTGACCCTGCCTCCTCTGCTGAACAGTCGTCTGAGATCCGGAACCAGATCCTGCTCCACCTCGCAACTGAGGACAATTCTTCTTGAGATGACCCATCTCTCCGCACTGAAAACAAGCTCCCGCGGCTGATCGGCATTGCTCCGATGGATGGTTCTTCCCACAATGCACACAAGAAACCTTCTTCTTACCAAAGCGGAAAACACCGCTAGACCGTGATCCAGATCCAGAAGAAGAAGAACCAGATTTCTTGAAAGACTGAGATCGAGGGCTCAAAGTACTCGAAGGTCTAAAAGAAAGAATAGCCCTACCACGCTGGATACTGATCTCTGCCTGGCGACACCGGTTCACTAACCCATCATAAGAAGTAGGATTATCACAGACAGTGACTCGATCAAAAATCTCCTGGTTAAGACCCTGGAGGAAATGGTCATACTTGGCCTCAGAACTGCCACTGATATGAGGGGCAAAGGGTAACAACTCGAAGAACTTCTGCTGATATTCATCAACAGACATACTCCCCTGCTTAAGATTCAGGAGCTCAATCGTCTTTGCCTGGCGAAGGGCTGGAGGAAAATACAGCTGCATGAAAGCTGCACGGAAATCGGCCCAGATCACCCTACCCTGAGACTGGACTATCGGCGCAGAAGTCGATCGCCACCACTTGCGCGCACGGCCCTCGAGAAGAAAACTAAGGGTCTCCATCCTCTGCTCCTCGGTGCACTGGAATGCACGGAAACAACTCTCCATGCGCTCTAACCAATCCTCAGCATCATCGGGAGTCTCACCGCCGACTAAAGGCTTAGGCCCCATCTGAATGAAACGGTGCAAATCAAAACGCCTAGGACCATCCCGACGATGACGATGTTCACGATGACGCCTACGATCGTCCTGGTCACCCCAACGACCTACACTTCCCTGACTACTCTCATCACCAAAATGGTCAGCCATCGCTACAAGATAGAATGGGGAAAATGGTAAAATGGTCAACGAAAATCCCAAAACAGAATCTATATCCCAAAATCGTAAGCATGCTCTGATACCATAAATGTAGTGACCCGTTCCAGAATCACCTACTAATCAAGAACTAAGCATGCAACTAACTTAATTAATAATAATCAGAGATAATTGCGGAAAAGGCCAACAAACGATAGTTATACAACCCAATCGAAATCCAGAACAACTCGAACTAAAATGAAATATACGGTACAACCATATCGAAAAGAATAGTACTGAAAATTAAACCAACCAGCCACTCACTGTCCTCCTCCTGCTCTTCCTGAGCTGTCCAACCTGAGGCCTGCCCCGTGGGAATGGGGTGTCCAAGATAAACAAAACCGAGGACGTGAGCGATAAGAACGCCCAGTACAAAAGCATGAGTATACAAGCCTATATGAAATGCACATGCTATGATATGATACCAGGGTAGTCAAGAAACAGGAGTAACAAAGGATCTCAAAATGCTCAGTCTAGAGGCGCCAAGTGGATAGTGCCGCGCGGTACTCCTCTGGGTCACTGCATCCACTACAAGAACAGACGTGGACCAAAAATGTCCCGGATCACCGAAGCCCTCCCGACCCGTCGGCCACTGTGTACTCTCGGTGTCCATGCGTCCACAAGACAAGACAGGGCTGAGCGGCCCCACAAGATATAGCTTATCTCGAAAGAGATACAGCTCAACAGTAAAGGCTATCTCGAAGGAGATACGGCTCAACATGAAATGCAACATGCATCATAAAACGTGACATAATAGCATGCATCATATGACATATATCAATGCACCACATAATCATGCAACACATATAAGGATGTATACTCGACCAGGATATCTCGGATAGTACTTTCGTACCTCTATCACAGCAAGCCTAGCCTTACGCAACACCGCTAATCAGGTCTAGAACAAGCCTACGCATCAAAAGCATACCCAATGAACAATACTACCATGCTCGACTAGCAAAACCAGTAATACCAAAGGTTTAGGGTTTACCTTCGTCCGTCGACAGCCCTTTGATGTCGATTGCCTCGTAACTCAGGCGTCGCTACGCTACCAATCCTGGCAGCTCTTGGCTATCGCTCGACCGACAACTAACCCTAGAAACCTTCCAAACCTCTCAAATATGAGACACAACTCAAGAATTTGCAATGCAAAATGAGGAAATCCGAGCACTATTTATAGGCTATGTTCGGATCCACCGAACCTACTTCGGAACGTCCGAACTCCTACGTGTCCATCGGCTCTTGACACCTCATGATCGGATCCACCGAACCTACACTTCGGATCATCCGAACTTGCATGTAAACTGACGTGTCGATCAACTCTTGACACCTCATGATCGGATCCACCGAACCCACTTCGGATCGTCCGAACTCTTCGGTGCTACCGAACCATCTTCGGTCCGTCCGATCATGACCACGGTCAAAATTACACATTAAACCTTCTTAATCACCATTAATCCGTTAATTACCCAATTTGGAATTCGGGCTACTACAACACGGCCCAAAAACAGAACATGGCGCGCGTGAGTTGTCGCGTGCAGCGCTGTTTCTGAAGGCACTCGCGTCCCTTGGCTGTGATGGCATCTGGTTTTGGCTCAAACAATGTGTCTCTTGACTGAAATTGTGTCTCTTCAATGTATCCAATCTGGAAAGTCATGTCTCCTCTATACATCCACATCCATTGATCATCTATAAATAATCCCTCCCATCAAATTTCGAAGATTGCTGGAAAAATCACTACACTTGTTCTTGCAATTTTCTGCTATTTCTCATACCATCTTGCTGCATAATTTCGTCCAACACTTGAAGGTTATTGCATATATATTGTTCGCTGAAATCAAGACTTGTAGTGCTGCAAAGTCTTGACGTGAAGTCGTGGTATCTTGGGGACGATTGCCTGCAACGTATAGCACTTTATATACGGGCAATTTCGTCTTGCGGAGAAAGAACTTTCCTTGCCTCGACTTGATATTATTGCTGCTAATTGTTCGTGACTACTTGGTTCGTGAATCAAAGACATCTCCAGGGTAATACATTTTTATAACAATATATGGTTGTACTGGGTATTCAGATACATCGGATCGTTCTTGAGGTATTCTTGGATTATCTCAGAAAGGTTATATCGAGAAAGTTCACAAGCGATATGAGATGCAAGATTGTAAACCAACGGATACCCCTATGACTAAGGAAGACAAATTTAGTCTCAAACAATGCCCAAAGAATGATTTTGAGGAAAAGGAAATGCAGAAGATTTCCTATGCATCTGCAGTGGGGAGTCTGATGTATGATCAGCTTTGTACACGTCCAGATATTACGTATGTGACAGGAATGTTGGGACAATATTTAAGTAATCCGGGAGTGGAACATTAGAAAACACAAAACAGTCAAAAATGTTTTACGGTACTTACAGAGAACAAAAGATTACATGCTCATATATCGAAGGTTGGATAAGCTGGAGATAATTATGTATACTGACTACGATTTTGCTGGATGCCAAGACAGTATGAAATCTACGTTGGGCTACATCTATCTCATTGCTGGAGGTGCCATTTCCTGGAAGAGTGCTAAACAGTCACTTATAGTGTGGCGCCCCAAACCTCGCCACGTAATCATGCAACATGTGACGTCATATGCATAAAAAAATTTCTTTTCGACGACGTAATAATATAATGCATATACGACAAAAATAGTGCAATCACCACACTATCAACGTCAATGCAGCAGAAACAGTATAATAAATACACACATACAACTCAAATAAGACAATAAACTATATTGTCTCTATCTACTATCAACTACAGGACTGTTTGACTAGACACACCTAGTCCTTCACCACTATCCTGTCTCACGCATAGTCTTGTAACCTGCCCAACAGAAACAGCCCCCAAAGGGTGAGCATATACAACAATCATCATCGTAATACATAACAGTTATACTAACAACAACATAAGATATAACTGAAATGATAACAGAAATACCCCCTTTGCCGTTTCTGGACAATCAGCCATCAACAACCTCAACAACATCACAATGCAACAACATCGACGATACGTCGCACCCCAACACCGGCGACATCAATATCGTCGAACGAACAACAACATCGACGATACGTCGCACCCCAACACCGGCGACAGCAATATCGTCGAACGAACAACAACATCGACGATACGTCGCACCCCAACACCAGCGACAGCAATATCGTCGAACGAATAACATCAACGATACGTCGCACCCCAACTCCGGCGACAGCAATATCGTTGAACGAACAACATCAACGTGACAACATCAACGAGAAGTCTCCCAACAACGATAGTCAACAATATCAACAATAATAAACAACAACTATAATATCAAATTACCCAATTCCGGTGATTTATCATCGTTCAACGCAATAGTATTCATCAATACTAAACAATAACAACATATGCTCGTACGTCAACACGTACCTGATAATCGAGTATATATAAAATCTGGCTATTTCTTTGATCCCGAGGCTTGTGGTGTATCTAAATAATTCAACAATAATTATTTGATCATTGTCACCGTATCAACACAGTTATAACAGCCTCAATATACTACAATAAATAGCCTAACAACAATTAATTCAACAAAATATAAACTCGATTATAAATTCGTATTTTTCAACAATTTAATATTCTGATGTATTTAATTCACAATACTACCATCAAATACACCCTAATTAATTTAACATCAAATAATAGGCTATTTTACAACATCCGTCAAATTACGAAAACTTTATATCAACGTGTAGCCTATACTTCGTAGACTCCGAATATATAATCAGAATTAATAACAACTGACAAACAACTCTCCAATCTCAACCCAACGTTTAAAAATTCCTAATTAAAATAATTTAGGAATAATTCAAAATAACATCACTATAATTTTCTCTACTTCGTTAAAATCATACACTATTCAACAATCTTCAATTTCAGTATGATTTAACAATTTATCGGATTTATTCCAAAAATCGACGAATTTCTAACATCACCAAAACTACAAAATTTATACCTCAAATCGAAGACCTCGTATCAACGATCCCAGAATTGAAGTCGGTTCGTCGATTGGATAAATCAATAAGTCACAAAATCAGAAAGAAAATTTAAAACTGTATCTCCTTTTCTTCCTTCTCTCTACTGCCTCACGTATCTGTCTCCTTAATGAGTTCGGTGGAATTCATTTTGAATGAATTCCACCGACTCATTATATTTTCTTTTTTTTTTTAATATTATATTATATTATATTAATAAAATAATATAATATAATATAATATAATATTTAACATTTTAACACCGGTATATCTCTTTGGACCAGTCAAACGACCAAATTTTCCAAAACTCAAAACATGAAACTTTTACATCTTTGAGTTTTCTACGTTATATCCAAATTTCAAATCATTTGGACTTCATATGACCAACATATGTCATATTTCTCTCTTAAAAAAATGTTAATTATTTAGTACTCTCACATTACTAAATCAACAACTTGTGATATTACTTCAGGCATTACATTTCTACCCCCCTTAAATGAATTTCGACCCCGAAATTAATCAACAACAGTAATAACATGCATAAATAAAAGATACGTCATACCATCAGAATAAGTAGGGGTAGAGCTCCCTCATATGCCGCTCTGTCTCCCAAGTGGCCTCTTCGACACCTCTATGCTCCCACTGAACCTTCACCATCGGTATAATCTTACTACGAAGCTTCCGTTCAGATTGATCCAAAATACAAACTGGTCTCTCAACATAAGACACATCAGGATCTAACTGAACCTCAGAAATATCCAACACATGTGAAGGGTGTAGTAGCCCGAATTCCAAATTGGGTAATTAACGGATTAATGGTGATTAAGAAGGTTTAATGTGTAATTTTGACCATGGTCATGATCGGACGGACCGAAGATGGTTCGGTAGCACCGAAGAGTTCGGACGATCCGAAGTGGGTTCGGTGGATCCGATCATGAGGTGTCAAGAGTTGATCGACACGTCAGTTTGCATGCAAGTTCGGATGATCCGAAGTGTAGGTTCGGTGGATCCGATCATGAGGTGTCAAGAGCCGATGGACACGTGGGAGTTCGGACGTTCCGAAGTGGGTTCGGTGGATCCGAACATAGCCTATAAATAGTGCTCGGATTTCCTCATTTTGTATTGCAAATTCTTGAGTTGTGTCTCATATTTGAGAGGTTTGGAAGGTTTCTAGGGTAGTTGTCGGTCGAGCGATAGCCAAGAGCTGCCAGGATTGGTAGCGTAGCGACGCCTGAGTTACGAGGCAATCAACATCAAAGGGCTGTCGACGGACGAAGGTAAACCCTAAACCTTTGGTAGTACTGGTTTTGCTAGTCGAGCATGGTAGTATTGTTCATTGGGTATGCTTTTGATGCGTAGGCTTGTTCTAGACCTGATTAGCGGTGTTGCGTAAGGCTAGGCTTGCTGTGATAGAGGTACGAAAGTACTATCCGAGATATCCTGGTCGAGTATACATCCTTATATGTGTTGCATGATTATGTGGTGCATTGATATATGTCATATGATGCATGCTATTATGTCACGTTTTATGATGCATGTTGCATTTCATGTTGAGCCGTATCTCCTTCGAGATAGCCTTTACTGTTGAGCTGTATCTCTTTCGAGATAAGCTATATCTTGTGGGGCCGCTCAGCCCTGTCTTGTCTTGTGGACGCATGGACACCGAGAGTACACAGTGGCCGACGGGTCCGGAGGGCTTCGGTGATCCGGGACATTTTTGGTCCACGTCTGTTCTTGTAGTGGATGCAGTGACCCAGAGGAGTACCGCGCGGCACTATCCACTTGGCGCCTCTAGACTGAGCATTTTGAGATCCTTTGTTACTCCTGTTTCTTGACTACCCTGGTATCATATCATAGCATGTGCATTTCATATAGGCTTGTATACTCATGCTTTTGTACTGGGCGTTCTTATCGCTCACGTCCTCGGTTTTGTTTATCTTGGACACCCCATTCCCATGGGGCAGGCCTCAGGTTGGATGGCTCAGGAAGAGCAGGAGGAGGACAGTGAGTAGCTGGTTGGTTTAGTTTTCAGTACTATTCTATTCGATATGGTTGTACCGAATATATTTTGAGTTGTTCTGTTTTCGATTGGGTTGTATAACTATTGTCGTCGGCCATATTTCCGCTGTTATCTCTGATTATTATTAATTAAGTTAATTGCATGCTTAGTTCTTGATTAGTAGGTGATTCTGGAGCGGGTCACTACATTTATGGTATCAGAGCATGCTTACGATTTTGGGATATAGATTCTGTTTTGGGATTTTCGTTGACCATTTTACCATTTTCCCCATTCTATCTTGTAGCGATGGCTGACCACTTTGGTGATGAGAGTAGTCAGGGAAGTGTAGGTCGTTGGGGTGACCAGGACGATCGTAGGCGTCATCGTGAACATCGTCATCGTCGGGATGGTTCTAGGCGTTTTGATTTGCACCGTTTCATTCAGATGGGGCCTAAGCCTTTAGTCGGCGGTGAGACTCCCGATGATGCTGAGGATTGGTTAGAGCGCATGGAGAGTTGTTTCCGTGCATTCCAGTGCACCGAGGAGCAGAGGATGGAGACCCTTAGTTTTCTTCTCGAGGGCCGTGCGCGCAAGTGGTGGCGATCGACTTCTGCGCCGATAGTCCAGTCTCAGGGTAGGGTGACTTGGGCCGATTTCCGTGCAGCTTTCATGCAGCTGTATTTTCCTCCAGCCCTTCGCCAGGCAAAGACGATTGAGCTCCTGAATCTTAAGCAGGGGAGTATGTCTGTTGATGAATATCAGCAGAAGTTCTTCGAGTTGTTACCCTTTGCCCCTCATATCAGTGGCAGTTCTGAGGCCAAGTATGACCATTTCCTTCAGGGTCTTAACCAGGAGATTTTTGATCGAGTCACTGTCTGTGATAATCCTACTTCTTATGATGGGTTAGTGAACCGGTGTCGCCAGGCAGAGATCAGTCTCCAGCGTGGTAGGGCTATTCTTTCCTCTAGACCTCCGAGTACTTTGAGCCCTCGATCTCAGTCTTTCAAGAAATCTGGTTCTTCTTCTTCTGGATCTGGATCACGGTCTAGCGGTGTTTTCCGCTTTGGTAAGAAGAAGGTTTCTTGTGTGCATTGTGGGAAGAACCATCCATCGGAGCAATGCCGATCAGCCGCGGGAGCTTGTTTTCAGTGCGGAGAGATGGGTCATCTCAAGAAGAATTGTCCTCAGTTACGAGGTGGAGCAGGATCTGGTTCCGGATCTCAGACGACTGTTCAGCAGAGGAGGCAGGGTCAGGCAGTGGGTAGTTCAAATCTTCGACCTCGTGCCCAAGGTCAGGTTTTTGCGCTGAACCAGGATCAGGCTGCAGATGAAACGGAGAGAGTCATAGCAGGTACTTTTCGTTTATGCGGTATCCCTGCTTTTGTTCTTATTGATACCGGAGCATCACATTCATTCATTTCTGCACGATTTGTTAAGCGTCATAAGTTACCGTATGTTTCTCTAGACGTCATTCTTTCTGTTTCTACTCCGATGGGTCATTCGGTGTTAGCGAAGCGTCTAGTGATGGGTTGTCCCTTAGATTTTGAGGGTAACGAATTGATTGCGAATCTTATGATCCTGGAGATGGAAGATTTTGATTGTATTCTAGGTATAGACCTATTGACTACCTACCGAGCTACCGTGGATTGTTACCAGAAGCTTGTTCAGTTTCGTACGACTGAGAGCTCTAGTTGATTTTTCTATGGTGAGGGAGCGCGACCTCCGATGCCAGTGGTATCTACTCTGAAAGCCTGTCGTGCTTTAGAGTCGGGCGGGGAAGGCTACCTCATCTATGCGATTGATTCATCCACAGGTAGTGTTGGTATAGAGGATATTCCAGTGGTTTGTGAATTTCCTGATGTTTTCCCAGATGAGATTCCTGGTTTTCCTCCGGTTAGAGAGGTGGAATTTGGCATTGAGTTAATGCCAGGGACTGCACCGATTTCTCGTGCCCCCTATCGTCTTGCTCCGTCAGAGATGAGAGAATTGAAGCAGCAATTGCAGGATCTTCTTGATAAAGGTTATATTCGCCCGAGTGTTTCACCTTGGGGAGCTCCAGTCTTGTTTGTCAAGAAGAAAGATGGATCTATGCGATTGTGCATTGATTATCGCCAGCTGAATCGTGTGACGATCAAAAACAAGTATCCATTACCTCGTATCGATGATTTGTTCGATCAGCTTCAGGGTACCTCTGTTTACTCCAAGATTGACTTGCGATCGGGTTATCATCAGATGAGAGTTAGAGATGATGATATTTCCAAGACTGCATTTCGTACTCGATATGGGCATTACGAGTTTCTAGTTATGCCATTTGGATTGACGAATGCGCCAGCGGTGTTCATGGATCTGATGAATCGAGTCTTTCGGGATTTTCTAGATCAGTTTGTTGTGGTTTTCATCGACGATATCTTGATTTATTCTCACAGTGTGGAAGAGCATATCCAACACTTGATGATTGTGTTGCAGATTCTTCGCGAGAAGCAATTGTATGCTAAGCTGAGTAAGTGCGAGTTCTGGATTGATCGTGTAGTATTCCTTGGTCATGTGATTTCCAAGGAAGGAATTCTGTGGATCCCAGCAAGATCGAAGCAGTGCTGAATTGGTCACGTCCTACGACGGTGGCTGAGATCCGTAGTTTTCTAGGTCTGGCAGGGTATTATCGTCGCTTCATCGTGAATTTCTCTCAGGTAGCTAGACCATTGACGCAGCTTACTCGGAAGGATGTTCCATTTGAGTGGTCATCTGAGTGCGAAGATAGTTTCAGAGAGCTTCGTCGACTTCTGACTTCTGCACCTGTTTTGGTGTTACCGTCAGGATCTGATGGTTTCAGTGTTTACACCGATGCTTCTTTTCAAGGATTAGGGTGTGTGTTGACGCAGAATGGTCATGTGATCGCTTACGCATCCAGGCAGTTAAAACCTCACGAGGAGAAGTACCCTATTCATGATCTAGAATTAGCTGCTATTGTGTTTGCGCTAAAGATCTGGCGTCATTACTTGTACGGGGTTAAGTTTGAAATTTTTACTGATCATAAGAGTCTGAAGTATCTGTTCACTCAGGCTGAGTTGAACATGAGACAACGTCGTTGGATGGATCTACTTAAAGATTATGACTGCGAGATCAAATACCATCCAGGCTCTGCGAATCTCACAGCCGATGCTCTTAGTCGCAAGGTGAGAGTCTCTGCACTTCAGACCAGTGCTATGATTAGTACTATCCAGGATTGTTGTTCGTTGGGTTTTAATTTCAAACATCGGAAAGGTATGGAGAGCATTCGTGTTGCTACCATTTTATCTGAGCCAGCTTTGTTCGCTCGGATTCGAGATGCTCAGATGTCTGATCTCAAGACTCAAAGATTAGCTCGGTTGGTTGGTGGAGATAGCAATTTCCATTATCAGTCTAATGGTCTTCTGTGTTTGTCTAATCGGGTTGTGGTACCAGAGGATGATACTTTGAGGGAAGAGATCTTATCTCAGGCCCATCGAAGCAAGTTGAGTGTCCATCCAGGAAGCAACAAGATGTATAAAGATTTGAGGACACGATTTTGGTGGAAAGGGATGAAGCGCAGCGTTTATCAGTTTGTTTCCAAGTGTCTTGTTTGTCAGCAGGTTAAGGCAGAGCACCGTCGACCGGGAGGATTATTGTTGAACTTACCTATTCCCGAATGGAAGTGGGAGCATATCGCGATGGACTTCATTACTCACTTACCATTGTCTTCGAGGAATAGTGATGCTATTTGGGTAGTGGTGGATCGACTCACCAAGTCTGCTCATTTTCTGCCATATAACCGTGATTTCACTTTCGATCGTATGGCTCGATTGTACATTCAAGAGATTGTACGTTTGCATGGGGTGCCAGTTAGTATTGTCAGTGACAGAGATCCTCGTTTTACCTCACGATTTTGGGGTAGTTTCCAGGCGGTATTGGGTACGTCCCTAAGTTTAAGTACAGCTTATCATCCAGAGACCGACGGTCAGACGGAGAGGACTATCCGTACACTTGAGGATATGATGCGAGCTTGTGTGATGGATTTCGGAACCGCTTGGCAGGATCATTTGCCTTTGATTGAGTTCGCGTACAACAACAGCTATCATCGTAGTATTGGTATGGCACCATTTGAGGCGTTGTATGGGCGACGTTGTCGTACTCCATTATTTTGGGATGAAGTTGGGGAACGACATGTTGAGGGACCGGAGTTAGTCCAGCAGGCTATTGATAAGGTTGCAATAATCAAGAAGCGGATTAAGATCGCTCAGGATCGACAGGCTAGTTATGCGAACACCAAACGTCGACCTCTTTATTTTCAGCCAGGTGAGAAAGTGTTTCTCCGAGTTTCGCCTTTTCGCAGGATTTTGAGATTTGGTCTCAAGGGTAAGCTGTCTCCGAGATTTATTGGTCCATTTGAAATATTGGAAAGCGTGGGAGATTTGGCTTACAGACTTGCATTGCCGCCGTACCTATCAAGTATTCATGATGTGTTCCACGTATCTTTGTTGAGACGATACATAGCAGATGAGTCTCACATCTTGCATCCCTCTGAAGTTCAACTAAATTCGGATTTGTCTTACGTGGAACGACCAGTGCGGATTCTCGATCGCAAAGACAAGGTATTGCGGAATAAGATCATTCCTCTTGTCTTAGTTCAGTGGCAGCGCAGAGGCACTGAAGAAGCCACTTGGGAGTTAGAAAGTCGTATGCGTTCGGAGCATCCAGAGCTCTTTTGAGTTGTACTATGGTTGTAATTTGGAGGTGTGTGTGTTTTTCCGTTGTAATCCAAATATCAGTTGTGTTCAACAACAAATTGAGTTATAATAACAATGTTGTTATTTCAGTTTTTGTTCATCCTATAAACTTGATTTCGAGGACGAAATCTTTTTAAGGGGGGGAGAATGTAGTAGCCCGAATTCCAAATTGGGTAATTAACGGATTAATGGTGATTAAGAAGGTTTAATGTGTAATTTTGACCATGGTCATGATCGGACGGACCGAAGATGGTTCGGTAGCACCGAAGAGTTCGGACGATCCGAAGTGGGTTCGGTGGATCCGATCATGAGGTGTTAAGAGTTGATCGACACGTCAGTTTGCATGCAAGTTCTGATGATCCGAAGTGTAGGTTCGGTGGATCCGATCATGAGGTGTCAAGAGCCGATGGACACGTGGGAGTTCGGACGTTCCGAAGTGGGTTCGGTGGATCCGAACATAGCCTATAAATAGTGCTCGGATTTCCTCATTTTGTATTGCAAATTCTTGAGTTGTGTCTCATATTTGAGAGGTTTGGAAGGTTTCTAGGGTAGTTGTCGGTCGAGCGATAGCCAAGAGCTGCCAGGATTGGTAGCGTAGCGACGCCTGAGTTACGAGGCAATCAACATCAAAGGGCTGTCGACGGACGAAGGTAAACCCTAAACCTTTGGTAGTACTGGTTTTGCTAGTCGAGCATGGTAGTATTGTTCATTGGGTATGCTTTTGATGCGTAGGCTTGTTCTAGACCTGATTAGCGGTGTTGCGTAAGGCTAGGCTTGCTGTGATAGAGGTACGAAAGTACTATCCGAGATATCCTGGTCGAGTATACATCCTTATATGTGTTGCATGATTATGTGGTGCATTGATATATGTCATATGATGCATGCTATTATGTCACGTTTTATGATGCATGTTGCATTTCATGTTGAGCCGTATCTCCTTCGAGATAGCCTTTACTGTTGAGCTGTATCTCTTTCGAGATAAGCTATATCTTGTGGGGCCGCTCAGCCCTGTCTTGTCTTGTGGACGCATGGACACCGAGAGTACACAGTGGCCGACGGGTCCGGAGGGCTTCGGTGATCCGGGACATTTTTGGTCCACGTCTGTTCTTGTAGTGGATGCAGTGACCCAGAGGAGTACCGCGCGGCACTATCCACTTGGCGCCTCTAGACTGAGCATTTTGAGATCCTTTGTTACTCCTGTTTCTTGACTACCCTGGTATCATATCATAGCATGTGCATTTCATATAGGCTTGTATACTCATGCTTTTGTACTGGGCGTTCTTATCGCTCACGTCCTCGGTTTTGTTTATCTTGGACACCCCATTCCCATGGGGCAGGCCTCAGGTTGGATGGCTCAGGAAGAGCAGGAGGAGGACAGTGAGTAGCTGGTTGGTTTAGTTTTCAGTACTATTCTATTCGATATGGTTGTACCGAATATATTTTGAGTTGTTCTGTTTTCGATTGGGTTGTATAACTATTGTCGTCGGCCATATTTCCGCTGTTATCTCTGATTATTATTAATTAAGTTAATTGCATGCTTAGTTCTTGATTAGTAGGTGATTCTGGAGCGGGTCACTACAAAGGGTCAGGCTCATACTTCCGCAACATCGACACATGGAATACGTCATGAATACCAGATAAAGATGGAGGTAGAGCCAATCGATAAGCCAACGTGCCTATCCGCTGTAATATCTCATATGGGCCAACATACCTCGGTGCCAACTTTCCTTTCATGCCAAATCGCACTGTGCCACGAAAAGAAGAAACTTTCAAAAATACTCGATCGCCCTGCTGAAACTCTAAAGGTCTTCGTCTTTTATTGGCATAGGCGGCCTGTCTATCTTGAGCTGCTTTCAATCGTTGCTGTATCACCTTCACTTTCTGTTCCATCTCATGAATCATATCAGGACCTGTGACTGCAGCTCGATCAACATCATCCCAGTATAACGGAGATCTACAACGTCTCCCATACAATGCCTCAAATGGAGCCATCTGAATACTACTCTGATAACTATTGTTATACGCAAACTCCACCAATGGAATAGATGACTGCCAACCAGATTTAAAATCCATAACATAAGCACGCAACATATCCTCCAGCGTCTGAATAGTACGCTCAGTCTGACCATCTGTCTGAGGATGATAAGCTGTACTCAATCTCAACTCTGTCCCCATCGCAGTCTGCAATCCTTCCCAAAAATGAGAAGTAAATCGAGGATCTCTATCAGAAATAATAGACACTGGAATCCCATGCAACCGTACGATCTCTCGTATATAAAACTGTGCCATCGTCAAGTACGTACTACTCATGCTATAGGGTATAAAATGTGCAACTTTCGTCAATCGATCAACAATCACCCAAATAGCATCAATAGTTCCAGTGCTTCTTGGCAAATGAGTCACAAAATCCATCGATATGTGCTCCCATTTCCAAGTCGGTACTTCTAAACTTCTCAATTCACCTCCGGGCCTTCTCCTCTCAGCTTTGATCTGTTGACAATTGAGACATCGACGTACAAAATCAATCACATCACGTTTCATTCCCTTCCACCAAAACTGAGAACGTAGATCCTTATACATCTTCTTGCCACCAGGGTGGATAGAATATCGACTACAATGTGCACGCCGCAATAGGCCCTGGCGCAACTCAGATATATCAGGAACTACCCATCTATCATTCATCCTCAAACTGCCATCATCAGCCACTCTAAAACGAGTATCTTGTTTCTGAGACACTAACTCCCTCCATCGCTGAACTCTCTCATCTGTCATCTGTGCATCACGAATACAACCATATATATCAGGTTCAGCTAATAAGGTAGATACCTGGATAGGAGTCGTCGAGATATCAAAATCATATCCCAAGGAACAACAAGACATCATCATAGCTGATAAGCGACTGACATCCTCTGCAGTACAACTCACTTTACGGCTCAATGCATCAGCTGTAAGATTGGCTCGACCAGGATGATATTCAATCTCACAATCATAATCCTTCAGCAAATCTAACCATCGCCTCTGTCTCATATTCAACTTTGTCTGAGTAAACAAAAATCTCAAGCTCTTATGATCAGTATAAATCGTAAACGAGGTACCATATAGATAGTGTCGCCATATCTTCAAGGCAAAGATAATGGCTGCCAACTCCAAGTCGTGTACATGGTACCTTGTTTCGTGTGGTTTCAGCTGTCTCGAGGCATATGCTACAACGTGTCGATCCTGCATCAAAACACATCCCAAACCATGTAATGATGCATCAGTATAAACAACAAACCTCTCATTTTCTGTAGGGATTGATAACACCGGTGCAGTCGTCAGTCGGTGTTTCAACTCCTGAAAACTCCTCTCACATGCTTCAGACCACTGAAATCGCACACCTTTCTGGGTCAACTGTGTCAAAGGTCTAGCAATCTTTGAAAATCCCTCGATAAATCGAAGATAATAACCTGCTAAACCCAAGAAACTACGAATCTCAGGTACAGATGTAGGTGAAGACCACTGTAACACGGCTTCGACCTTCGTTGGATCAACAGAAATCCCATCTCTCGATATAACATGACCCAAGAAGACCACTCGATCCAACCAAAACTCACACTTACTGAGTTTCGCATACAACTGTCTATCTCGCAACACCTGTAACACTGAACGCAAGTGCCCTGCATGCTCAGCCTCACTCCTGGAATATATCAATATATCATCAATAAATACAATAACAAATCGATCGAGATAAGGCTGAAATACCCTATTCATCAAACTCATGAACACAGCTGGAGCATTCGTCAACCCAAACTGCATAACTAAAAACTCGTAATGCCCATATCTGGTCCTGAATGCTGTCTTCTGAATATCCTCCTCTCTAACCCGTATCTGATGATATCCTGACCTCAAATCAATCTTCGAATATACCGAGGTTCCCTGTAACTGATCAAACAAATCATCAATACGAGGGAGGGGATATTTATTCTTAATCGTTACCTTATTCAGCTGTCGATAGTCAATACAACGCCGCATCGTTCCATCTTTCTTTCTCACAAATAAGACTGGTGCACCCCAAGGCGATACACTAGGGCGAATGTATCCCTTGTCCAGCAAGTCCTACAACTGGGCTTTCAACTCTCTCAACTCTGCTGGTGCCATTCTGTAAGGAGTACGAGAAATAGGGGAAGTACCTGGCATCAACTCGATTCCAAACTCCACCTCACGGGCTGGTGGGAAGCCTGGAATCTCATCAGGAAATACATCGGCAAACTCAGCAACTATAGGTATGTCCTCTATTCCCACCTCTTTCTTCTTCTCTGTCACATCTACAGCATAAATAAGATAACCCTCATGCCCATGCTCCAATAACCGAGACATCCGGATGGCAGATACCAACGGAACACGGGGACGAGAACCCTTCCCATAAAATGTCCAACGTTCTTTCTCATCTGTATAAAAATATACCACCCGCTGATAAAAATCAACTGTCGCACAATATCTCCTCAGCACATTAATTCCCACAATACAATCAAAATCAGTCATCTCTAGAATAATCATATCAGATCTCAGCTCATAGCCCTCATAAGAAATAATGCCATCTGATATCATAGATACAACTGATATATCAACTCCAGAAGGTGTCGAAACAGAAAGAGGCATAGACAATGGAGACGAGCGCATATGATGCTCAACCACAAACCTCTTCGATATGAAAGTATGCGAGGCACCAGTATCAATAAGAATATAAGCAGGATAAGAACATAAATAACACTTACCCGCTATCATCTCCTCTCGTGCCTCCTCTGCCTGCTCTCGTGTCAAAGCATACACCTGTGCCTGAGACGGACCAGCTCCCTGCATACGTGGCTGTCCTCCAGAAGGTCGTGGTGTAAACTGCTGAGGCTGTCGTCCTCCTCTCTCTGAGGATCTACCTCTAGCACTCCTAGGCTCTCGCTGCCCCTCACGACTAGGACACTGTCTCGCCAGATGACCAACACCGCCACACTCAAAACAGGTGATCTCGGTCTGTGTACAATCTCTGATCAGATGAGGTCCCCCACAACGAAAACATCTCACTTCTCTGGACTCTCCTCTTTGCCCCTGAACAGACTGAGAACTGCCCCCACGACTCTCAACACGTCGTGAATCAAATCGACGCTTCCCAGATGATGCTGAAGAAGAAGATGAACCCTTCTGATATTTAAAAGACTGTCCCTGCGGTCGCAATGACTCCCTAGTCGGCTCTGATAATCGTCCTTGAGCCCCATACTCCTGCATAACCAACTCAGCCATCTCTGCCCTCGTCACTGCATCCTCAAATGATATCGGGTTATTTGATTGCACACGATCAAATAACTCTAACTTCAACCCTTTCAAGAAATGTCTCATCTTAGCATGAACATTCGTAGCAACATGTGGCACATATTTCAACAATGCAGAATATCGAGTCTCATACTCAGCAACAGACATACTACCCTGTCTCAAATCCTCAAATTCTTTCTCTTTCTTTTGTCTGGCTGCTATAGAAAAATATTTATCAAGAAAACGAGATCGAAACACATCCCAATCAACAGTACGGCCCTGAGCTCTCAATCCGGCCTCAGTCGTCTGCCACCACAATAATACATTCCGCGAAAGCTGAAATGTAGCCAATCGTAACCAAGCAGACCTAGCACACGGTGCGGTCACAAATATCTGCTCTATCCTCTCAATCCACTCCTCTGCTCGCTCACCAGTCTCAGAACTATCAAATCTCGGCGGAAAATAACTGCTGAACTGTACCAAAGTCAACTCACCAGGTAATAAAGGCTGATCTGCAGGTGCCTGTCCCATAGGAGGAGGTGGCAATGGATTCATCTGTCCAAACCCACTGTCAACCTCATCTCTTTCCTCGTGTGGATGTACCTGTTCTCTAGCTGCCATCACTGGAAATCAAATTGTTAATCATAACATTTAACAATTACAATCCAGTAATCATCATCACACATTTCGCACGAAAGCACATGCAACTAAAGAACAATCAATCACATCGAGAAATAATCAATAACAAGTCAAATGCACAGACATACGCAGATAATATCGCCATCCAACTCCCTCATCACAAACCCAACTCCTAACCATCCCAGACATCTAACATATGCTCTGATACCACCAAATGTGGCACCCCAAACCTCGCCACGTAATCATGCAACATGTGACGTCATATGCATAAAAAAATTTCTTTTCGACGACGTAATAATATAATGCATATACGACAAAAATAGTGCAATCACCACACTATCAACGTCAATGCAGCAGAAACAGTATAATAAATACACACATACAACTCAAATAAGACAATAAACTATATTGTCTCTATATACTATCAACTACAGGACTGTTTGACTAGACACACCTAGTCCTTCACCACTATCCTGTCTCACGCATAGTCTTGTAACCTGCCCAACAGAAACAGCCCCCAAAGGGTGAGCATATACAACAATCATCATCGTAATACATAACAGTTATACTAACAACAACATAAGATATAACTGAAATGATAACAGAAATACCCCCTTTGCCGTTTCTGGACAATCAGCCATCAACAACCTCAACAACATCACAATGCAACAACATCGACGATACGTCGCACCCCAACACCGGCGACAGCAATATCGTCGAACGAACAACAACATCGACGATACGTCGCACCCCAACACCGGCGACAGCAATATCGTCGAACGAACAACAACATCGACGATACGTCGCACCCCAACACCGGCGACAGCAATATCGTCGAACACATAACATCAACGATACGTCGCACCCCAACTCCGGCGACAGCAATATCGTTGAACGAACAACATCAACGTGATAACATCAACGAGAAGTCTCCCAACAACGATAGTCAACAATATCAACAATAATAAACAACAACTATAATATCAAATCACCCAATTCCGGTGATTTATCATCGTTCAACGCAATAGTATTCATCAATACTAAACAATAACAACATATGCTCGTACGTCAACACGTACCTGATAATCGAGTATATATAAAATCTGGCTATTTCTTTGATCCCGAGGCTTGTGGTGTATCTAAATAATTCAACAATAATTATTAGATCATTGTCACCGTATCAACACAGTTATAACAGCCTCAATATACTACAATAAATAGCCCAACAACAATTAATTCAACAAAATATAAAACTCGATTATAAATTCGTATTTTTCAACAATTTAATATTCTGATGTATTTAATTCACAATACTACCATCAAATACACCCTAATTAATTTAACATCAAATAATAGGCTATTTTACAACATCCGTCAAATTACGAAAACTTTATATCAACGTGTAGCCTATACTTCGTAGACTCCGAATATATAATCAGAATTAATAACAACTGACAAACAACTCTCCAATCTCAACCCAACGTTTAAAAATTCCTAATTAAAATAATTTAGGAATAATTCAAAATAACATCTCTATAATTTTCTCTACTTCGTTAAAATCATACACTATTCAACAATCTTCAATTTCAGTATGATTTAACAATTTATCGGATTTATTCCAAAAATCGACGAATTTCTAACATCACCAAAACTACAAAATTTATACCTCAAATCGAAGACCTCGTATCAACGATCCCAGAATTGAAGTCGGTTCGTCGATTGGATAAATCAATAAGTCACAAAATCAGAAAGAAAATTTAAAACTGTATCTCCTTTTCTTCCTTCTCTCTACTGCCTCACGTATCTGTCTCCTTAATGAGTTCGGTGGAATTCATTTTGAATGAATTCCACCGACTCATTATATTTTCTTTTTTTTTTATTTTTTTAATATTATATTATATTATATTAATAAAATAATATAATATAATATATAATATAATATATATAATATTTAACATTTTAATACCGGTATATCTCTTTGGACCAGTCAAACGACCAAATTTTCCAAAACTCAAAACATGAAACTTTTACATCTTTGAGTTTTCTACGTTATATCCAAATTTCAAATCATTTGGACTTCATATGACCAACATATGTCATATTTCTCTCTTAAAAAAATGTTAATTATTTAGTACTCTCACATTACTAAATCAACAACTTGTGATATTACTTCAGGCATTACATATAGTCTCTTCCACCATGGCAGCTGAGTTTGTAGCGTGTTATGAGGCATCCAATCATAGAATATGGCTGCAAAATTTTGTCACGGGACTGCACATTATTGATGGCATCGAAAGGCCACTAAGATTACATTGTGACAATAAATCAGCGGTTATATATTCCAATAACAACAGGAGCTCGACGAATTCAAAACACATTGACATCAAGTTTCTGGTTGTTAAAAAAAGAATTCAGAGTGGAAAGTTGTTTATTGAGCATATTGGTACAAACTCCATGGTTGTGGATCCGCTTACTATGGGACTACCACCCAAACAATTTCATGAGCACATTGCTAGTATGGGTGTTATGTCAATCGATGAAATTCAGTTTTAGTGGGAGTTTGTTATTTTAAATACTTTTCAGTTGTAGACATTTTCAGTTACGGTTATGTAATTTTATTTTCTGCACAAATAAATTTCAAGTTAAGTCACACTTTGATTATGGTTTAAAGTTTGATCTCAATAAGGTTAAGGGATGACCAATTGGAAATATGTATGTTACGGTCACATTGCATTAAAATTCCATGCTACACATCCACTTCATGATCCATGTCATTCAGTTGTGTTGGCATATGTGACCATTGATGGGTCCAACTACCTTGAATATAGCGAAGACTGCTTTGATCCTATGTTGATGTGATTGATAGACCAGATTGGTTATAGATACATTTCGGAATGACAACAATTTTGAGCTCATAAGGTTATTTTTACAAACATAATTATAAGGTTGCACATATATCCCAAGTGGGAGATTGTTGGATCAATTTTATTTATATGAGCTTATATATGAATAATTATGTGTTATAGGTTGTTTATTAAGTTAAGCCCAATATAAAGTGATCAACTAAGGTTTCGAGTTATTGAGCTTTAATGTATCTAATAGGTTGTGAGCCTTTAATGTGTAGAGGCATAAGTGTAATTTCTGTTTTTATGATTGGCTAAAACAAAAATATCAGAAGATAATGATAAATATTATCTATATATATGGGTCATGATCCCCAGTTCTCGCGTTATCACGTTCCATATTCTCTCCCCATTAAGAAAATAGCTTGAAGAGAAACTAAATGATTCTATTAAGAAAAGAGCGCGTAAATATGGAAGATCAAGGCACATTTTGAAGAATTTAGAAATATGGCTTCAGGTATGCTTCCACTTAAGTTTTCAAGTCAAATTCTTAATGATTTAGCATGATTGATTCTGCGGTTTAGGGATTATATATATATATATATATATATATATATATATATATATATATATATATATATATATATATATATATATATATATATATCGAATCTTTATCTGTGACACGGGTCAATCCTACCGATATTCACAATAAAAACTAATACTCTTAGTAAAAAAAAAGTAATACTTTTTAATGAATGACCCAAATAAGATATTTGTCTCACAAAATACGGCCACTGAGACCGTCTTACACAAGTTTTTGTCGAAATTAAAGACTAATTACAAATTAACATGCCATTAAATGTAATATATAGCAATCTTATTCTAAACGCGATGATTTGGAAATATAAAAACTAAAAGACTGAAGATAGAAGTTAAATAAATTCCATAAACTAAAATTGAGAGCAAAGAGATAAATATCAAAATCCCATATGAAATATATAATTATTTCATATGATGATAAGTATGAAAAATAATCATGAAAAATCATCAGTCCAGATCACATCATTGAATAATGGGGTTTGTTCGACACTACCGCCCCAACCCATTCATTTTTTTACACGTGTCATTAGTATTTTAATATTTTTGTTACAACAAAAGTAAACCGTGGTTAACATTTATGAAGGAAACCACCTCTCTCAAAACTCAACCAGACTCCCCCGTGAAATTTTTGAAATATTTGAGACAACCTCTCTCAGAAATTTCAAGAAAGCCCTCTCTCCACAAAACGACAAAACGAACGGCAGAGTCATAAAATCAAAGCAAGCTGTCTCTCCACCAAAAAAACTCACTTCCCTTTCGTTTTTTCCAGTCGACGGAATCAGCCAAGGTGAGAATTTTCTTTGCCACTGTACAATTTTTTTTAATTTATAATGTAGATGTTTGTGTTTGTTTGAAGAAATTTGGGATTTGTTACGCTCATGTCTGCTGAAAATTTGGGATTTGTTACGCTCTGTTTCTGCATTTACATATGGGCTTTTCGAATTTATGTGGAAGGTTCAAGAGCTTTGGCGTCGAGCCATTTTTATTGAGTTGGATCAATTAGGTATTACTTTTGCCTTCTATTTTCCCTTAAAGATTTTTACTCTAAAGTACTGTTTGGTATAAAGGATGGGATGACCAAATTATTAAATGTAAGGTAATTTATGTAGTGTAAAAATTACACGTTGTTTGGTGTAAGGTTGAGTACTTGAGTGTGGGCTATGCGCAATGTTTATTTTATCATCTATGCGCAATGTTTATTTTATCATCCACATACCTAACAGAACTGAATGTGTATCTGCTTTGGTTAATACTTAATTTGTGTAGTGCTTGCAGTTTCATTTTTGCTTTGCTTACATTTGCGTGAAATTGATTAAAGAGGAATGAATTCTCCAACCTCAAAAAGGTTTTACGGCGAGAGTGCAGAAATGAATTCTGTATCAAGAAAGTTAATGTTAGATGTGAGCCCAAACAACTGGTGGTGCTTTAATGTTACTTGTGGTGAAACCTAAGCAAGAAGCCAAATAATTTACATGAACCTACGCAATGACGGATTCAACATTCTGCCCAAATAATTTACATGAACCTACGCAATGACGGATTCAACATTCTGCCCATTACTTATTGTGAATATTTATTTATAAGATGTTCATTTCATAAGATCTGAAATGTATGTTGTGACTCTCAATTTTTTTGTTGCAGGAAAAAAAATTACAATTTGGCATACCATTATTTTCGTTTATGGTGAGCGCCTTAGTTATTTTAAATTTTTTCCTGTTAATTATGACTTATTTAATGTTAACTTTTTAATGTTCTTTATTTATTTTTGTGATATAGGGGAAAACATATGTTGTTTTCGTTGGACGTAAACCTGGTGTATATGACACTTGGGAAGAGGCACAAAAACAAGTTAATAAATTTAGCGGTGCGTCTCACAGGTCATTCTCTTCTAGGGATGATGCAGTAAAAGCTTTTGGTTCGTATCTGGACAAACAAGTTGCAGCTTCTTCCTCTACTCCTAGTGTTGAAAGAACGTCGTACGCACCTTCTAGTGCAAGTGCAAATGCAAGTGCAAGTGTCACTCAAGCTGAGAAGATAGTTAAATTGGAAGTTGCACTTGCAAATTTAGTGGATATGACGGAGGAGTTGAAAAAACAAATTGAAGCTATGAAAATTAATAGTGATGATTAGGTTTTTTTTTGTCAATGTAATGTACTATTTATTTTCGCAGTAAAATGTTTGTTCTGTTGCCTCTAATATCGATTTATGTGCATTGGATTTGATCCATTTTTAATTAGCTGTAGTTTGTTGGTGTAGTAATCGTAGTTTTTTTGCATATTCTTGGCTTGTTTTAGCCGTCCTTGTTGCCTGCCCTGGAAGAGTTGTGGAATAAAATTCCAAATTTATAGTTGATTCATGTCCAAAAGATATTCCATAATGGCTTGAGAAGAAACCATTATATAACTTATTTATCAATTGAGAACCCAACATGTTAGGTCTATTTAAATATACAAAAAAAAGAAAGATACAGAATTAAATTTATCAATAACCAAGCAGGATTCCAAAATAGCCAACATGTTAGGTCTATTTAATTTATCCACGACAGGAAACATGATAAGAAACAAATGAGTTTAAGAGCTAATAGGTCTCTTATTTAAATTAATCCGAGCGTTATAACAGAAACAACCAACACAGCCTAGATTGCATGAGCACCGGTATGTCAAGCTTCACTTCATCCAAACTACTGGTGGTCGTGATAAGGGAATAAATTCATTTCACCACTTGTATACAAATTTGTATTACCTTCCTGCAAGAGACATAAAAATTATCGAATATTATAACGCATTGAAAAAAAAAACACAAGTTACCAATTTGAATGTTATAAAAATATACATAATATTGTTGGTAAAATTTTACAAAGTTCGAAAATTAGATGCTCAAAGACCACAGAAAATACAGGTAACGGATATGACAACAAGAAACAATTACCACGACAAGGAACTTATTCCTTACTTGTGATGATTGAGGACGCTGAAACTGATAAGGGAATAAATTCATTTCACCACTTGTATACAAATTTGTATTACCTTCCTGCAAGAGACATAAAAAATATCGAATATTATAACGCATTGAAAAAAAAAACACAAGTTACCAATTGATTTGAGTGCTGTACAAAATGTTGAGGAGGTAAAAATGGATTCTGCGAGAATGTTAAATTTAATTGTTGTTGGCATGGTATGTTGTTTATTTCCCGTGCGGTGGTGTCATCTTGTGAACTTTGTCCTTTTCTTTTGCCTCTTTTTCCACCTAGCACATCCAAAGAAGATGGTCATCTAACCGCATAATTAGTATATGATCACAATTTTGAATAACTTAAAACTTACTTGGAATTTCAGCTTTTTCTTTTCCTTTTCGATTTCCTTTTTTGCTCTTATTATCCCAATGTCGTGTAATGTTTGCATTTGTAACTCCTTTTGCTTTAGCGGTGAGCGGGTTACGTATGAATACTTCATCGATGTTACCGTCACTTGGAATATCATCACACGGCGTCTCATCATCTACACTCAAATTCTGTAGAAGGTTGGATATTTCACCTGTTGCTGTATCAACCAACTTATACAAACTTTTTCTCGCATCCTCATGAGATTTGCTCAATTGAGTTAGATCATACATCGATCTCATTATTTGGTTCACCAACACCATCTCAGATTTATCACCACCACCACCACCACTTTCTTTGAATTCATTGTTAACTATAGTTTTTATATTCTTCATCCATCTCTTCAAAATGTAACATTTGGGTAGAACAGTGACGTCAAAAGAGTTAAACACCATCAAAATATGCTTACACAAAATCCCCATTGTCTCAAACTTAGAACAACTACACTTTATTTCATGATTCTGCTTATTGAACACCACTTGTCTGACCCTTGAGTTTTCATCGTGAGATTTTACCTTCAACTCAAGCAAATTCCAATCATTACCAAAACAAGATGGTGGTTGAACAGATTTGCAATCCAAAGAGTTAACCAATTCGATTTCGAATAACTTGTAAATGGAAATAGTGTAGACATCTGCAGCATGAATCAACAACGGATGATTTTTTAAAATCTGCGCAGGCTTACCATGACGACAACGGGTATCTTCAAACTTCTCCTTCTCTCGCCATTTATTTAGAATTTTTGTATAATTCATCACGAATTCATACAGAGAACACATTTTATTACCTGCTTTCTTCAAAACCATATTTGTGACCTCACTCCTTGAGGTAGCCAAAAGTCCTGCACTAAATCTGCCATTGCTGAAAGCATTCGCCCATTTTTTCCTGATTTTGTACATCCCATTCAACCATTTATGACCACACAAATTATATGTATCGATCATATATGTCCACGTGGCATCAAATTCATCTTCAGAGTCGCAGTAATTCATGCATTTATACCACAATTTTTTGAAATTTGAATCGCCATTTAAATTCCCAAAATGTGAAGGCGCATTTTGATTTATATGCCACTGACATAAACGATGATGGGAATGTGGAAAAACCGTTTCAATTGCATTCATCATGGGCTGGCATTGGTCTGAAAATATAGTTTCAGGTTGTTTTCCGTACATAGCATCAAGAAATGTTGTAAACAACCACTCAAAAGAAGCTTCGGTCTCATCGGACATAAAAGCCAAACCAAACAGCACACTTTGCATATGGTGGTTTATACCAATAAATGGAGCACAAATCAAATTGTATTTGTTTGATCTATATGTTGTGTCAATCGACAGCATATCACCGAAATATTCATAATCCACTGCACATTTGTAGTCCCTAAAGAAAAAATTCATCACTCTATCGTCATCATCCAATTGCACATTCCAGTAAAAGTAATTCTCTTTGTTCGCCTTCTGAATAAAATATTGGATAAGTGCAGTTGCATCTCCATTCTCAACTTTCGTATGCTTTTTTAGCCGACTCATATGGTCATATGCATCTTTTCTAATAAAACCTAAATTTTGTGGCCCACATGCTTCATTCTCCATAAAAGAAACTGCATTAGAGACAGATATTCCAGCATTCACCATAGCTTCTAGAGTGGATTTTTTTGCATGTGATAAATTGTGTGCCGATCTTAACAGGTGAGTTTGATCAAGTGCAAACATCTCATGATTATGCTCCTCCAAAAATCTACTCACCTGCCAAACACCCTCTTTTTCCCTTGTAATTTTCAATCTGGCTTTACATTTAGTTCTAGTGATCAACTTTTGATAAACTGGAATTCTTTTACTAGAACATTTTTCATCTTTCTTACCTTCACATGAGCAATTAAATTCCTTCGATTGAAGTTCATTAGTTTTGGGAAAACAACGTTGATCACCCTTTCTAACACTAAATCCCTTGGCATGCGCGTATTGACAATACAACAAATATGCCTCTTCAACACTATTCACAATTGAACCCACTGCTAGTTTATTCTCCAAAATATCGACAACAGAGATTTCAGTTGGTACCTCGACGTTTTCTGCCGTTGGAAACTCAGGAACTCCACATTGCTGTTGTGAAATGTGATCCAGTTCTATTCCTTCAATATATTCTCCCCCCAACTCTTCAATTGGATTGTCATCTTCCATTGTAATGTAGAAAACCTACAGCAACCAACACAGATTCAATATACATGAAAGCTTCACTTGATTAAATCATTCACTTGATTAAAGCATTCACTTGATTAAAGCATAAGACAAATTCCCAAATCAAGAATCGATTCTTCACACAAACAGAAAGCAGCCACTTTTTTCCAATATTCAAGAATCGATTTTACATCCTTTATACCAAACAGTACTTCAGAGTAAAAATCTTTAAGGGAAAATAGAAGGCAAAAGTAATACCTAATTGATCCAACTCAATGAATAATGGTTCGACGCCAAAGCTCTTGAACCTTCCACATAAATTCGAAAAGCCCATATGTAAATGCAGAAACAGAGCGTAACAAATCCCAAATTTTCAGCATAAATTCAAACAATAAATTGGTAACTTTCGATAAGGCAAAAGTAATACCTAATTGTTTCGAAAGTAATACCTAATGCATAAATTCAAACAATAAATTGGTAACTCAAAACTCGACGCCAACGCTCTTGAACCTTCCACATAAATTCAAAAAACCCATATGTAAATGCAGAAACAGACGAGATTCACGGGTGGAAATCTCAGCATATGTAGCATGAAATTAAAGCAGACATGAGCGTAACAAATCCCAAATTTCTTCAAACAAACACAAACATCTACATTATAAATTAAAAAACATTGTACAGTGGCAAAGAAAATTCTCACCTTGGCTGATTCCGTCGACTGGAAAAAACAAAAGGGAAGTGAGATTTTTTGGTGGAGAGACAGCTTGCTTTGATAGCTTGCTTTGATTTTATGACTCTGCCGTTCGTTTTGTCGTTTTGTGGAGAGAGGGCTTTCTTGAAATTTTTGAGAGAGGTTGTCTCAAATATTTCAAAAATTTCACGGGGGAGTCTGGTTGAGTTTTGAGAGAGGTGGTTTCCTTCATAAATGTTAACCACGGTTTACTTTTGTTGTAACAAAAATATTAAAAACTAATGACACGTGTAAAAAAATGAATGGGTTGGGGCACGGTAGTGTCGAACAAACCGAATAATGGGACGATGGCTTTCAAATTGTTTGTTTTTTTGTTTTGGTCAATAAAAACGGACTTTGATTTGAGTTTTCCCTCTTTCTTCCTCCTTTGGCCTTTAGCCGCCTTCTCCTTTCGTCTTTCTCTCTTTTTCTCTCCCTTTTCTTGTTCTATTTTTTAGGCCGTTCTGTTTTCTTTTTCCAAAAATTTAAAAAGGCCAATAAAAATCTGAATCTTCTCCTCCAATTATTTTTATCGTCTATTTTTACTATAATTTGTAATTCAAAAAGATGTCACGTTGCTCTGTTGTTGTTTTTATTATTATTATTATTATTATTATTATTATTATTATTATTATTATTATTATTTTGTTTTTTTTTTATTTTGTGAACTCTTACTCTGATTTTTCATTTGTAGTACTGTCAACCTTCCATTTTGTTTTACCCTCTAAATTTGCAAGTTTTAAGGATAAATTTGTGAAATTCTTTATGTTCTGTAATATACCGATGATTTGACAATTTATTTGTTGTGTTTGCTTGTTTTCATCGAAATTCTAAGTCGTTTTGAGTTCATTTTGTAAGTGTTTGTATTTTCAACTAGAATACTCTTATCATATGATTATGTTTCATAGGTATTACTAAATATATTATTGTTGTTTTACTCGAGTTATCTAATTTAAGTTTAATATTGTGATGAATTACTAAGGGCATCTCCAACCCAACTCCAAAATGGAGTATTCCTTTATTATAGAGAATGGATTCTCCTCCGACCCATCTTTATTTGTCTACTCCATTTTAGAGGAAGGAATAGTAATCCTCTAAAAATGGAGGACAACTATTCAAATAGAGGATGTGGTGAAAGATACAAATAATTACAGAATTGTCATTATGAAAATTGCAATATAACCTTTGTAGTTTTATCAAATTTTTTGGCCAATTTTTTAATAATTTCGAATTTTTTAATTATTTTTTATGTTAAATAATTTTTTTGGCTACTTTTTTTAATTTCGAATTTTTTAAATGTTTTAATGTTAAATAATTTTTTTGTCCATTTTATATTTTATATTTTGAATTATATAATTCTGAAAAATTTATTTTAATTGTTTTATTTTTTCGCATGAATTAATTATAATTTACATTTTATAGTAGTCACGGAATAAAATTAATGAACAATGTAACGACAAAAAAATACATAACATAATTTACTACAAACATTTATTATCGATTTAACTTAATTTGATAAACATGCGATATTTGTAGACATAATAAAGTAGACAATAAAGAAACACACACAACAATAAAGATAAACATATCAACAAAAAAAAAACACACACACACACACATGTAGTTGTGTTATGTTTAGCGAATTAATTAAGTTTAGTTAAATAATATATTATGAAATTAATTAATTATATATATATGTGTGTGTATTTGAAAATGAAATAAATTAGAGAAATGAAATATTTTATTGTTGTTTTACTCGAGTTATCTAATTTAAGTTTAATATTGTGATGAATTACTAAGGGCATCTTCAACCCAACTCCAAAACGGTGTATTCCTTTATTATAGAGAATAGATTCTCCTCCAACCCATCTTTATTTGTCTACTCCATTTTAGAGGAAGGAATAGTAATCCTCTAAAAATGGAGGACAGCTATTCAAATGGAGGATGTGGTGAAAGATACAAATAATTACAGAATTGTCATTATGAAAATTGCAATATAACCCTTGTAGTTTTATCAAATTTTTTGGCCAATTTTTTAATAATTTCGAATTTTTTAATTATTTTTTATGTTAAATAATTTTTTTGGCTACTTTTTTTAATTTCGAATTTTTTAAATGTTTTAATGTTAAATAATTTTTTTGTCCATTTTATATTTTATATTTTGAATTATATAATTCTGAAAAATTTATTTTAATTGTTTTATTTTTTCGCATGAATTAATTATAATTTACAATTTATAGTAGTCACGGAATAAAATTAATGAACAATGTAACGACAAAAAAATACATAACATAATTTACTACAAACATTTATTATCGATTTAACTTAATTTGATAAACATGCGATATTTGTAGACATAATAAAGTAGACAATAAAGAAACACACACAACAATAAAGATAAACATATCAACAAAAAAAAAAAAACACACACACACACACATGTAGTTGTGTTATGTTTAGCGAATTAATTAAGTTTAGTTAAATAATATATTATGAAATTAATTAATTATATATATATGTGTGTGTATTTGAAAATGAAATAAATTAGAGAAATAAAATATTTGGTAATATTTAAAAA
The DNA here is from genome assembly GCF_022965805.1 of Primulina eburnea. Classification (NCBI taxonomy): domain Eukaryota; kingdom Viridiplantae; phylum Streptophyta; class Magnoliopsida; order Lamiales; family Gesneriaceae; genus Primulina; species Primulina eburnea. The sequence goes on from NC_133113.1 coordinate 25,654,321, forward strand.
ATATGAGTTGAAAATAAAATAAATTAAAGAAATAGAGTATTTCTTAATATTTAAAGGAAATGAGTTGAAAATGAAATAAATTAAAGAAATATAGTATTTGGTAATATTTAGAGGATATGGGTTGGAGAAGGTTTTTGAAAATAGAGATCATGAATCTCTATTTTAGAGGATAGATGATGAAAAATAGAGGATATGTGTTAGATATGGCCTTAGTAAAACATTACAAAGACACATATAGTACTCACAAAATCGATATTAGTGCCACATTTTTATTATCATAACACTCACAAAAAAAATGAGTAAATGTTTGACAATTATAGAACTTCATTTTGCTCTTATTTTTCTCATTTCAAACTATTAAGATTAAAATTTGGACATAACTCAATTCCAAAAGCTAGCTATATGGAGGAGGATTGTCCAAGTCTATACATGCAACTCTCAAGTATTTTATTCAACCGATGTAGGACATCTAACTCACCCTCCTCACGTCCAGGAATGAGCATCTGGAGCGTGAATGTAACGCCCCGAAAATTTTAAAGTCCACGCAAACCACGTGCATGCAGTTATTAAAAATGATGTGAATGAAAAATGTTGAAGGATGTGAAGTGATTGTGACTAATTCGTTAATGGTGGCGACGTCGTGAGGGTTATGGTCCCAGTGGGAGCCCGACGATCGTGTTTCCATCATTGCGAATATATGGTAACGAATATGTGGTAACGGTTTTGTGGTAACGGAAGAATGGGAATATCGTGAGGGGAGAAGGCCCCAGAGGGAGCCCATTTATGGGAAAAGGCCCCAGAGGGAGCCCCGACGATCGTATTTCTATTCGATCATGTTAGGCCAAGGCTCAGTTGACCGGTGAGAGTGTCGCTGATGTCCCCGCCGCCCAGTACTGTGGTTTTATGTAGATGGATCCATCGTCATGTCATGTCATGTCATGTTGAGGAAAGTCACAATTAACGATCTGAATTCAACAGAAGAAAATGAAAAGGAAAATGTTTATGATCATGAAAAATGATTTATGTCATGTCATGTTGAGGAAAAAGGAAATTCATGTTTGCATGTCATGAAAATGTTTATATTTAAAGTTTTATGCATCATGAAAATGTTTACGAAAATGTTAATGTTTATGCATCTTCATGAAAACGATATTTTAAGTACAAGTATTTTTCACTGTTATATGTTGATTGTATTACGTATTACTCGTTATAAAGATTATGGTGTGTTGAGTCTTTAGACTCACTAGGTGTGATGGATGCAGGTTATCATGATAATGCTAATGGAGGTCTTGATGGTTGATCCGACTGGACTGAAGGTGCACATGACCCGAGGACCGACGCTAGTTTCCGCATATATGTTATGATTTATGTTAAAAGATTTGCATGACTTTTATCATGAGTTTGAGTGGTTTTTGAAAGGTTATAGTATGTGCTATACTTTTCAAATGTTATTTTTAGATTTAGAAAAATGTCAGTTGGTTGTTTATTTTTAAATGATGTCAAAAATATTTTATGAAATTTTATGGTTCGGCCGAATGCTATGTGAGGTTTTTTTAAAAAAAATATTTCTAGTACTTTTAAAGCAATAAAAATATCAGGACGTTTCAGTGAAGTTTACAAATGATCCAAATATGAGTGGAACGGCTGGCCCAACTGTAATGCCTGAGATTTGATGTGTTGTTAATCTGAAATGATTCGTTGATTAATTGATGTGATTATAGACAGAACGGATCAGACCGGGGAAGCCGGAAAGAAGTTGGAATTATGTGCGAGGAAAAGACCTCGCGCATATGCGCGACCCTGCCAGGCGCATATGCACGAGGCAGGCAGAGAACCTCGTGCATATGCGCGGAACATGAATCCGCGCACGTGCGCGAGGGTACCCGAGAGTTGTGAAGAATGGAAAAGGGCCTCGCGCATATGCGCCGAGTGAGGGCGCGCATATGCGCGAGTCACCGTGATGCTAGCCGAGACATTATGTCTCGTGCATATGCGCCAAAGAGGGTCGTACATATGCGCGAGACATGCAGATTGGATGATGAGCCATTTGTCCTTAGGCATGCAAGATATATATATAACACCTTCATTCAGTTGGCACGAAAGAAGTTCAGAGAAAAGGGCCGAGGAGAGTTGTGAAAAATCCTTACGCCTTTATATTTCGATCCGTCTGTCTGATTTTGAATCCGACTTCAGTACTGTGTTCCTATCGATGCAGGCTTAAACTGAACGTAAGTTTTGTTACTTTTTGATATGACTTGAAATTATGATATTGAAGAAATCAGATAGGATTCATATATGAAGTTCTTGAAATGTTAGACATCGTAGAATCGAAGTCAGATTGAGAAACAGATTGATTATGAAATTGTTATGATTTTCAGAGTCGAATTGATTGAGAATTGATATCAGAATTGTATTATTACCGATTAGGAGATGTTGGGATTGATATCTGATTGATGTTGTATCGTTAGTTATATTGAGACTGCGCCGTTATGCCGTTGAAACAGAATTTGATTGAGTTCTGATTATATCCAGTATTGATTGAGTAATGTATTGATATTATACTCCTTGATATTGTCATTGCCAGATTGAGTATTGACAGATTCAAATCAGAGACTTCGACAGAATCAGATCTACAAGAAAGAAAGGTATAAGTCAATGTCGAACCGGGAGAATAACTCGAGTGTGAAATACTTGAGTTTCCCTAAACCACATACTTATTGTTATTGTGTGCATTGATTTAAATTGATTTGCTTGTTCTATTGATTTATAGAAAGCATGTATTAGACGATTGGTCTTGTGATAGACGGGCTTGACGATGATGGAATCGTTACTGACCCATTGCACATTGTCACCGAATAATGATTGGCGGAGGTTGCCAAAGTCTGTGACGGATAGATCAAGACACTGGATGTTTGGTTATATCGAAGTGGATAGAATTGGAGGTTCTTCTATTACTGATGTTCGATATGGAATGCCAACTTCTGGAAACCGGGATCCCTAGACTAGGATTGAGTCTAGTATGAGCCGTGAAGTTGAGAGTCTGATTGACAGTCTTATATTGATTATGTTTTCAGATTTTGATACATATTCCTGATATCTGTTTATGATTTTATATTGATCATATGATTGCATGTTTCGTTGATTTATACTGGGATATATTTCTCACCGGAGTAAGGAGTTATCCGGCTGTTGTCGTGTTTGTATGTGTGCATGGCAACTGGTGGGACAGGATCGGGGTCGAGGAGATGAAGAGAGATCGTGATTAGAGTGGAGACTACGGACCTTGATTAGAGATAGAGTCTGGACACTTGATATTTAGTTGTTAAACATTAGTCTGAATGATTGTATATAGTACAAGACTTGTACTTTAATACTGACATGTATATTAGAATGTATTCCATTACGTTCCGTATCTTATACTGTATTTTAAAAAAAAAAATTAGATCTTGTTTATTATAATCGATTAAATTGTCCCAATGATGATTAAGAACATGATTAGCGTCTGGGTTCCCACACCAACTATGAGCAGTCCAACACATAACGGTGAAACCAAGCTCTGATACCATGTTAAGATTGGAACTTGGACCTAACTTGAAACGTCCACTACTTTTAACTTTAAAATCTTACTAAATTTTTTCTTTATAAAACTCGAAACCTTTAACTAAAACCCACACAACTTTTCAAAAATCGTAAATGCATAAAAATTCTATAAATCGTCAACCACCAAAATCATAAGGCAACATTTAAAATTAATCCACATTTAAAATTAATCCAAAATTGAACTTCAAAATAAAGTATGAAAATCTTTAATTAAATCCTGAACAATATCTTTAAAACTTTGACTATTAAGCTAATGCAGAAATAATGTCCTTCCGGAGTATACTGTCGGACTCTATCCATTCAAGCATCATCGCCTCCCTCAAAATCATCATCGCCTGCAACCATCCAAATCTAGTGAGTCTAAGCATGTTCTAACCATACATAACAAATAATACATATACATGCATATGCATTAAAATCATACTTTTTTTTAAAATAGACTTGTAATCATAAATAAATAATTTAATCGTAAAACTTTCCATCATCATATATCATATGGGTAAAGTTTGATCTTTGAAAGCGACTAGTTGTATCCTCTGGTCGACTTAGCAGTTTTAACCCATCATTGCGCATGGGAACGGGCACTAGGCACCGACGTAGAATAGAAATATGATCGTTGCGCTCCCTATAGGGCATTCTCCCGCAAACAGGCTCCCTTTTGGGCCTTCTCCCTCACGATATTTTCAAAAATCATATATCATATTCTTTATGTCACAATCAATTTACATCTTTCAAAATATTTTTTTTCTTTTCTTTTTAATCATAAAATGTCGTGTCCTTTCCACATTTTAAAAATAGCATTTTCACAGTAAAAATTTCGCAACATTATCATAAATCATAAAACTCCATATTTTCATCGTAAACGTGTTTAAAATATCAAATAACTTGAATTATGATTCTTTGGGGCGCTGCCAAGCCTTTCGTATTAACCGAAACGTAAAATGATCATTTTACCCATAGACTCCAAAATTCTCAATCTTGACTTTTTCTCACCCTTATTGACTCGAGCATATCCCATAGTATCATATAAGTTTAAATTTGACTTCTAATATTTTTCTTAGACGTAAACCCGAGCCTTTCGATTTAATAACTTAATGACTAAACCATGAGACATTTTTAACCCGAATGAATTCAAAACTTTCTTCCCAAATTTTAAACATAAAATTTTCATCCCTAAACTTAACATGACACCTTAAAATATACACATAAACATTTCTTAGAGGTAAAATTAAGCTTCTCAACTGATTTTCCAATTCATTTAAAACTTAACCGTATGCCCGGTTTAAACCCGAATCGACTCAAAACTTGACCAAACTTTACCAAAATTGAATCATAGCTTATTAACACCTAACCATACCTTATACAACTCAAATCGAACCATTTAATACCCTCGGAATAGCTTAGAATGTCTACTGAATTTTTTGCACAATTGATCAAACCCTAACCCAAGCCAACTTTCAATCCATAGATCCTAGCTCTTATACCATGTCCAGATCACCCTATGAACCCATCCTAGGAACTAGAGTGAACTCTTAGAACTCTACTGGACCAGCCTCTACAATCATCGCACTTGCAACCTTAAACCCGCGCCTCTACAAGCCTTAAGCGACCCAAAGAGACGTGCAACCTTTATCCTCCCTTTCCAGCCCTTGCATAGCCCATCTAGGACCATGACTAGACCCTATTAGGACCCACGAATATGTCCTTACAACAGATAACAGCCTAATTCTTCCTAGGACCAAAAACGCAAACCCTAGTTCCTAAAAATCCAATTTTCGTTCAGCTCTTGCATCCATATTGTCCAGCCCTTAAACATGCATCTATGGACCCTTAAACATGTTTAAAATCGTCCCTTCCCATAAAAACGAAAATAAAATCAAATTTTTAAGATGTACAAGCCATAAAAACGAAAATAAAAGGAGAGATTCATATTTTTCATGCAAACATGATTAAACACACATAATATGATTTGAATGGTACAAAAAGATGATTTAGAAATGTGTATTTACGTTTAAAAAGCTCGAAATACGAATACCGTAACAGTGAAAGTCGGTGACGAATGGAGGATGATTTCTATTTTTTTCTACCATTTTTTTTTGTCAAAATCTCACCAAAAACCTACCTTGAGATACAAGGGAGTTGAGTGATCGTTGTTGGAAGGAAGAACGTTGAAGAAAATCGAAGAACGGGTGAAGAAAAAAAATCAAAATCTTCCATTGCCTAGACTCCATGCTTGGCCGCAAGTTGCCTTCAAATTCATGCAAGTGTGTGTGTGTTTCGATGTGTGTGTGTTTAGGGGTGTGTGTGTTTAGGTTTTAGAGCTTGATTATATATATCAAAACAAAACAAAAAGTTATCTAAATCACTTAATTAAAGAGTTTAATTAATTTTATTTTTTAATTAATAAATTAGATCCATAAGATTAATAAAATGATTAGGCCTAAAATTAAAGGATTTAAAATATCTATTTATAATTTTTTTTTTTATAAAATACACAAAATCCCTTGCTCCCACTAATTAATTTAAAATTGACCTTAAAAATGCAATAACCTTAAAATATTTAAAATAAATATTTTTTTAAGTAAAAATAAAAATTTAGCTTTTAAAATTTTTAATACCTTAATCGTCTCCGATCCTCTGTTTCGGCCAACCACCGATATTCGTCTAAAAATCTTTAAATCATGAAATCAAACGAATTTACACAATTAATCATTTATTCACTCAAAATATATCATTCATGCATCCAAAATCATTTAATTAAAATATTTTAGCAATTTAATAATTTTCATGCATGCGGTCTACGTGAATTGATTTTCGGCATTACATAATTCAACCTCAAAAGGTAGCTCTAGGAGAGGATTGTCAAAGTCCATACATACAACTACCAAATATTTTTTCCGATCGATATGAAACATATAAGACAAACCTAGTGCTCTTCCGCTTGTGCATATAGTTGTGCTTAGTTGTTCTTCTTGGACCGTCGGCATGTAAAATAAAAAAGTTATGGACGAATAATAATTTAAATCAGTTCAATAATTTATGAATATCCTCTATTGTGTTAAATGGTAATACCGGGTTCACTTGGCTAAAGACTTGGTATTAGCAGACTTTTGTTGCTGATTTCTTCTAAATAAATCTTGATCTTCGAGTTTTGTATCCGGTGAATTGTTATTAAATCTTACGTCCAAAACGTAGACTTGAATAATTTTGTCGTTGACTTGAAATTACAGCTGTGGATGTTCTGTTATCGAAAAAAAGAAAAGTACTCCAATAATTGCATACCGCCATCATCCTGCTGCAGAAAGAAAGCGCTAGAACGAGAAAGGAAGAGCAAATATTCTTGAATATTTTGTGAGTAATTAATTATGTTGCTGTTTGATATCTTTGATGATATGTTGTAAAATTTCATGTATCTTTTTATCATTATTTAAGTTGGGATAGCCAATTTGTTCTTGTTAAACTTGCAAAGTGACTTTACATGGTTGATTCTTTGGTCTGAGTTAAAAAAAAAAAAACCCATGAGATTGAAGTTGCTTAATCTGTTTGATGATTAGAGATTCTATGTATGTAGCGGCTGTGGATCCGAGTGTGTTGTTTCAAGTCTTTACTACTTGTAAAAGTAATCCTCTAGATATTTCTTTGAGAAGACTCAGGCAATTGCGATGAGTGATTTGTGTTTGCTCTTTTTTGGCAAACAGGGTGGTTTTCGTGATTCTTGAATCGCCACCAAGGAAGATTCAAGAAAATGGTTTTGGGGGAGGTATTCCTTGGAGCATTTCTTCAGGTACTGTTTCATAAATTGGCCGACGGTGCCCAGATGGCCTTAGTCCGCCGTGAGAGAATGGATAGCCATTTTATGAAGCTAAAGAAATCCTTTGAGTTTATCGCAGCCGTGCTTGTGGATGCTGAAGATAAGCAGTTGACGATGGAATCTGTAAAAGTATGGCTGGAGGATCTAAGGGATTTGGCTTATGAATTAGATGATATATTGGATGAAATCACCACCAGGGCTTTAATTCAAGGGTCTAAGGAGATCCAGCATCAGAATACCAGTGTGTTTCGGAGAATGATTCCTACTTGCAGCAAGTTCATTCCAGGAACACTTGTATCAAATTATCGGCTGATGTCCAAGATAAAGGACATCACAAATAAACTGGAAGACCTTAATAAACGGAGGAGAGATTTAAATTTGAGTGAAAGTGTGGGTCGATCAAGAGTAATAAGGTCGGAAAGCACGTGTCTGGTTGTGGAATCAGATGTTTGCGGGAGAAATGAAGATAGAGAAACAATAAAAAAAATGTTGCTCGGGTCTGAAGCCAGCGACAAGAATTTTAGTGTCATTCCAATTGTTGGAATGGGTGGTATTGGGAAAACTACTCTGGCCCAACTGGTTTATAATGATACAGATGTGAAGCAAAATTTTCACGTGAGGGCTTGGACTTGTGTTTCTGAAGAGTTTGATGTGTTTAAGATCACCCAAAAAATTTACGATTCAATGACTGAGATTAGTGGTCAAGCCAAGGATTTAAATATGTATCAGGTGAGACTAATGGAGAAGTTATCTAAGAGTAAGTTCCTTATTGTTTTAGATGATGTTTGGAACATGGGGTATGAAGAGTGGGACAAACTATGTCGTCCTTTCAACTTTGGGCTACCGGGAAGCAAAATTATTGTTACAACTCGCGATGAAACTATTGCATCGAGGGTGGGCACTCAACCCGCCTACCACGTGAAGTTATTAACTGATGAACATTGCCGATCTCTATTGGCCCAACATGCTCGGAAATCTTTCCAGGAAAGACCGGATTTAGGAGAAGTTGGTGAAGGACTGGTAAAAAAATGTAAAGGCTTACCTTTGGCTGCAAAGGTACTTGGTGGAATTTTATGCACTAAACTTAGTGTAAGAGAATGGACTGACGTTCTAAATAGCAAGCTTTGGGATTTACCGAAAGAAAATGATATCCTTCCCGTTTTAAGATTAAGTTATCACCATCTTCCTCCACATTTGAAACATCCATTCGCGTATTGCTCGATTTTTCCTAAAGATTATGAATTTGATAAGAACGAGCTTGTATATTTATGGATGGGAGAAGGATTTCTTGAACTTCCAAATGAGAAAAGAAGAAAGGAAGACTTGGGTCACGAGTACTTCAACGAGCTACTAAACAGATCCTTTTTCCAAAGAATCACCAGTGATTCGAAATTTGTGATGCATGACCTTATAAACGATTTAGCTCATTTTGTTTCGGGAGGGGCATGCTATCGTTTGGATGAGAAACTGGATACTAATCAGAAGTACCAATTACCCAAGAAGACTCGTCATGCTTCTTTCCTGCGTCATGAATACGAAGTTTTCCGTAAATTCGAGGGCTTCCAACAAGTTCAAGGTTTGAGAACATTCTTACCAATGCCGGTCCAGAATTCACTCGTTTGGCCTCCTTTCTATTTATCCAATAAAATTTTAGTTGATTTGGTACCAAGATTGCTTCGTTTGAGGGTTTTATCTTTAAGCGGCTATTCTATCACTGAGCTTCCTAGTTCTATTTGCGAGTTGATACAATTACGGTACCTTAATCTATCCGGGACTGCAATTCTCACGTTGCCTTCTTCGATAAGTGATCTTCTCCATTTGCAAACTTTGTCTTTAAGTAATTGTCGTTTTATCCACAAGCTGCCAGGGGCCTTGGGAGCTTTATCTAACTTGCGCCATCTTGACATCTCTAATACCGATCAACTGAAAGATCTGCCGGTTGAAATTGGTCAATTGAGCAGCCTCCAGACGTTACCCAAAATCGTTTTGAGTGGAGTTGGCGCCTTGGGACTCAGGCAACTAAGGGGTCTAAAGCATTTACGAGGGACTCTTTCCATTTTTGAGTTGCAAAATGTTGTAGATCTTGATGATGTCAAGGAGGCGACTCTTGGGTATAAGGACGAACTTGATGACTTGCAACTATCATGGGGAAGCGACACTGGTAATTCACAAGGTAGAGGTTCGGAAGATGTGATAGAACTGCTAAGGCCTCATCAAAACTTAAGCAAGCTCAAGATTGAATCGTATAGGGGTGCGAACTTCCCAGGTTGGATCGGGGATCCATTATATCTAAAATTATCGTGTATGAATCTCATTAACTGTACTGAATGCACATCCCTACCGCCTTTAGGACTACTTCCAGAGCTCAAACACCTGCGTGTAGCAGGCATGCCAAGAGTTAAATGCGTCGGAATTGAGTTTTATGGGAGTGGTACTGGGGTCCCATTTCAAAAACTTGAAACTTTGAGATTTGATCACATGCCTGGCTGGGAGAAATGGTCGGCTTTTACTGAAACTGAAGAGAGTTTGATACACTTCCCACTTCTTCATCAACTTACAATGTTCAAATGCAACAAGTTAAAAGTTGTTTCCCCATTGGGATTACCCTCGCTACAGAAGTTAGATATTGAGGAATGCGACATTGTTTTGTTAAGAAGTTTCCGTAATCTTGATTCATTAAACTACCTGAAAGTCGAGTCTATCTCCGGACTATCTCATCTACCATTGGAACTTATGCAGTCGTTAGCCAAACTTGACGTTTTAGAATGTTGTAGCTGCAACGATATGCTAGCTCTTTGGCCAAACGAGATTTCCCGCGAACAACTTGCCAAATTAAGACGGCTGGTTATTGCAGAATGTACTCAGCTTGTATGTTTGGGAGAAGGAGAGCAACAACTGCCTTGTAATCTTGAAGTTCTTGAGTTATTTCGTTGTGGAAGTTTGACATCCCTTTCGAATGATTTAAGCAACCTTAGGTCGTTAAGTGAACTGATTATAAAAAATTGTGCTAAATTTGTCGACTTTCCAGAGAATGGTATTCCTCCATCACTCAAACGCCTGGAGATTCTTAGTTGCAATGCCCTCAAGTCCCTGCCAGGAAACATCTCTGAGCTCGAAAGATTGGAGATCAAGGAGTGTCCGTCTTTGAAGACCTGGAAAATGGTCAACTTCCCGGGCACCCTCAAGAAACTTTCGATAAAAAAGTGCACTAGTTTGGAGCCCGTTACAGAGTTCATGTTCCCCCAGAACCGTGTAATGTCTCTGGAAGATCTCAGTCTTTCCAATTGGTTGAACTTCGATAATTTGCTCCAGCGTTTGCACGATTTTTCAAATCTTTTCGAACTGTATCTATCTAAGTGTTACAGTCTAAGGCATTTTCCAGAACAAGGGTTGCCACCAAACCTTAGAGCACTTTCTGTCGAAGAATGTCAACAACTGAGGTCCTTACCGACAAAGATTCGAAGCATGATGTCCCTTGTGTCACTCGAGATACGGAGTTGCCCCAGGCTTGAAGACTTTCCCAACTGTGATTTACCTCCAAACTTATCCTCACTTAGGATCTGGGATTCGAAGAAATTCAAACCCTTGAACAAATGGGGCCTGCACAGACTCGACTCGCTCCAAGAATTTTCAATTTGTGGCGGATTTAAAGATGTTGAGCTGCTTGGTGAAACCTGCCTCTTTCCTCCATCTCTTCTGAGATTCTCGATAGCAAGATTTCCAGTACTTAATTCGATATCCAAGGTCCTTGAAAATCTTCCCTTGCTTCGACATTTATTAGTCATGAACTGTGCAAAACTTAATCTTTTGCCAAGTGAGCAACTACTGGAAAAGCTGTGGCATCTAGAAATCAGTGATTGCCCACTTCTCAGCCAAAGGTGTCTAAAAGACAAAGGAGAATATTGGCCCAAGATTGCTGGAATCCCTTGTGTAAAGATTGATGGAAATAATGTGTATCAACAGAAAGATTAAGTTTTGGCCACTCCAGATGCCAAATCAGGTGCACACATTTGCCATATTTTCATAGACTTTAGCACCCTTTACCTAACAGATGAAATACTCTAATCTTCCAATTGAATTTTCTTTTTATGTGTGGTTGCAGATCAAGGTCACAGAAGCCTTTTGCTGTTCTTGGTTTGAGGTATCATCAGTGACTAAAGATCTGAGGAATTGTTCGATGATGTCCTTTGTGATTTATATTATCAAGTTAATATTATTTTTTTAAGATTGTGGAGATATGTGAATGTGTTCATGTTTTGGGGATACCATGAGTACTGAGCTGATTTGTAGCAGCTCATTTTTTAAAAATTCAATTTTAATAATAGTTAAATGTATCATATGTACATAATTTTTATTTTCTGCTGTCCATGATTAACCAAAAAAATGTTTCTGTAATTTCTAGGCCACATGTGTAACGAGAAAAGGAGCAGCAGCCGGTGTCGACTCCAACAGAATGTAGGAAATGTACCTGAAATTTATCACTTGTTTGTATTTTTTTCTAGCCTATTGAATAAATCTGTTTACTTAACTTAACTGATCAAATATTAATTAGTATCTATTGGATAATGATTTAGTGTATAGAATAATCAATATGTTTAAAAAATACAAATTTTAAAATAATTTTTTATTGAATAATGATTTATTGCATTAGAGAATTTATTGACTCAAATGTAATAAACAATCTTTATTTTAAAACTTCCGATGCGTTTTGGGCAGGAAAAAACCGAAATCCAACAAAAAGGTGGGTTGTTTTTATGAGTATTGATACTGTATGAAAAGAAAAATTTATATGAGACAGTATTATGAGTTAATTTTGTGAGATCGATCTTCTATTTGGTTCACTCATGAAAAATATTATTTTTTATTGTAAATATATACATGGACAAGAGATCTACTCGTGTACGAAAATGCCCTTTTTTGGTCGCCAATGTTTGATTGTCTTTGTGCTTCTGGACCGGTTCATTTTCTTTTTGTGGTTCTTTTTTGACCGTTTCAGAATTTTCTTAGCTTTTTTTGTTTACTCCATTGTTGTTATGACTTTTAACCTCTTATCATTTTCAAAGCATCAAAGCACAAAATAAAAAAAATAACAATATGTAAACAAATACAATTGGTTGCTACAAATTATATTTGTTGTACACAATTTTTAACTTACTCCACCATCTCTCATTTTTTTGAAGGAAAGTGTATCTAGTTTCGAGATTCAAGAAACTTTCTATGATTAACTGCGATGGGGAAAGAAGATTTGTGTTCAAAAGTTAACAATTTTTATTTTCCATTATGCAAATACAGCTGTCCTTGAGAAGATTTATTGAATATTGTCTTAGAGGCATCATTTCTTTTTTTATATGATAAAATATGTATTGTTAGGTGTGATTTTTTTTTTTAGAACTGTTTATCTTTTCATCGAGATTAGTGGAGCTGATCCATGCTGTAAATACCTACGAACGGCGATCGTCAAGATCAGAGATTGAGTTCCTCGTTTAGATTGCACTGAAGATCATAACGATTTAGCGTCGAGATTGGATTGCCGGAATTTTACAAATTCGGCGGCGTTGTGGCGACGTTCTGGGCGGCGCAAAGGTGGTGGAAGGGTGGTCGAAATTTCCTTGTGAAATTAAATGGGTGGTCGAAATCTTGCTTTTAGGAGAGGAGGAGATTTTTTGTATTTTTCTTGTATAGCTATGTTACATACTTACATGTTATCTGTATTTGATAACATATTAATCAAAATACACTAATCCAATGCTATTAGGATTCATAATTCTAATACCATCGGGATTCCTTTATTTTCGTTAATTAAAATCCTCATGTAATGTATATCATGTAAAGTCGACTATTGATAATGCATAATTTATATGTCCAAACAAACGAGAATATCCTTGAGAAGATTTATTGAATATTGTCTTAGAGGGCATCTTTTCTATTTTGTTCAGTAAATTTTTTTTCTGGTTGTGTTTGTTTTAAGCAGTGAGAGACAACGTGAGAAATTCACGATTCAAAAAACTCATATATTCATAGTATGCACAGAAACATGTGTAAATATGATATGGTAAATCTGAAACATTTTATATCTAAAAAAGTTCAGTTTTTAACATTTAATACTTTTCAGACCCTTTTTTTAATAAAATTTTCTTACATTTTTTAAGGACAATCACAAATCTTAAAGAAAAGTATGGAATGAAATACTAAAACAAACCACGTCCTACTGGAGCTGTCAAAAAGATTTAACTCCGCAAAGACAAATCTAAGAAGGAATTAAAATACGACCATTTTCTATAACTAGATAAATGCACGTGTGTTGCACGTTGAGAAATAGAGATAATTTGTATATGATAGTTTTATTTAAATATGTTTAAATTATTTTTGAAATAAGAATAACTTTAATAATAAATAATTAATTATTTGGTTACAAATGAAATCATCACATTTTCTTGTTTTTGATTTGAAGACCTCTTGAAATCTTTTTGTGCCTGTCGGTTTTTATCTTCTTATCTCTTTTTTTGTACTCGGCAATTTGTTCTTCATCTCGAATCTTTATTGCATCTTCGTCTTCATGGATCTTCATGTTTTTGTTGATATTTATTTCATTTGATTTTTCTATCTTAGGTGGTACACTGCTTTGTTTAGTTGGCTTGATAATCTTCCGAGATCTCCGTTTCTTGATATTGACATTTGTTGTTGGATAATTGCCATGTATCTCAATAGCTTCTGTCACAATTTTTAACACTTCAGCACATTTTTCTACTGAATTATCCAACTTGAACAAGAATGTATGGAGCTTGGAGCTTGGTTGATTTAACGAATCTTTATATGTGTTATTTGGTAGATTCTGCATTGAAAATCTTTATTGTTAGATGCAATATTTATGTAGATATAAAATCATTTGTTTGTTTTATCTTATATATGGTCATGAATTTGAATGAAATCTTCAATAGAGCATCCAACAAAAGACGCTGCAACTTTTCCAAATAATATTATTATTGCGATCTCATTCTCATCTTCAATTGTGATTGTTATTCTATACATGTAACATAAAGAAGTAAAGTAATGATCACATTTTTTTTATTGTGATCTAAAACTTGGGTTGTGTATTGGTAATTTGTTTTACATAAAAACGATTTGAATTCATTTTTATTTCTCTTTTTCTATTCATTTGATGTATATAAGAGTAATTATTACACATAAAACTAATTTAAACTCATTTTGATTCTTTTGAAGTGTTTTCTTATTGTACCAAACAATTATTTGTGTTTGTCATGCATAGGGTTTTACAATTTGGCAAATTGACAGGCACGTCAATGTAATCCTCATTATGTTCACCATTTGCTTAGTATAGGGCTTTGCACGATAAATCACAATTATAATAAATAAATATTACGTCGTGGGTAACAAATATAACTTTTGACATAAATATTAAGCAATATTCGAACTAAAAGATAAATCTTTCACTATCATTCAGTTTTGTTAGGTTAAGCGTGCAAGAGTGAGAGTAGCATTGGGATGAGTGAACTCCTGTGAAGTTTTCGTGAGTTACGCTGCTGACATTGTGTCGCTTATTTTAAATTTCATTAAAGATATGATTTTTTTAAAAAAACAACTCTAAATTTCATTCCAAAAATAAAATTTCATTTTTCTTCAATTATTATAAAATTCATTAATACCTGAAAACGAACAAAAAAAAGACATTTATTTATTAATATTATTTAACGAAAATAACGACATAAATGTAAACTGACACAATTTTATTTTTAAAATAAGGATATAATTCATTCTGTGAAAATATATTGTAAATTTTATTATTCTTCTATTCATTTTAAATTATATTAAATATATATTTTTTAAAACAAATAAAGTAAAATTTTCATTTCAAAAAATGGTGGCTAGATTTAATTTTGTTCAATTTTATTTAGAATTAATTGATAGTTTGAAAAAAAAAACAAACAATAAAATATGTATTTATTATTATTATTTCAAAATTTATTAAAGATATTATTTTTTTAAAAAAATGATGTGTAAATTTCATTCCAAAAAATGAAGGCTTAATTTAAATTTCATTCTAAAAACTGGTGGCTAAAATTTATTTTTCTTCAATTTATTTTAGAATATATTAAATAATAGATGGAAAAAAACAAACAAGCGAAGAGAAGTATATTAATTATTATTATTTACGTTATTCATAGATGTTAATTTATTTAAGTTAAAAATAAAATTGACACAGAACTCCTATGAGGTTGTTTCACGAGTGAATTTTGTGAAACATGCCTCATATCTGACTTGAATCGTGAAAAAAAAAGTATTTTTACACTCCTGAAATAAATGGGTCAGCCCCTCTCGCGATTATATAAATGTCTCATATAAATGGAGTACAAATTTCATCACAAAAAATGAAGACTAAATTCATTTATCTTAAATTTATTTTAAATTACATTAATTAATAGAAAAAAACATATAAAACCAAAAATAATAATAATAATGGAGTGCAAATTTCATCGATAAAATGAAGGCTAAATTTCATTTTTCTTCAATTTATTTTAAATTTTATTAATTAATTAATATATGAAAAAAAAAACAAAAAAAAAACATGTATTACTGAAGAATGAAGGCTGATGCTAAATTTTATTTTATTTTTTTTTCTTCAATTTAGTTTAGATTCAATTAATTAATAGATCAGAAAAGACTAAAATTCATTTCTCTTCAATTTATTTTAATTTCATTTTTTTTCAATTTATGTAAATTCACAATTCACATTTACACACTCCATATTTAATTTTATTTTAATTTATTTTAAATTTCATTAATTAATAGATGAAGAACATGACAAACAACAAAAAAATTAAATATGGAGTGTGTAAATGAAGGTAAGGGCATTTATGTAAATTCACTTTATATTAATTTATTTTAAATTTTATTAATTAAAACAACAAAAAATTTAATTTGGAATGTGTAAATGAAGGTAATGACATTTATGTAAATTCATTTTATTCTAATTTATTTTAAATTTTATTAATTAATAGATGAAAAACATGGAAAACAATAAAAAAAAATTAAATATGGAGTGTGTAAATGAAGGTAAGGACATTTTTGGAAATTCACAATTCACATTCATATATTTATATAGATATAAATAGAATAGAAATATTTTAAATTTTATTAATTAATAGATGAAAAACATGGAAAACAACAAAAAAATTAAATATGTAGTGTGTAAATGAATGTAAGGACATTTTTGTAAATTCACAATTCACATTCATATATAGATATAGATATAGATATAGATTATTAATTAATCGATGAAAAACATGGAAAACAACAAAAAAATTTAAATATGGAGTGTGTAAATGAAGGTAAGGAATTTTTGTAAATTCACAATTCACATTAATATATTTATATAGAGATATAGATTTTAATTTCATTTTTCTTCAATTTACGTAAATTCACAATTCACATTTACACACTCCATATTTAATTTTATTTTAATTTATTTTAAATTTCATTAATTAATAGATGAAGAACATGACAAACAACAAAAAAATTAAATATGGAGTGTGTAGATGAAGGTAAGGACATTTATGTAAATTCATTTTATACTAATTTATTTTAAATTTTATTAATTAAATCAACAAAAAAATTAATATGGAATGTGTAAATGAAGGTAAGGATATTTATGTAAATTCATTTTATTTTAATTTATTTTAAATTTTATTAATTAATAGATGAAAAACATGGAAAACAATAAAAAAAATTAAATATGGAGTGTGTAAACGAAGGTAAGGACATTTTTGTAAATTCACAATTCACATTCATATATTTATATAGATATAAATAAATAGAATAGAAATATTTTAAATTTTATTAATTAATAGATGAAAAACATGGAAAACAACAAAAAAATTAAATATGGAGTGTGTAAATGAAGGTAAGGACATTTTTGTAAATTCACAATTCACATTCATATATAGATATAGATATAGATATAGATATAGGTTATTAATTAATAGATGAAAAACATGGAAAACAACAAAAAAATTTAAATATGGAGTTTGTAAATGAAGGTAATGACATTTTTGTAAATTCACAATTCACATTAATATATTTATATAGAGATATAGATTTTAATTTCATTTTTCTTCAATTTATGTAAATTCACAATTCACATTTACACACTCCATACTTAATTTTATTTTAATTTATTTTAAATTTCCTTATTTAATAGATGAAGAACATGACAAACAACAAAAAAATTAAATATGGAGTGTGTAAATGAAGGTAAGGACATTTATGTAAATTCATTTAATTTTAATTTATTTTAAATTTTATTAATTAAAACAACAAAAAAATTAATATGAAATGTGTAAATGAAGGTAAGGACATTTATGTAAATTCATTTTATTATTTTAAATTTTATTAATTAAAACAACAAAAAAAATTAATATGGAATGTGTAAATGAAGGTAATGACATTTATGTAAATTCATTTTATTTTAATTTATTTAAATTTTATTAATTAATAGATGAAAAACATGGAAAACAATAAAAAAAAATTAAATATGGAGTGTGTAAATGAAGGTAAGGACATTTTTGTAAATTCACAATTCACATTCATATAGTTATATAGATATAAATAAATAGAATAGAAATATTTTAAATTTTATTAATTAATAGATGAAAAACATGGAAAACAACAAAAAAATTAAATATGGAGTGTGTAAATGAAGGTAAGGACATTTTTGTAAATTCACAATTCACATTCATATATAGATATAGATATAGGTTATTAATTAATAGATGAAAAACATGGAAAACAACAAAAAAATTTAAATATGGAGTGTGTAAATGAAGGTAGGGACATTTTTGTAAATTCACAATTCACATTAATATATTTATATTGAGATATAGATTTTAATTTCATTTTTCTTCAATTTATGTAAATTCACAATTCACATTTACACACTCCATACTTAATTTTATTTTAATTTATTTTAAATTTCATTATTTAATAGATGAAGAACATGACAAACAACAAAAAAATTAAATATGGAGTGTGTAAATGAAGGTAAGGATATTTATGTAAATTCATTTTATATTAATTTGTTTTAAATTTTATGAATTAAAACAACAACAAAATTAATATGGAATTGTAAATGAAGGTAAGGACATTTATGTAAATTCATTTTATTATAATTTATTTTAAATTTTATTAATTAATAGATGAAAAACATGGAAAACAATAAAAAAAAATTAAATATGGAGTGTGTAAATGAAGGTAAGGACATTTTTGTAAATTCACAATTCACATTCATACATTTATATAGATATATATATAAATAGAATAGAAATATTTAAATTTTATTAATTAATAGATGAAAAATATGGAAAACAACAAAAAAATTAAATATGGAGTGTGTAAATGAAGGTAAGGACATTTTTGTAAATTCACAATTCACATTCATATATAGATATAGATATAGATTATTAATTAATAGATGAAAAACATGGAAAACAACAAAAAAAATTAAATATGGAGTGTGTAAATGAAGGTAAGGACATTTTTGTAAATTCACAATTCACATTCATATATTTATATTGTAATGCCCGAGATTTAATCATTCTAATCAGACGTTGATTAATTGACGTAATGGAAGTCACAGGAACTCAAATGACGAAGCCGGGCGTTGGTTTATGTTAAGCCAAGATGTTGAATCGAACATCTCGCGCCCGAGCGGCAGAAAAGCACCGCCCGAAGGCGCAGGTATAATTTTTGAGGGCCGAAAGTTCTTCACCCTAGCGAGCAACTTTTGACCGCCCGAGCGACAGGAGATGTTCAGCCGAGGATCTCGACCGAAACTGACTCGCCCTAGCGGTAGGTTTTGACCGCCCTAGCGAGCGACGTGTAAAATGAAGAATGAGCCACTTGCTTTTATGCATGTTACGAGTGTATATATATATATATATATATATATATACATGCAAGAATTCTTGGAGAATCAGAAATAAAGAACCGAGGGAAGATCTTGATTTTGATTGAAGATTTTGGCAATCCGTCCGTCTGATTTTAAATCCGATTACGGTATTGAGTTCCTAGCAACGCAGGCTTCATTTGGACGTAAGTTTTGTTACGTTTTGAGATATTTTGAAAATATGATGTTGCTAGAATTGAATGTGATTCAGATATGATGTTTCTGCTACCGTAGACATTATAGAATTGAAGTCAGATTAAAGAACAGATTGTTCCTGTAATTGTTATGATTTTGAAAGATATTGACTGAGATTTTATATCAGAATTGTGTTAATATTCAGAGTATGAATTATGTGGGCACAGATTATGAGTTCAGTATTATATTTGTGATGTTCAGATTGACGGGGTTATTTAGACTTGTATTATTATACCGTCGAAACATCAGTGGATTGATATTGATCAGAGTCAGTATTGATTGAGATTGATCAGACTCTATAATTATTCAGATTGTATTGTAATGTCGATGACATGAATTAGATTGTATCTTGTTCAGATATTGATCAGATTGTATACTGATTTGAGTATTGGTCAGAACAGATTATGTATTGAGTTATTCATTGATACAGAGTATTCGATATTGTCATTTCAGATTCGAGATGGACAGAGTTGGATACAGGTCATCGTCTTCGTCAGACCGGGACGACAAATGTATAATTCATGTGATATTCGGGAAGCCACAACTCAAATGAGATATCATTTTGAGTTTCCCAATAAAATCACATACTAGATTATTGTTTATATTGTTACCTGATTATGCTTTGATTATAGAATGGTATTCAAGCATGTAAGTGATATTCAGTTATGAATATGATTATGCTTTGTTTACAGATTGTTATTCATTGCATTTAAGATAGGAAAGTCTTGACAGTCATTGTCAGACTTCTAGGCGTTCGGTGTATCTCAACTTAGGAGCAGGTATTACTCCTATTGCCAGCCGTTGATACAGCTCGAACCGAAGTCTAGGAATAAGACGTACGGTTACCACGATCGGTTGAGTAGGTAACAGGCATTGACGTCTTATTCATCACGGGATCCCTAGAGTTATAGATCGAGTCAAGTCTAGACATGATTTGATTAGAACTGCATGCTTATATGGATGTGGCTCCTAGATCATGGGACCCATCATTACTGCTTTCGGTTGGGTTAGCATGTTTTATGATTAAGATTGTTTATATGCATGTTTATCTGAATTGAGTGGCATACTTATTTGATTAATTTCATAGACTATGAATTAGATTGTTTCTATACATGATAACATGTTTTATGATTTAGTTTGTTTATATACATGCTTACCATGTTTTATACTGGGATTTATTCTCACCGGAGTTATCCGGCTGTTGTCTTGTTTTGTATGTGTGCATGACAACAGGTGGGGCAAGATCAGGGTCGAGAAAACGACGAGAGAAGACGAGTTTAGCGTGGTGATTCAGGGCTTACTGTAGACTTGTGATCGAGCAAAACTTGCACAGTAAAATCTCCAATAAAAATAAATAAAAATTCAGGCTCGAAATAATCGCAAGTGCACGATGTCAAGTTATAGTAAAACGTATAAGAGTACGAGTATCGATCCCACAGAGATTGATTAGACAAATTTACTTTAAATTAAATTCTTTAATTAATTAAAACGACAATTGAATTACTTATTAACTAAATTAATACTAAAACACTAAATTGAAACAAACACATTAAAAATAATATAAACTAAAATAATAAATAAGCGAGTGTTAGGATCTCGGTTCACCTACCCGTCGTTAATTTAATTAATTAATATCGACACTGATTTACGCTTTTGACAGGATTTCCTAAGCAATTAACATACTCTCTCGAGCTATGCTAAACTAATTCTACACAAAAGAATAATAAAATCTCTTTTATTATTTACTAACGGTGAATTGCATGTCGATCTATGAAATCCCTTAGTTTTCGCTCTACTGGACTATGACTACCAACGTGTATCCAACTTCATATCTCTATGTAAATTGTAGATCCACGGATTATGCTACTTGTTCCTATCGCAAGTTATTCTCTCGAACTCACCCACAATATTAGATATTATTAAAGTTAGCTAGGCTTTAACAATTCAATGTAAAATAATAGCACAATCAAGAATGAATCAAAAGTCGAGAATTAAATAATCAAACAACGGTTCGGGGTCGGATCCCCTAAATCCTAACTACAATAAAAGAGTAAAGAGAAAACGCTGTTGAGTTCTTGTTCCGGTTCCGTTGAGCTATCGCCTGCTACAGTGCTCTCCCTTCCAAATCGCGGCGCCTCTTCTCGTGTATTAGGTTAGGTGGTTTTATAGAGTCCATAAAATTTGGAAACAAATCTTCTCGGATTTCGTCGCTCGCTAGGGCGGCCACTTTTGACCGCTGGGGCGAGTGGTTCTCGAATAAAAATCTTTGGCCGCGTCTTTGGTCTCGCTGGGGCGGTCACTTTTGACCGCCCTAGCGAGAGGTTCGCGCAAATACTCCTCGGCTGGATTAAAATGCTCGCTGGGACGGTCACTTTTGACCGCCCTAGCGAGGCATTCTCGCTGCTCTGCATATAAAATCCCCCTTTTTGGTCCAATTCCTACAAAACAACAACAAAATACACGAGATCAGCCAAATGCTAAATAATGCTAAATGAATGCTAAATTAAACTAAAACAAACTAATATGATGCATGAATGCGACTCAAAACTAACACTAAAAACACGTAAAAACGAGTCCTATCAACCCCCTCATACTAACCTTTTGCTCGCCCTCGAGCAAAATAGGTGACAAGACACAACAAAAACTAAAAACAAAAACAAAAATCAAATAAATAAAATAAAATGAAAACTAATTCAATGATATGTAATGGCTCAACTCATGCATCAACAAATCTTAAGTATATTTTCCATTGATCAATGTACAACACAAGTCATCGCACACCCCTTGAAATTTCCACACTAATTTTTATGCGTTGAACGTGAACGTGTGTGAGTGCAATGTTGTTTCCAGTATCGTGTCTTTCAAGTAGATTCATTCCTGAAATTTGCAAGATAACTCGATTTACATGTTAAATGCAAGTTCACTTTCATGCTCCAGTCTCCACTCATTGCTAACCAGTAAGTACAACTAATTAGGACTTCATATTTGCACATTAGGATTCACTTATTATCAGAGTATAGTCAATTGATTAAAAGACGGGAATACACAGCTCATTTTCATTATGCACTTGTCAGATTTTTTTTATCCGACATTCCTCGTCTCCTTACATCTCCAACTTTTTAGCCTAGGAATAGGATTTCATTCCTTTATTTGGCTCCCCCTCACCTTACATCTCCTTTTTTTTTTTTTTCAATAGTTCCTTTTTACAAGAAACTTTTTTTTTTTTAAGTGCACAATTTTCACCATGTACTCCATATTCAAATCCATAAAAAAAAATTTCTAATTCATTATTGTGCCACTGGTTAGTAACTCATTTCACAGACATGCACTCAAGTTCAACTCACACCTCATGCTTCTCAAATTCCCCACAAAAATTCAAAATTGCACTACTATTCACAAAATTCACTAGTTACAACATGTGTTTAAAAATATTCAACATTCAAGCAAAAATTTCATGCTTCAACAACAGGGGTGTCTAAAACTTAATGAAGAAACAAGATCAATGAGCATGTTTATCATCAATTCGCATTCATCATTGGCCAAATTTCATCATCCAATTTTTTTTTATTTTTTATTTTTTTTTTAAATGATACCAAATAACTAAAAGAAAATACCTACCCCACCCCCTCATAATAAAGTCGTGCAATGTCCCCATTGCACTAGACGACATAGAAAAATTAAATAGATAGATAAAACCAAACAACTAAATGCATGCATAAAAAAAAAAAAAAATTATTAATAATTAATAATTTAATAAAAATAAAATAAAAACTCCCCTGGTTGATTATATTGTAGTAGTTGTAGACATCAATCATCTCCTATTGTACGAGCTCCTAAGGCCATCAATCTCCCACGTCCTCCAGTATGCTCACCTGGCACAAAATAAATTGAGCAAAATCAAATAACCACGAAACCGGGACTCAATGCAACAACTAAAATTAAAATAAATAACTAAAATATAAAACGCTTGGGTTGCCTCCCAAGTAGCGCCTGATTTCTAGTCGTCGGCTTGACCCTCCGAAGTCCTTATCAAAGAGCGGCTGATGCCCAAAGTAAGTGTCATATGACACCACATCTGGGTCTGGATTCCAAATGCCCTCAAGTCTGGCTAGATATAGGCACATTAAGCTCGTCACCTCAACAACACACAACTCTGAATAATCGGCATGAGATGAGAAAAATAGTGTCGGCACTCCTTTATCAGAAAATTCTTCAAAAATCTCTTCCGACTGAGGCTCATTTACCAGCGAAGGATCAAACAACTCTAGATTTTCAGTCTTATCCAACTCATTCTCACTATCTTGGTTGTTTGAGTCATCATCATCAAACCAAACCGGATCGATCACCGGTTGAGTATCTCGCTTCACTTCATGTTCTCGGCGACTCTGAAAGATGGATTTCTTGATATTCTCTATTTGCTCCTCAAGGTTGCGCAGAGAATTAATTTGATTTTCTATAGCTGCCTCAGTCAGTGCCACATACCTATCCACGGTATCTTCTAGTTGAGTCGTGATCAGTTCATGGCTATCTCTCGCATCATTTTGAAACTCAAATGGTTGGTCTATAAACTCTGGGTAATGATCTTGTGTGTATTGATGACTCCAACACTGTGGTGAAAGATCCCAATATCTATGGTAGTCAAAGTCCGCCATATCACCCAACAAAAGTATCATTTTCTCATCATCTCGGCAAAATAGTGGACTGCCTGTTGTTAGTGCTCCGTCGAGCACCCATCTTCATGTTAGTGCATCCAAACCATTAAGGAAAAATTTAAGAAGAGAATAGTTAGAAAAATCATGATACAGGAAATTGTTTGCTAAATAATCGAATCTCTCCCATGCTGCGTAAAAAGGCTCTCCGCGTTGTTGGGCAAATCTTGTGAATACTTTTCGATGAAACATCTCAAAGTATTGCACAAGAAAATTTCCTGCAAAAAGAAAATAGAAAACGGTAGATCACGCAGGAATAAAATAAAATAAATAACTAAAAAAAATTAAATTAACTAAAGAAAATAACAAAAAGAAAAATTTGTCAATTTCAGTCCCCGACAACGGCGCCAAAAACTTGATCGAGCAAAACTTGCACAGTAAAATCTCCAATAAAAATAAATAAAAATTCAGGCTCGAAATAATCGCAAGTGCACGATGTCAAGTTATAGTAAAACGTATAAGAGTACGAGTATCGATCCCACAGAGATTGATTAGACAAATTTACTTTAAATTAAATTCTTTAATTAATTAAAACGACAATTGAATTACTTATTAACTAAATTAATACTAAAACACTAAATTGAAACAAACACATTAAAAATAATATAAACTAAAATAATAAATAAGCGAGTGTTAGGATCTCGGTTCACCTACCCGTCGTTAATTTAATTAATTAATATCGACACTGATTTACGCTTTTGACAGGATTTCCTAAGCAATTAACATACTCTCTCGAGCTATGCTAAACTAATTCTACACAAAAGAATAATAAAATCTCTTTTATTATTTACTAACGGTGAATTGCATGTCGATCTATGAAATCCCTTAGTTTTCGCTCTACTGGACTATGACTACCAACGTGTATCCAACTTCATATCTCTATGTAAATTGTAGATCCACGGATTATGCTACTTGTTCCTATCGCAAGTTATTCTCTCGAACTCACCCACAATATTAGATATTATTAAAGTTAGCTAGGCTTTAACAATTCAATGTAAAATAATAGCACAATCAAGAATGAATCAAAAGTCGAGAATTAAATAATCAAACAACGGTTCGGGGTCGGATCCCCTAAATCCTAACTACAATAAAAGAGTAAAGAGAAAACGCTGTTGAGTTCTTGTTCCGGTTCCGTTGAGCTATCGCCTGCTACAGTGCTCTCCCTTCCAAATCGCGGCGCCTCTTCTCGTGTATTAGGTTAGGTGGTTTTATAGAGTCCATAAAATTTGGAAACAAATCTTCTCGGATTTCGTCGCTCGCTAGGGCGGCCACTTTTGACCGCTGGGGCGAGTGGTTCTCGAATAAAAATCTTTGGCCGCGTCTTTGGTCTCGCTGGGGCGGTCACTTTTGACCGCCCTAGCGAGAGGTTCGCGCAAATACTCCTCGGCTGGATTAAAATGCTCGCTGGGACGGTCACTTTTGACCGCCCTAGCGAGGCATTCTCGCTGCTCTGCATATAAAATCCCCCTTTTTGGTCCAATTCCTACAAAACAACAACAAAATACACGAGATCAGCCAAATGCTAAATAATGCTAAATGAATGCTAAATTAAACTAAAACAAACTAATATGATGCATGAATGCGACTCAAAACTAACACTAAAAACACGTAAAAACGAGTCCTATCAACCCCCTCATACTAACCTTTTGCTCGCCCTCGAGCAAAATAGGTGACAAGACACAACAAAAACTAAAAACAAAAACAAAAATCAAATAAATAAAATAAAATGAAAACTAATTCAATGATATGTAATGGCTCAACTCATGCATCAACAAATCTTAAGTATATTTTCCATTGATCAATGTACAACACAAGTCATCGCACACCCCTTGAAATTTCCACACTAATTTTTATGCGTTGAACGTGAACGTGTGTGAGTGCAATGTTGTTTCCAGTATCGTGTCTTTCAAGTAGATTCATTCCTGAAATTTGCAAGATAACTCGATTTACATGTTAAATGCAAGTTCACTTTCATGCTCCAGTCTCCACTCATTGCTAACCAGTAAGTACAACTAATGCTAAATGAATGCTAAATTAAACTAAAACAAACTAATATGATGCATGAATGCGACTCAAAACTAACACTAAAAACACGTAAAAACGAGTCCTATCAACTTGTTTAATTACTTGAATTTAGTAACTAAACCTTAGCCTTAGATTGTACAGTATTGTACTTTTATACTGAAAAGTATTGTATACTGAGATGTATATTATTTAGATTCCATTACCTTCCGCAATTGCATTTTAAAAAGAAAAATTTTTAGACCCTGTTTATCAGAACTGATTAATTAAATCCCAATGATGATTAAGAAGATGATTAGCGTCCGGGTCCCCACAACAGGTGGTATCAGAGCTGATAGTTCCTTTAGCGATAGATCTTTTAGAGATAGATCTTTTAGGTTAAGATAGTCAGAGCTGATAGATCTTTTAGACTGAGATAGAAGAGAATGAGCGGGGTAGATTGAGTCTTTCTTACCTTGCATGTGATTGCTAGCATGAGATTTATGTTAATGTTGATTGGCATGGTGTGTGCTAGCATGATTATTGCTTTCCCTATTACATGTTGTTTGTATCTGAGTTGATTGCAGCATGTAATTGATAAGCCTGAATCAGAACCGAGTCTGGATCAGAAGTATATGATCAGAGGAGGGCTGAGACAGATTGTATAGAGTATGTACTA
The DNA here is from genome assembly GCF_022965805.1 of Primulina eburnea. Lineage (NCBI taxonomy): Eukaryota > Viridiplantae > Streptophyta > Magnoliopsida > Lamiales > Gesneriaceae > Primulina > Primulina eburnea. The sequence goes on from NC_133113.1 coordinate 25,681,275, forward strand.
ACCGGTTTGATTATCAGATATACCGCCTCGGAGAATTCCAGAAAAGGATAGTACTTCGTCTGAACAGATAGATGCATCAGAAACTCCGATGGAAGTAAAGTTGGCATAATATCAGTTATTTCAGCCGCCGATTTTGAGTGGTATTGAGACATCTGAAGATTGTCAGAACTGGTTAGATGACATAGAAATCTTGTTTGATCTAATCGACTGTACAGATGACCAGAAAGTTAAATTGGTATTCCACCAGTTACAAGAGGTTGCCAGAAGTTGGTGGATTACAATTAAAGGAGTGTTAGCACAACGTGGTATTGTGATCACGTGGGAAGTCTTCAAAGCTGAATTCTATCAAAGATTTTTCTCAGTTTCCTACCGGGAGGATAAAAGAGCAGAATTTGAAAATTTGAGACAAAGCCAACTGAATATTGATGAATATGCTGCTAAATTCTCTACGTTACTGCGTTTTGCTCCTTATTTAGCTGGGAATGATGAAGCTGTAGTGAATCAGTTCATCAGAGGATTGAATTCAGAGGTAGTTGCAATGATGAATTTGCAACGACCTTACCATTTTGCTGATATCTTGGGTAGAGCAAAGAGAGCTGAAGCAAGTCTGATTAGACAGCTAGGGAGGTTGTGTGTGAAGCCATCCCAGACCCAGCAATCCCCTCTTCGATTTGATCGAGGCAGTACGAGTGGAAAGCAAGACCTGCTGAAAGCTCGAAAGAAGTCATTCAAGAAGATGGGAAGTGGTTCCTCGAGTTCCAGTGGTTCTAGTCCGAGCTATACTGGAGTCTATTGCAGTACTTGCGGAGGGAGGCATTCCTCAGAGCGATGCCGAGGAGTACTTGGCATATGCAATAATTGTGGACAGCCGGGACACTTTGCGAAAGTTTGTCCCCAGAAGCGTTCCTGAAGATTTTAAGGAACAGAGTTGAAAAGAGGGACCGACCCAGATTTCATAACAGGTACTATTCTTTATGATTATATCCCATATGTAGTGATACATACTAATGCATTCTTTACGAGTATCTGTGATGGAGCTGCATGGAGATATGCTGTATCTGTTGGATCTGTTTATACTGCAGTATAGATTCCTTGCTTGTTGGATAAATGTTGATATCAGAGATTTCTGTAACATGTTATATACTACAGTAAGATGAAAAACGAAAGCGAGTTAGAATGTGATGTACTTGTATTTTCTGATTTGAATGCATTAATGATATGTATATGCTAAACAAGTACAGAAAGACAGAACTATTGTAGAATTTGTTCCAGAAATGATAAGGTTCAGATAAAAAAATGACTGATTAGTGGAGATACCACAGTAAGGATTCTAGATGTAGAATTCCTTTGATATCTGTATTGTATATGACTCGATTAATACAGAAAGGAGCAGATTGCATCCTTATGTATTCAGTAGACCCAATGAAATCGAGCTTAGCATTGACAGATTTGTCAATAATGTACGAGTTGGCAGATGTTTGCCTAGATAAGAATTTAGATTTGTGTGTTATATCAGAAAGATAGAGTTCAGAATTGAATTGAGATCAGACATTGATTGTATGTTAGATTCAGTACGGAATGATACAGAATGAATTGAAAGATCAGTAGAAGAGTACCGACCAAGAGTTACATTTGATTTAGTGTTGCTCTTTGGCTTGTGTCAGTATATTCAGAGATGTTCTGATGATTCTATGCTTGTTATATCTATGAGATTTTGATATAATTATAGCATTTGATTGATTGAATCGAATATCTGAGGATTGTATTGAATATTCTGAGAACTGTGATGATTGTATACAGAAATTGTTCAGATAAGAATCTTGCTTGAAACAGATTATATTCAGAGTATGCGATATCTGAAGTTAGTATACAGATTGATTTCGTTACAGTTGAGATTGCAGTCAGTGACAGATAAGATACCGATATCAGAAAGATCAGAAAGTTCAGAAATGTCATAAATATATTTTGTCTGATTTGACAGATTATTTTATTCGATTGTTGCTTCATATCTGCTGAATATTATTATTGTTCTAAATCCGTATTTGAGACATTTTATATTGTTTGGGGAGCATATTCTATTTGCAGGTGAGATATATCAGTTGATCAGAATGACATGAAGATATTTATCAGAAATTCTTGTTTTATGAGTTCACTGAACTCACCAGATCTGTATAGGATATTGATATTTCATTGTTGATTTGATATTACTGTGTTTTGAATCCGTATATGCTACAAATTATTTTGAACCAGCGAGAGTATATACAGTTCAATTGTATCAGAGTTAATTGCAAGAGTTACAGCAGTTCAGAAATGAAATCAGAATATGTCAGAATGTTTCAGAATTGTATAACAGAATTGACATTGAGAACCAGATCCGAATACCAGGTAGGTATTTCTCCCTTAATTTATGTTATTAACTGATTGGTTGGTACCGAATAGTTTGAATCAGCTATCACAAGTAGTGTCAGACATGCACAGTGATTGATTCAGTTTTCGTTCGGATAGCAGACAGTGTTGCTATGGACAGATTAAATCAGTTATAACAGAATGGGTACGGAAATGTTGGCAGAAATCGTACTGATATGTCTGAATTATTAACAGAATAGGCAGAAAGATAGGAATCAGAAGATCTATTACAGAATTGTATATTTCTGAATAGGAATGAGAGTGCATTTCTATGGCTTTCGTAATGACATTACTGCCATTTTTTTTTACAGATTGTGATATGATATGATTAAGATTGACAGATTGTTCAATCTATATCTATCAGTTTGTACCAGATTACGTACAAACAGAACTAGATGACATAGATCGATGTCAAAGAAATGTTCAGATGGAACATAAAATTTAAGTAGATTATATCAGATTGTGATTTTGCTTGAATTGTATTCGGGATAGAGTATATCATGAATTCTCTCTTAGATTGTTTCACAGATTGACAGGCAGTCAGAATGTGTTATCCAGAGATTGGAAGATTTTGTATAGCTTTAGTGCTGGATGTTAGCACTAATTCATATAATTCAGTATTACTGTGTGACAATAGCTATCAGCTTATCAGAAGAGTAATGAGATAGTATGGACAAGACAGTATACGATGAGTACTACAGATTTCTTTTGAAGACAATTCGAAGGAAGATGCAGATAGTTCAGAATAGACAGATTTAAGAAACCAACGTCGGATGATGACGATTGGTAGTTGAAGCTAAAGATTGGTTTATACGGATGTTGTATAGCCAGTATGATGAGATTGATTTTGTCAGAACTAGTTTGAGGGGTATTATGACATTATACTTCGTGAATTCTTATTCCAGACTGGAATCAGATATTTGAGTTTTGGTTTAAACTCTGTACACATTTCTTCTGATATATCTGAATTGATTGTTTGTGAGTTCGAGGACGAACTCAGATCTAAGAGGGGGAGAAATGTAATGCCCGAGATTTAATCATTCTAATCAGACGTTGATTAATTGACGTAATGGAAGTCACAGGAACTCAAATGACGAAGCCGGGCGTTGGTTTATGTTAAGCCAAGATTTTGAATCGAACATCTCGCGCCCGAGCGGCAGAAAAGCACCGCCCGAGCGCGCAGGTATAATTTGTGAGGGCCGAAAGTTCTTCGCCCTAGCGAGCAACTTTTGACCGCCCGAGCGACAGGAGATGTTCAGCCGAGGATCTCGACCGAAACTGACTCGCCCTAGCGGTAGGTTTTGACCGCCCTAGCGAGCGACGTGTAAAATGAAGAATGAGCCACTTGCTTTTATGCATGTTACGAGTGTATATATATATATATATATACATGCAAGAATTCTTGGAGAATCAGAAATAAAGAACCGAGGGAAGCTCTTGATTTTGATTGAAGATTTTGGCAATCCGTCCGTCTGATTTTAAATCCGATTACGGTATTGAGTTCCTAGCAACGCAGGCTTCATTTGGACGTAAGTTTTGTTACGTTTTGAGATATTTTGAAAATATGATGTTGCTAGAATTGAATGTGATTCAGATATGATGTTTCTGCTACCGTAGACATTATAGAATTGAAGTCAGATTAAAGAACAGATTGTTCCTGTAATTGTTATGATTTTTGAAAGATATTGACTGAGATTTTATATCAGAATTGTGTTAATATTCAGAGTATGAATTATGTGGGCACAGATTATGAGTTCAGTATTATATTTGTGATGTTCAGATTGACGGGGTTATTCAGACTTGTATTATTATAGCGTCGAAACATCAGTGGATTGATATTGATCAGAGTCAGTATTGATTGAGATTGATCAGACTCTATAATTATTCAGATTGTATTGTAATGTCGATGACATGAATTAGATTGTATCTTGTTCAGATATTGATCAGATTGTATACTGATTTGAGTATTGGTCAGAACAGATTATGTATTGAGTTATTCATTGATACAGAGTATTCGATATTGTCATTTCAGATTCGAGATGGACAGAGTTGGATACAGGTCATCGTCTTCGTCAGACCGGGACGACAAAGGTATAATTCATGTGATATTCGGGAAGCCACAACTCAAATGAGATATCATTTTGAGTTTCCCAATAAAATCACATACTAGATTATTGTTTATATTGTTACCTGATTATGCTTTGATTATAGAATGGTATTCAAGCATGTAAGTGATATTCAGTTATGAATATGATTATGCTTTGTTTACAGATTGTTATTCATTGCATTTAAGATAGGAAAGTCTTGACAGTCATTGTCAGACTTCTAGACGTTCGGTGTATCTCAACTTAGGAGCAGGTATTACTCCTATTGCCAGCCGTTGATACAGCTCGAACCGAAGTCTAGGAATAAGACGTACGGTTACCACGATCGGTTGAGTAGGTAACAGGCATTGACGTCTTATTCATCACGGGATCCCTAGAGTTATAGATCGAGTCAAGTCTAGACATGATTTGATTAGAACTGCATGCTTATATGGATGTGGCTCCTAGATCATGGGACCCATCATTACTGCTTTCGGTTGGGTTAGCATGTTTTATGATTAAGATTGTTTATATGCATGTTTATCTGAATTGAGTGGCATACTTATTTGATTAATTTCATAGACTATGAATTAGATTGTTTCTATACATGATAACATGTTTTATGATTTAGTTTGTTTATATACATGCTTACCATGTTTTATACTGGGATTTATTCTCACCGGAGTTATCCGGCTGTTGTCTTGTTTTGTATGTGTGCATGACAACAGGTGGGGCAAGATCAGGGTCGAGAAAACGACGAGAGAAGACGAGTTTAGCGTGGTGATTCCGGGCTTACTGTAGACTTGTTTAATTACTTGAATTTAGTAACTAAACCTTAGCCTTAGATTGTACAGTATTGTACTTTTATACTGAAAAGTATTGTATACTGAGATGTATATTATTTAGATTCCATTACCTTCCGCAATTGCATTTTAAAAAGAAAAATTTTTAGACCCTGTTTATCAGAACTGATTAATTAAATCCCAATGATGATTAAGAAGATGATTAGCGTGCGGGTCCCCACATATATAGAGATATAGATTTAATTTCATTTTTCTTCAATTTATGTAAATTCACAATTCACATTTACACACTTCATATTTAATTTTATTTTAATTTATTTTAAATTTCATTAATTAATAGATGAAGAACATGAAAAACAACAAAAAAATTAAATATGGAGTGTGTAAATGAAGGTAATGACATTTATGTAAATTCATTTTATTTTAATTTATTTTAAATTTTATTAATTAAAACAACAACAAAATTAATATGGAATGTGTAAATGAAGGTAAGGACATTTATGTGAATTCATTTTATTTTAATTTATTTTAAATTTTATTAATTAATAGATGAAAAACATGGAAAACAACAAAAAAATTAAATATGGAGTGTGTAAATGAAGGTAAGGACATTTTTGTAAATTCACAATTCACATTCATATATTTATATAGACTAGGAATGTATACGTGCGATGCACGTAGATAACTAATAATGAAATATATAATAATGAGATTTAGATAATGTTTAAAATCGAATAACATATTGTTTATGAGTACTTATCAATCTAAATATATATATAAAACACAAAAAATGAAAATATATTATGACAATAAATCATTTATATTCACTTATTCATATGACAATTTCAATCCGCGTGATTATAACATAATGACAGCTCTATCAAATTAGAAAATATATTTTTCATCCAAATATAATTCACAATAGAAAAATAATAAAAATAACATAATAGTGAATTTTATCCAAACCAAAATCAAGATGTACTTAAATGGAGTAAACATAAACAAAATATTGTCAAATAAAATTCTCTTAGTTAACTAAATTATCATAATAATGTTAAAATAAAACCACTAAATATTTATTAAACTAAATATCAATTGTGATTTTGCGAAATAAAATTGATATATAAATAAGATAACATACAAAATTTTGTGAGACGGCCTCACGAGTCATTTTGTAAGACGAATATCCTATTTGATTCACTAATGAAAAAGTATTATTTTTTATGAAAAAATATTAATTATTATTGTAAATACGGGTAGAGTTGACCCATTTCACGGAAAACACACTATGAACATTGATCCTAAATTTGCAAACGCGTGTAGACACATTATGATTTAAATTTTCTATGCATATAGTATTTCCAATAATGTTAAATAAAAATAATAAGCACAAAAACACCCGCAAACATTAAAAAATGTATATAAGAAAAAAATAGTGTCACAAAAACAAAATGACATATTTTAATAAAAAAATATGATGCTTCTAAATATAATGCTTCTTAGTTCATATTTAAAAATAATTTGTTATAAAAGTGATGTATTTATATGTAAAATGAAAGAAAAGATAAGATAAAAACATTAAATATTCATTAGCAACCATGAAAAAATAATCTCATTTTAGCAACCAATTTTAATAGCAACAAAGAAAAATTATTGGTAAATTGATGGATTCAATTTGTATTAATGTACAAAGTCATTTAAGTTGTACAATGAATTACAAAAAAACCTATTAAAAACCATTGATTTAATTTGCTAACTTAAATGAATAAGGGTATATTAGAAAATTCACAATTAGAAGTTATATATTAATGTACAAAGTCATTTAAGTTGTACAATGAATTACAAAAAAACCTATTAAAAACCATTGATTTAATTTGTTAACTTAAATGAATAAGGGTATATTAGAAAATTCACAATTAGAAGCTATATATTTATATGTATGTTAGATTAGATTAGATATAGATATAGATATAGATAGATATAGATTATTCTTACAAAGTATCACCATAATCAATGAAGAAATGCGGAGTTTATCTGACATTTTTGAATTCTCAACCTGAAGACTAGATTATTTTGTTATATTCTTGATGATCACATTTGATTCTATATTCTTACAAAGTATCATCATAATCAATGAAGAAATGCGGAGTTTATCTGACATTTTTGAATTCTCAACCTGAAGACTAGATTATTTTGTTATATTCTTGATGATCACATTTGATTTTTTGTGGTACATTTTTTTTATAATTCTCTTCCCTGATCTGTCTCGAATCCTCTTGGACCTCAAATTTGCAGACAGGATACCGAGCAAAATGGGAGAAGGCTAGTGTTTCTTGGCTCAGTTCCATCAGCTCCACTTGTAATCTTGATTTTGTTTTTCACAGTAGTCTATCTACAACAACATCGAGGGAACTTGTCAAGGAACTGGTGGTAAGATGTGTCATTTTTTAGTACAACCTCCAGGCGAAGAACCTCAAAATACACAGAACGATGAGCTATTTCAAACTAAAAGTTAAGGCCCCTAATTGCTCAAATCTTTGTGATCTGTAGGAATATGTACCACCCTGTGAAAGGCCGGTTGCTTCAAAATTGAGTAGGGAGATTTAGAAGCTCGCTTACCCCCAGAAATACAAAATTTCGAGGCGACTGAAAGTTAGATTGAATTGCAGAATAGCAGAGATGGTTAGATCCTGGAATTCACGTATCTAGGAAAATTTTAAAGTTCTTATTGTGAGAGGAGTATTTTGTATGTTTTATCTTGGAATCTGACATCTTATCTGCAATTTGTAACTACTAAAAATGCTTGATGTAGATGGAAAGTCAGACTATTTTGCTGGTGAATGTTCTGCTTATTCACTCTCAACTCGCTTGGATTAAATATCTATGTTACAATTCAACAATCTATGCATCTATGTTATCTAAGATATCTTATTTTTGTACGGAGAAAGAAGAAACATCACGCTATTGGAATCTATAATGAACAAAAAAGTGCACAGGACGCGGTGGGAGTTTAAAATTTTTCAACAAGAGTGTAAACTTTATTTTCTTTCGATTTATTTAAAATTTATTAATTAATTTAAAAAAAGAAATCAAACAAGAAAATAAAGGCTAAATTTCATTTTTTTAAATTTATTTTAGAATTCATTTAATCGATAAAAACAAATAAACAAAGAGATATATATTTTATTATTATTATTTAATGAAAATAAAATAATAAAATATATATATATATATATATACATATATTATAGATAATAGTACTATATAGATATTCCCCGTCCACAAAATCCAATCTTACTGGAACCATGGTCTGCTCAGTTGCTCCATCCACGCTTTCACCGCCGTCCCAAGAGCTCGCCCACTCCGCCGCCGGCGCGGCTTCTTTTGTCTCCTTCAAACAGAAGCCCATCTTCTTTGCTTCTACACAAATACTTTCCATCCGTCCATTGGTTCTGCAGTGTGGCAGGATTGAAAATGGGCGCTTATCTAAATCAGTGGTGGTGGCCGCTGCTTCTTTGACTGCTGATACCGAGGTGGATGAAGAGGGTTTGCAAGAGCAGCAAGATGATGGCGGTGGCGCTGCTGTGGCTGTTGCGACGAAGCCCAAGAAAGGAAAGGCTGCATTGCCTTTGAAAAGGGACAGGGTATTATACGAAAGATTATTCTTTTGGGGCTTTAGTTTGTGATTGTTGATTTTCCTTTATTTTTTTTTATTTTATATTTGCCAGAATTTTGAATAAACCTCATAACTTTTGGTCTTAAGTTGTTATATATTGCATTTATGGTTGTTCTTTTGAACTCTGTCGAAACTTTAACGCCTTCTTGCATGAAATTCATATCAAAATTGCTAGTGTTTGGTGTTGGATTTCTTTTCATTGTGTAATTTGCTTCGGTTGGTCCACGTGACCATGGAGAAACTCTTTTGTTTTTGATATTCTAGCAATTTCCGGTTTGTGTTTTGCTTATTTGTGCGGCAGAGTTTTTTTTTATTCTTTTGTTTTTTTTTTGGGTAAAGATAATTTAGTTTTAATCATGTTGCGGAATTGCATGATATTTCTTGTTTTCTGTTAGAAGAATGAGATAAAGACTAATGCATGAGTTTGTTCCTCATTGCCCACTTCCTTTGATGTTTGTTTTATGCTGGATATCCGAAATACTCTGCCAAATTTATTTGAATTAGGGGTTATTGGATAAATATTCGAGTTCTAATAATGAGGCGCGGTATGCTGACGTATCTATGCTGTTAATCGCATCTGATAGGTGGTTATTTTATAGTTCATTGTACTATGATGTTTAAAAATGAGGTGCAGTATGCTCGTGTATCTCCTCTGTTTTTTGTGCTGTATATTATCCAAGACATTGGATGAATACTCGGTAATGGTCGCTATTTTCTCTTGTTATCTTAAATAAAAGTTTTACCGATCTTTTGAAATGCATTTAGACGAAGCACACACTGTTGAATTAATGTCATTTGATTTTTTAGATTCTATGATTTAATGAATCGGTTGGATTTACATTAGCTTTTGTGCATAAAAGTTGAAACGTCTTTGCAGTCTCTCTTGCTCTATGCGATGTGTGTATTTGCTTGTCGCATCTAGTTATGCATGTCTCCAACGTTGTTCTGAGACACCATTTTGGTATAAGCTGATTGATAGTAATTTGTGTTTTTTTGCGCTTTGTTGACCTTGATAGCAATAAGTGGTCTGCGATTTTCTTTGGTGAGGATCTACTGTTTATGAAGAACAGATTATTTTTATATTACTTTACTGGAGCGAATTTTGTTCTAGACAGGGATGAAGTAGGAAAGGGTGGATTTGTTGACCATTAGTATTTTTGTGATCCTTGGAGATTTTAAGTGCTCTGAACCTCTAGATTTTCCCCCCTTATTTTTTTAAACTTATTTGATGGTGAAATGACTTCCCTTTTGTTCGGATCAACAGACAAGATCAAAGAGATTTCTGGAAATTCAAAACTTGAGGGAAATCAAACAGGAATATGACCTAAAAACAGCGATATCATTGCTGAAGCAAACAGCTAATACAAAGTTCGTTGAAACAGCTGAAGCCCATTTTCGCCTCAATATTGATCCAAAGTATAATGATCAACAGCTGAGGGCAACTGTACGCACGATGTATTATTATTATTTAGTTTCGGGTTTGTGTCAACCTATGATTATCCCATCAAAGCTGATGTTTAAACTATCTATTGTAGGTAAATTTGCCCAAGGGGACTGGTCAAACTATCAAAGT